>NC_045428.1:601274242-601640846 GCF_902635505.1 Sarcophilus harrisii
CCCCTCGCTCCAGACTTTGCCAAACACTCAGCCCCTTCCCTAGCCAACGGGCCCCTCCTCTGGCTTTTTCTGGATCCGAGGGGGTGCCGGGGGACTTCTCCCCTCCGTCTTTTATATCTTTTTGGTCAGTTTTTGTCCAGGGCAGGGGCGGAGGCTTAGCTAGCCTCATTTTGTACAGAATTGATGGTTAACCTCGTTCACTTGAAATAAAGACAAAAATGAACTTGTCGCCGTCTCTGCTTGTCCGGGCCCGGGGGGAGGGACCCTGCTACCCCCTAGTGACCGTTCTCTGCCAGGGGGTCCAAGGAACTCGCCCCCCACCCCACCCAGAGGGGCAACCTCTGCGGCTGGCCCCTCAAAGCCCTCCAGGGCGGAGGGGAACATGGTCGCCAGGCTGGAGGCTTGCTCACAGGTTTTCTGCACTGTCTCCCTACTGCCCTCGAGATTTCACCCCTTCCCTGAGACGAGGCGGGCAGGCTGGGCTTTTCTCAAACACCTCCGTGGGAGGAAGAGCAAGTCTCTTTAATAACTGAGGGAGATCGGGTACTACCACCACCATCATGCACATGAGCGGTTTTGGGGGTGGTGGGGTACGGGGGCGGCATGGAGCCCGGGTAGCCCAGGCTGTTGGGGCCCATGGTGGTGGTGCCCGAGGACAGGGTGGTCAGGGCCACGCCCCCCTCATCCAGGGAGCGCTTGTACGGGACGGGCGGGTCGCTGCGGAGGTCCTGGAGCGCCAGGTAGGCCAGGGCCATCTGTGGGCAGGGAGTGAGCCACAGGTCAGTGGGGCCGAGTCCCGGCTAGGGGCACCAGGGGCCTGCCCTCCTGAGCGCCTGCGTGAAGTTCCGCATACCTTTTGGGTTTTGTGTTGCCTTGCTTCTGCCTTGTTTTGTTTGGCCACAGGGATGGAGAAGAAGGAGAAGGCGAGAAGCGGTATGTTTAGAGCAAGTGGAAGTAGTTGCCATTGTTGGGTTAGAAATAAAGTTTGCAATTAGACGGGCCTAGATGATTGCAGAGTAGGGGATAGGGTTGGGGTTGCTGGGGTTGCTGCTTAGTTTGGTAGATGTAGTTTTGTGTTGCTTACTTTCAAGTTTTTTTTGCTGGGGAGAAGCGTATGTGGTTTCGTTGTGTTAGAGGCGTAGGGGGCGTTTAGGAATTTTGCCAGATGGAGAAATTTGTGCAGTGTGATTGTGGTTTTGTGTGGTGTTGGATGTGGCATGGGTGTCTAGGTGAGGGAAAGAGGGAGGTGTTTGAAGTAGGAGGGGTTACTACTGTGAAGTGGCATGGTGTTGTTGCTGAGATGGTGTAAAGCGGTGAGGGTGAGCTTGGTAGTTATTCAGCAGTGTGGTAAAGAGCATGAGGAGAAGACGGAGGGAGTAGGAGTGAGGTGGTATTTTGGGGTTACGGGGTTTTCTTGGGTGATGGGCGGCAGATTTTGGGGTTGCAGAATTTCTTGTGGTACTTTTGCTTGCCTTTGCTGTGGGTACTGGTTTACTTGTGCCTTTTTCTAGGGGCGGGGCCTTTTAGAGTAAAGGTTGAAGGTGAGAGACAGGAATTGAGGGTTTTTGGGAGGGTTTCTAGACATTGGTTGTATGTTTTTTCTTCTAGATATTCTTGGGGTTGTTTGCCTAAGTTTTGGCGGATGCAGTGGAGTTCTGAGTTTCTTTAGAGTTTGGGTAGTGTTTGGGAGTGTGTTTTTTGCTGTGTTTTAGAGTGGGGTGGATTTATGGATGAGGTTTAGAGGCATGTGTGAGGTTGAGTTTTCGTATTCGTGCCTGCTGGAGAAGGGTGCCATTGTTTGGCAGTGTTTTTGTGGTGTGCTTGGCCAAAGTGTGTGGGGCCAAGGGGTGTGTTGAGTGCTGTGGGGAGTGCTGTGGGAAAGTGTTTTTGCAGTGTGGAGGGGTGCAAGATGTGTGGAGGGGAGGTGGGGGGTGGTGTTTCAAGGGGAGGGAGTTGTTGGGGAGCGTGGTGGGGTGGTAGGTGGTGGGTGCTGGAAGTGGGGATTTCTGTGTGTGTAGTGTTTTGGAGTGGGGGGTGTGTGAGAGGTTAGTGTAGGAGTTTTGTTTGTGGGTTGCAGTGGGGTGTTGCATGGGGTTATAGTTTTACTTGGGGTGTGTTTTTGGTGTTTTTTGAGGGGTGTTGGGGATAGAGTGGGGAGGGTGTTTTGGCTGGAGGGGTTTCAAGGTTTTGGAATGGCAGGTTTTGTTTTTCAGTTTTCTTTCTTTAAATTTTACTGTGGGAGGGTTGGGCGTGTTTTGTGTTTTTGGCATTTGGCTGGTGTTTCTTGTTTGGGTGTTTCTGTGAGGAGGGGGATTGTTTCACTGTTTAGATGTTGGGGCCATGTTTGTGGATTGGACATGTTTTTTTTGTGGGGTTGTCTTAGGGGTGCCAGGGGAGGGTGAGTGTGAGTGGGGAGTGTTAATTAGGTGGGGTATTTAGATGGTTACTGGGATTGTAGTGAGTTTGGGAGTGTTTTTGTTAGGTTAGTGTTTTGTGTTAGAAGCATGTTTGGAGAGCTATTTTCTTTCTGTTTGTTATGTGTTTTCGTTTTTAAATTTTCTTTCTTGTTTTGGGTTCTGGTGAGTGTTTAGAGGGGTTTCAAGAATATGGGCAGTAGTGGGGTGGCAGGAGTTGGGTGTTTGCTGAGTGGGTGGGAGTTGGGTTTTTGTTTTGTTTGGGGATGTGGGAGCATGTGTTGTGTTTCTGGGAGTGGGAGTGTAGTTTGGGGTTTTGGGGTTTTGCAGATGGGAGTGTTATTTGACTTGTTTCATTGAATATGTTTGGTGGGGATGTTTTGGTTTTGTTTTTGCTGTGTTTCGTTGTTTCTGTGTGTTTTTGATGGGGCGTATTTTTAGAGGTTGGCGTTTAAGTGTGTGGTGTGAGTGTGGCGTAGTAGAGTTTCTTTTTCTGCATTAGAGTGGGCGTGTGGGGTAATGGCCAAAGAGTGGGGTTGTTATGTTTTGTGTTTGTGGAGTTTGTGTTTCATTTTGGAGGTTGCTGCATGTTTGCTGTTGGGGCGTGTTTGGTATGGGGTAAGCAAGTTTTGCTGGGAGTGGGTTTTGTGTGTTTAGTGTGTGTTTTTGTTTCTCTTTTCTAATTGGGATGGGTTGGGGTAATTATATGTGGTGTGTTTAAGTAAGGGGTAGTGTGTTGGTGGTGTGTTTTATGTTTGGGATTTTTGGATTGTTTTGTTGTTTTTCTCAAGCTGTGTTCTTGTTCCTTTCTTGTGTTTTTAAAGCATAGTTTTCTTCTTCTGCTTTTGTGTTTAGGTTGGCGGCTTTTTCTGTTGGGTTTTCGGTTAGATGGGTTGTGTTCTGCCAGTTCTAGTTGTTCAAGTTTTGTTTTCTTTCTAGTTTTGAGCTGTTTTTCTTGCTTTTGACGGGTGTTTTTGTGTTTGG
This sequence comes from Sarcophilus harrisii, assembly GCF_902635505.1. Lineage (NCBI taxonomy): Eukaryota > Metazoa > Chordata > Mammalia > Dasyuromorphia > Dasyuridae > Sarcophilus > Sarcophilus harrisii. The sequence continues at coordinate 601,277,641 of NC_045428.1, forward strand.
AGGGGTGGTTGTGATTGGGGGTAAGTGTTTTTTATGGTGGTGTTCTTTCTTGCTTGGGTTTTCTCATTGTTCGTTTCTAAAGTTTTTGATGTTGGGTGATTTAGTAGGGAGCTCTTGAGTTGCCTTGGGATGTGGGATGGTGCATTAAGTGGTGTGTTTTGTTTCATGTTTTACTATTAATGGGGTTTGAGAGTTTTTGATTGTGTTTAGTGAATGTTTTGCTAGGTTTTTGCCAGTTTTTATTTTTCTGATTTTTGGGTTGTTTTCTTGCTTGTTTTGTTTTCATTGCAGTTTCTTTCTTTCATTGTTTTTCTTTTCTTGTGTTTCGTTTTTCTGTTGTTTGTGTGTTTAGGTTTTACATGTTTTGTTTTGGTATTTTTCTTGGTTTTTTGCATGTGTTGTTTTTGTTGCTGGTGGGGTGCTTGTGTTTTGTCTTTCTATGACTTTCAGAAGTGAGTTTTTGCTTTTGGTGGATTGTTTGTTGTGCTGCTTGGGGTTTTTCTCTGCTTTTTCTCTCTGCTTTTGTTGCTGCTTACATAGGATGCATGCTTGTGGTTATTTATATACAGATTATGCTTAGGTTCTAGTGGCGCTACTTGGAGACTTTAGATGGGATTGGGTGCTTGTTTGCCCAAGTTTAGCCTTTCTGTGTGTGGCTGCCTTTTTGGGTTTTGTTTTGTAAGGAAGTTTATGTTTTGTATATTTTCATAGGAGATGGGCTGTTTGTGTTTTGCCTTTTGTTTTGTTGTCGGTTTTGCTTTGTGTTGCTTTTTGGGAGATTGTTTTTGAATAGATGGCTAGTTTTGCAAATAGAGAATGTTCTTTCTTCTGGTTTTATAGTTTTATTTTTTTAATTATGTATTTTTTTCTTGTTTCAGCCTGGGTTTTGCCTTTCAAGGATGTTGTTTTGGAGGGTTGTTTGGGTTTTGGGAAGAGTTGCCCACTATTAGTTATTCTTTGTTTTGTTTATGGGAGAGTTGTAGGGTATTACATGCTGGGATTGCATGTTTTTTCTGTGTTGCTTTTGTGGCATTAGTGCTGACAGATTAGAGGTGTTTATGCTGTTTTTAGGTTTTGAGTAGTGCATGTGTTTTTCTGTTTTTGCTAGTGTTGGGAGTTGTGTTTTGGAGTGTTGGTTTGGCATTTTTCATGCTGTTTAGGTTAGGTTTTGAGTGATGTTTGTTTTGGGGTATTGGGGTTTCTGTTGTGTGTTTATTTACTAGAGTTGTTTTTGGGTGTTTTTATGTGTTTGGTAGTAGTGGAATAGAGTGTGTGTTTGGATGTGTTTGTTGTTATAATTTAAATAGAGATTTTTTCATGGGTATTATATATTAGGTAGGGTAAATTAAAGTGTGTTTTGCTGCAAGGTGAGTGCAGGTAGGTAGTGTTCACTAGGTGGGTTTTTGAATTGCTGGTGTTTCGGAGGGAGAAGGGTTTTTATGTTTTGGGATGGGCTGGGTTACTGTAAGATTTATGTTTTGCATAGCTGATTTTTGTGTTGTGTTTTTGGTATATGTGGGGTTTTTGCTGGGTTTTTCTGCTGGACATGGGCTGTGTTAGTGCGGTGGTAGTGTGAGAGAAGGGGTGGGCTGAGGGGGTTGGAGCCAGGAAGGGGTAGGGAGGGAGGGAGGGGGTTAGCCGAAATGAGGCCAGGGAGCCCTAGAATTGAAGGCATTGAATGAGAGACCATTACAGAATTGAGGCTATCTCTTTCTTCAGAAGAGCCTCACACAAGGGAGGGATACTTCCACAGGTCTCCCCAACTGGCAGATAAGCTCAGAATAGGGACTTTCCCTCCAGAAAGGGCGGCCCTGCCCTTCCAAGGGGGCTAACGAGAAGGGCGCCTTTGCTCAGTGAGTCGGGGGCCTGGGCCCCAGAAGGGGCAGGGGGGGGACTGGGGAGATTTGAGGCACCCCTCTCAAAAAAAAATGGGGTTTCCACCAGTTCTTCCCAGAGCAGCCTTCAGAACTGGAGTGGATCCCTCTTGAGAGGGTAACGCAGAAGTTTGGGGACTCCCGCTTTCCAGGAAGAGGACTCCCTCATACTGGCAGATCCATCCTTAGAACTGGGGGAGCCCGAGAAAAATGTGGGGATCTATGAAGATTGGGGCCCTTTCTGTTAGAAATTATGGATGCTTACCAGAATTGGGGGCTGCCAGAAATGTGGGAAGCCCTGTCATCTCTCTCTAAAAGGTGGGTCTCCACCTCAGAACTAGGGGTTTCTCTTCTGAGAACTGTGGTCTTCCCTCAGAATTGAGGGGATGCTCAGAATCGGGGAGTGACTCTCCTTAGGAAAGGGGGGCCTCCCCCTCAGATTTGGGGGAAACTCCTCTGAAAAGGGAGAGGGGATCGTCTCAGAATAGAGGGAAGTCTCCTGAAACGGGGGGATTTTCCTCAAGAACTGGGGTCTCCCCTCAGAAGTGGGGGGTCCTCCCCCTCACCTTCCCTCTTGCCCCTCCCCCCACCTCCCTGCCCCAGCAGCTTTTTCCCCAAGACCCGCCTTTTTCCCGCTCTCCGCGCGTTTGAAAAGCCTTTATTGGCTGAAATACTACACGCCCCCTAGACACACAAGCTCCTCTCATTGAGGGACGGGGCGGGCCTGGAAGCAAGGCTGGAGGCATGACCTACGCGCGCCTCTGAATCATCGTCGGCTTTGCGCGCCTCTGGCAACCCTGAAACCACCACTCGTCCCTCCTCTCTCCTGGGAAGTCCCTAGAGGAAAGTCTGAGCTCACTCCCCAGAACGCCTTCACTCCCCCCACTCCTCCCCCCGCCCCTCCACGTAGGCGCATGCGCAGCGCAGAAAACCACCTCGGGAGGCACAACTGCCCCCCCCACTCCGCGCATGCGTCGCTCCTCGAATAAAGGGCCACCTGGCGCCCCGGGCTGCTTGGCCCTGCGCATGTGCGCCAGGCTCAATGACAACCCAACCTTTCTAAGGTGAGGGGGAGGGAGAACCTTTCCGGGGCGGGGGGGCGCACTCTTAATGCAAATTTTGGGGTGACCCCCTGGGCTTCTGGGGCGCATCCAGATCCGTTTCCGACGTAGCTGTCCCGGATCCGCCCGCCCCGGAGCGTGCGCTGCGGGGGAACCTTTGACCCCGACTCGGCGCCCTCTGGGGTGCGGGAGAAGGTCCTAGGCAGGCGGTGGGCGGGGCTCAGGAACCCGCTTGTCAGCCAGGAGTCGGGATGTCCCTGGGGGAGGAGGGCGCGACTTGGGGCCTCGCCCTCCCCGAGCCTCCCCGGCTTTGGCCTGTGGCGCCTGCGCTGCCAGTCTGCCTTTCCTCCCCCCTCAGGGCGTGGGCCCAGCATGCTCCGCATCGTCCGAATGACGGCCAGGGGCCGGGGCGGGCTGCTTGCGGTCATGCCGGGGCCCTGCGGCCCCGGGGCCGCCTCCCGGCCCCATTCCTCCCTGACCACCAAGATGGGGGAGTATCGGAAGATGTGGAACCCCACGGAGCCCCGGAACTGGGCCCAGCAGTACCAGGAGCGCTTCATCCCCTTCTCCAAGGACCAGCTGCAGCCCTCCCTGTATCACCTGGGAACTACAAGTCTGGCTGCCCAGGCTGTAAACACGCTTTCCCCCTCCCTGGGGCTGGAGTGCCCCCCAGAGGATGCTGGGAGCCGGTTCCCTGGCCTATGCTGAGGGAATTTCTGCTGAAAGCACCAGCTCCCATGGCATGCTCTGGGGGCAGTACCCCTCCCCTCCCACCCTTCCCTCTCTGTCATGAAAAGGAAAACTCTAGTATGTTGAACTGCGCAGGTTCTGTGACACATGCCCCTCCTTTGGGGGTGGAGAAGGAAGGAAGCAAAATGGAGTTTCTGCTGTTGGCATATCTGCTAGAACTACAACCCCACCATCCCTGAGCAGCAGACCCTCTCCTCCACCTCAGGGGAGGAGCCCTTGAGGGCAGCAGACCCCTCCCTCCCAGCTGGGGAAGGTTCCCTGAGGGCAGCAGATACCCCCCCCAAGGGCAGCAGACCCCCCCCCAGCTGGGAAGGAGACCCAGGGCTGAGGGGAGGGCAGGCCTGTGGCAGGAAAGGTCCCCAATGTGGCTTCCTGCAGGAGTTTCACTCGGGGCCCTCGGCCAAGGCTGCGCTCCTGGAGTTTGCGGCCCAGGTGGACTTGTGCACCCTGTATCAGTATAACTGCACCCTGACCCAGCTGCAGGTGAGCAGCCCCCGGGGGCCGCCATTGGCCAGCGCTTGGCTTCCTGGGCAGAAGTCTGGGCCCGGCCCCTCTGGGATGTCAGCCGGTGGCCCCCCTCCCTCCAGGCACTGTACAGCCCCATCAACCCTGACCGCGAGACTCTGGAGCAGCCCTCCCTCACGGACCCTCAGCGTCTGGCCAACGAGCAGGAGGTCCTGCGGGCCCTGGAGCCGCTGCTGGACCAGGCCAACTTCTCCCCGCTGTCGGAGGACGCCCTGGCCTACGCCCTGGTGGTCCATCACCCGCAAGACGAGGTCCAGGTAGCGGCCCCTGCCCCGCGGCTGCCCAGCCCCCTCCCATGGTCACAGGCCTCGGCCCCGGGGGCGCTCCGGCCCGAGGCCTGGCATCTGGTGGGGTCCCAGAGCCGCCCTGCGGGAGGTGCTGCCCGTGGGCAGGACCGAGGTGGGGCCTGCAGGCCGGGCACGGGGTGGGGGCAGGCGTCAGGGAGGGCAGCGCCCAGGGGCATCCAGGCCGGGTCCGGCCTGCCTCCGAGATGCCAGCACAGGGGCCGCTGGCCTGGGCCGTCTGTAACGAAAGTGCACCCTAGGAGGAGAGAGCTCGCCAGAGGAACTGGGCAGGGCCGTTCCCGGGGGCTGCGAAGGGGGACACAGGGCAGGAGCGAGGGGCCAGAAGGTGGGGGGGTGAGAGGGCCGGCCCAGGAGGCTGCATCCCAGGGGTCATACAATGAGAGGACTGAGAGGGAGAACCAGGTGGTGTGGGATGCTGGGGGGCAAGGGAGGGAGGCCCAGCTGCTGGCAGGGCCAGGGAGTTGAGCTTGGCCTGCCCCCCTCCCCCCTGCCCCGCATCCCCCTCCTACCCCCCACAGGTGAGCATCAACCTGGACCACTACGCTTACATGCAGTTCTGGGCCCTGGGCCAGCGAGTGGGGCGGCTTCCCCGCAAGTCCATAGTGGGCTCTGAACGGGGCTTCTTCACTTAAGTCCCTCTGCTGAGCGTGAGTTGGGGCAGCGACCACGCCCCAGAGGGGGGCTGAGTTTGGGGGCAGCCGGACATGCCCGGAAGGCAGCCTGAGTTTGGGGGCAGCGAATACGCCCGGGAGGGGGCCCTGGTTGGGAGTAGAAGTCTGAGCCTCCAAACCCAGGGGTGGGCCTGAGTTTGGGGCAGCTGGACATGCCCGCTGGGAGGGCGGCCTGAGTTTGGGGGACAGCTGGACATGCCTGGACTGCGCCTGAGCTTGAAGGGCAGCTGACTACACCCGTGGGCCCTGGAGCCCGGGCAGTGCTGCCCCCAGCCCCCTGTCAGAGAGGCCAGAGCACTCCAGCAGGAGGGGAGGGTACTGCCAGGGCCTAGCTCCCAGCCCTCCCTTTTCAGAGCAGACAGAGGCCCAGGCAGAGCCAGGGCCGTGCCTAGAGCCCTGCAGGGTCGTGGAGATGGGCGACCCTGAGTCTGGGCCAAGGCCGGGAGGAGGCGTGGCTCTGCCCGCAGCCCCCTGACCCTGCCTTTTGGGCCCAGGCGCGCTTTAAGCGGGTGGTGGTGGCGGGCCCGCACCTGCCGGGGCACCTGGTGCTCAAGAGCCTACAGCCACCCTGGAGGGGCTGGAGCAGCTGCTGCCCAGCCGAAGGTGCGGACGCCCCTGCAGCGGGCCCTGCCTCAACCTGGGATGCTGCTGGCCTCCGCCTGGTGTTCTTCGTCAATGTGCTGGTGGTGCTCTCCCGACCCTCAAGGTGGCCAGCCTCCCTGCTGCTTGCTCTTCACCATCTATGGCGCCATGGCTTCCAGCAGAGCGCTGGGCCCTGACCAGGGGCCTGGACCCCTGACCCTGGCCCCCACTGGACCTCTGCTCCCTCAAGATGTTCTGACCCCTCTCTGGCCCTGGATATTGACCTGTAGCCCCCTGGATACTGACCCTGTCCCCCTGCAGTCTGATCTCTGCCCTCAAGATGCTCTGACTTTATTCCCTGGGGCCCTTTGGATACTCTGACCTTGCCCCCCCGGACAGTGACTCTCTGCCCTGAGGCCACCTGGAGGTGATGGAGCCCTAGGAGGTTGACTGGGTGTGACTGATGCCCGCCCTCTGCCCCCCCAGGACAGTGACCTGCCCCTGGATTCCCCTTGAATGCTCTGATCTCTGCCCCCAGGACAGTGACCTCTGCCCCCTGGGGGGCCGCCTGGGGCGTATGGAGCCTCCAGGAGGTTGGGCTGAGCAGGGATTGATGCCCCGGCCCTTGCCCTGGACCTGGGTGCAGGCTGGAGTCAGGGGCCTGAGGGGCCTGGGGCCCACGGAGGAGCCGAGGCTGGGCAGGCAGCCGGGACACAGGGAGGCGGGCAGGGCCGCTGGGGAGCTCCCAGGCAGCCAGAGGCGGGGCCCACAGCCTGGCCCCTCGCGGCCCCGCTCTCCCCTCTGGCTCCTCCCCAGATGTCTAGCCAGCGGCGGAACCTCCAGGCCTGGAGCTGGCGCATATGCTTCTACTTCAGGAGCACGTCCAACAACTCTGAGCTGATTACTATTCCCTGGTGCGGGAGGGCCCAGGAGGAGCACGCCAAGGAGGTGCTGCTGGCCCACAGCTTCATGGGGGCGCCGGGGGCCTGGGCCCCCGAGGGTGAGCTATGCCCCCGGGCCCCGCCCCGGCTCCCCGGGGCCCCCCGCCCCCTCCCCAGAGAGCCGGGCGGCTGCAGTGACCCGGTGGAAGCCTGGCTCCTGGCCCGCACGGGCCGGGCGGCGACTCCAACGGGGCCCGGGCCCTCACCCGGGGCCCTGACCCAGAGCTCCCCTCCCCGGGCGCCCGCCGGCAGAGACCCCGGCTCCTCCCCGGAGGCCAGCCGAGTGAGGCCGGCCCTGGGCCGCCCCAGCCTGGGCTGGCGCGACCTCCGCCCCTGCAACAGCCGCCCCTGCGCCTCGCGGGCCGCCGTGGCTGCCGCCAAGCCGCCAAAGAAGTGAGGCCTGTCTCCTGGCCTCCGAACTCCTGGGCTGCGCCTCTCCGCCGCTGGGCCCTTCCCGCTGGCCCCCATCCTCCCAGCCAGCGCGCTAGACCGCGTTTGATTGGGAAGCGCGCAAGTGCGTGTGCAGTGGGGCAGCTGGCTCCCCCCACCTTAGACTGGAGGCTGCGAATGGGAGCAAGTATTATAGAGCGCCTGCCGTGTGCAGGGCTAAGCACCTGAGACACGGTTTCATTTCCTGCTCTATGACGGGCTCAAGGAAGGCATTCTATTCTGGGGCAGAGGGTTCCGCTACGGGCCCGGGGCCAGGAGGTGCCAGAGCCTGAGGCGAGTCCCGACCGGGCTGGGCGGCCAGAGCAATCGAGTGCCAGGGGCCGGGCGGCCGCCACTGCAGGGCGGGAGACTGAGGCTCCAGGCCGGCCTCCCAGGGCGGGTAGCTTGGGAAGGCTGGCTGGCGGGGCCGGGCGGGGTCACTTCGCGCGGTGGATGGGGCGGCGGTGTGAAATGCGTGGTAAGTGGCGGGATGGTGGGAATTTTGGCGTGGTGGTGATGAGGGCATGGTTACGGTGGGGAAATGTTTTATGCGGTGTTGTGGGTTTTGTGGGGTGGAGTGAGGGATAGGTGACGTACGGTGTTTTGTTTTATGTTTAGGGTGGAGATGAGGGGTATTTGCCGTGTTTTGTGTGGGCGGTGGGGAGGGGTTGTGCGGCAGGGTGTGGAGATAGGGGGTTGGTGGATTTTTTGGTGGTAGGGACAGACGGTGTTGCAGGTGGAGAGGAGGGTTGGTGACGGCCAGGGTAGATGTTGGTGATTGCCGGTGTTTTTGCTGTGTTGGTGGTGGTGGATAGGGGTGGCTTTTTTTGGTGGTGGTAGGTTGCATGTTGTGTTTTTCGGTGGTATTGGTGTAGTGGTGGTAGGGCGCGGTGTGAGTGGCGGCAGCATGGGGTGGTAGGCAGGCTGGAGCAGTGTTTATGAGTGTACGGCGGTGTGGTGATGGGGTGGCGGTGGGGCGGTGTTGGTGGGAGCGTGGGGAGGGGGTTAGACATTTTGTGTGTAGGGGTGAGGGTGGCGGCTGCGGCGGCGGTGGCGGCATGGCAGATTGCTGGAGAAGTGTATATTTGGTGTTAGTGGAAAGGGCGGTGGTGACGGCCAAGACATTTTGGTGCGGTGCGAGGCGGAGGGGGTGGTGTGGGTAGTGGTGGGGTATATTTTTTCGGATTTTGGTGGTTTTTGCGGTTTTGGACGTTAGTGGGTTTTGTGTTTGGTTGAGTTTTTGCCTTTTCGTGTTGAGGGTATTATGCGTTTTTGGTGGGTGTTTTGTGGTTAGCGGGGCGGTGTAGATGTTGGAGGGGTTGTGTTTTGCCGTTTTACGGTGTTGGCTGTTTGTGGGTGGCGAAGAGTAGGATGAGAGGATGTGGTGATGGCGGCGGCGGTGAGTAGGGAGGGCGGCGTGGAGGGGAGTGGGGGCGGGGTGCGGTGGTGGCGGATGTTTGCATGTTTTACGGAGTGGGGTACGGTGATTGAAATTGCCACGGTTTTAAAGGGGTATTGCCGCAGTTTTTGCCAGGGGTTGTGAGTTGCTGTGACATTTTTTGTTTTGCGTTTAGGGGTTTTTTGCGGGCGGCGGGGGGGGTGGTGAAATGGGAGTGGGGAGGGTGCGAGGTGGTGGTAGGTAGATGGGGTGGCGTTGGGCGGTGGGGAGCGTAAGTGGTAGGGCGGTGGTGGAAAGTGTTGGTGGGAAGAGTGGTTGGGGAGTGTTTTTGCCGTGAGTGTTTTGGATTTTGTGGGGTGTGGAGGGCGGTAGGGAGACGGCTTTTGTTTCGTTTTGGAGTTTGGGGGTTTGGCGGAAGTGGGGGCGCGACTTTTCTTTCTTGCATGAGTGTTAAAGTTTTGGTTAGTTGTGAGGTTTGAGTAGACGTATTTAAATGGGAGAAGGGTTAGAGTGGTTGGTCTTTTTCTTGGTTTTGTTGTTTTGTTTTCTTTCTTTCGGTTTTCAGTTTTCTTTTTCTTTCTGAAGTTTGTTGGTTAGTGGTGTTTTCCTTGGTGTTTTGGTGGTTTGTTTGGGATGTTTTACTGAAAAGGGACAGTTTGGTGGGTTAGGGTTTCGTTTTGCCTTTTTGGGGTTGTCTGTTTTGCTTTTTGTGTTCCTTTGCTTCTGTTTCGATGGGGTTTGGTGGGTTTTCATTGTTTGCCTGGGGCTTCGTAGAGACCTGCACGGAAATCGACTGACGGGACTAAAGAATTTGTTACAATTACTGTGTGCTAGCTCCGGTGCTGAGGATCAGAGGGGGGAAGGTTTTGAGGGAAGCCGGGGTGCTCCAGACTTGGGTCAGGCAGAGGGGGGGAGGGTCGTGCTGGGGAGGGACCGAGGGCATGGGGCTGATCTGTGCTGGGGAGTGAGACTAGGAAGGCTGGGGAGATGGGAGGGGCCGGGTTAAGGGGGGCTCCGGCTGCCGGTGCCTGCCCCTCTGCTCCTGGGGGGCACGGGGAGCCCCTGAGTTGGTTGAGGGGGGGAGGATGGCAGGTCTGTTGAGGGGAGAAGAGGCAGGGGGAGGTGTTTGTGCAGACAGCTTTCTACCCCCCCACAGCTACTGCAGAGGCCCAGACGCGAGGGGCCAGGGGCCGAGGGTCTAGAGAGGGGCCGGGGCGGCAGCAGGGCAGAGATGGGGTGTGCTGGGCAGAACTGCTGAGATGGACGCTCCTCCACAGCTGCCAGATCCTTGGGAACGCCGGCGACGACTCCTGGCCGGGAGCCTGAGACCCCGGGAAGGGAGAGCTCCCGTAATGCTGGGACCGGGGGCTTCAGGAGAAATGAGCCCCGTTTTGGACACCTTGAGCTTAAGCTGTCTACCGGACGGTGTCTACCGGACGGCGTCTGCCAGGCGGCCGTGCTGAGGTCGAGGTGGCCATACCTAGCTCAAAATAAACGGGATAAACTCCCAGTGACCATCGGGCCAAAGACATTTATTTAGGGAAATGGGTTCCGGGCAAAATGAAGGCAAAATGGACACCCAAAGCAGCAGATATGAAATCGGGTTGGGAGAGCACAGTTAGCAAGGAAAGAGACAGTTAACCAGGAGAAAGGAGAGCCTCTCTGAGGGGGGACTGCCCTCGCCTGCCAGGTCCTGCCAACCAGAGTGGGGAGAAAGGCACCGCTAAAGGGAGGCACCACGATGGGGAGAGACAACTCGTGGCACAAATCGTCGCAGGGTTTTTTTTTTATTTTTATTTTTATTAAAAGCTTTTTATTTTCAAAACATGCATGGATAATTTCTCCACACTGACCCTTGCAAAACCTTGTCTTCCAAATTTGCCCCCTTCCTCCCCTCTCCTCCCCTAGGTAAGTAACCCAATAGATTTTAAACACGGGCAATTCTTCTATATACATGGACACAATCATGCTGCACAAGAAAAATCAGATCTAAAGTGGGGGGGGGGAATGAGAAAGGAAATGCAAGCAAACAAAAAGTGAGGATGCTCTGGTGGGCCACACTCAGTGCCCACAGGCCTCCGTCTGGGCGCAGATGACTCTCTTCGTTATAAGACCACTGGAACTGGCCTGAATCGGCTCATTGTTGAAAAGAACCTCATGGGCCAGAGCTGATCCTCATACAATCTTGTTGGAGAAGCAGATCTTTCATAGGGGAAACTGAGTCTTGGCGTTTCTCAGGTGACTCGAGCGGTCAGGAGCCAGACCTGCCTAAAGACATGCTGAGCAGCAGCCCACCAGGTTGTAGAAGATACCCAGACACTGGGGGATGGGCCCCGGGTTTCTAAAGCGTTTCTTCCTAAATGTGAGAAGGATCTGGTGCCCGCTTCGGGTCAGAGGGACCCAGTAAATCCCGGCAGCTGCAGATGCCAGCTTGGAGGTCAGCAGAGACTGGGGCGGGCAGGGCAGATTTGAGACGACTAGATCCTTGGGACCCGAGGAGTCCGGAGGGAGGCGAGCAAAGGGACAGACGGGGAGGGACACCTGGGACTTGCAGGGGGATGCGGCGGAGGAGCAGCCAGCAGCCAGGAGAACAAGCGGGGCCTCCCTAGAGAGAAGCGCGGACCAGACCGGAGTTTTCAGCACGGAGGCTGCGAGAGGGGTCAGGGAGGGTGCTGGGTTCCTTAGCTGCCGAAGGGAGTGAGACCTGGGAGACTGCCTCTGGGGACCAGGCCGTGTTTGGCCAAGTCAGGAGCCCCAGTCCCGGGCGCCTGCGAGGCTCCCAGGCCGGCCCGCCCCCGGGCGTCAGGCTGAGCACGGGAGCTCGCTGCTTCCTCGCACCGGAAACCGCAGGCAGCTTGGGCACGCCCTGTCCCGTGGGGCGCCGAGCCCGGGCTGGCCTGCGGGCCTTCGACGCCCGGCCTGGGTCGGGGCCGGCGGCCTACACGTGGAGGGCCACTCGGCCGGGGGCGGGGCTCCATCCCCCGAAGGTGGGGGAGGGAAGGAGGAGCCATGGGGAGGCCCCGCCCCCGTTCCAGGCAGAGCGAAGACTGTTGATGCGCAGGCGCATTAGGCAGGGGCTCGAGGGAGGGAGGAGGCGGTGAGCAGCTCTCCCTCCGTCTACTTATGCCCCATTCGCCGCTCGCAGATTGAGCGCTCTTCTCCCCCAGCACCGTGCTCTCGGCAGCTCCTCTGGGGGAGCTCCTCCTTGCCCCTCCTCTCCGCTGCTCCGCCCTCCTTTTCCTCCTGCCCCGCCCCCTCCGCCCCTTGGCCACTACTCCTACAACCCGCCCACCCCCTTGTCCGGCTTCAGCTTCCCGCAGAGACCCTTCCCTTAAATCCCCATCTTAATTCCTTCCCAAGTCCTTCCCTCCTCTCGGTCCTCCTCAGCATCCCCAGCCGCCCTTTTCAAATTTTAAATTCCCTGCTTAGTTGCCTTGTCCCCCCAGCATTCTTAAGGCCTTTAAACTCCTGTTTACCCCGGTCCCCTTTAAGTTTCCCTTTTGTCCTGCCTAGAGCCCTGTTTGTTTTAAAGCCTCCTTTCTTACCCTTGCTTACCCTAGTCTCCAAGCCCTGCCTTGTCCTGCCTAGAGCCCTAGTTGTCATTTTTAAAGTTTCTTAAACTCCTGCTTAGCCCTTGGGTCCTTCCTTCCCTGCCCCCTTGTCCAGCCCTCAGCCACTCTCTCAAAGCTTCTGTCAAATCTCCTCTTAGCACCTCCCCTAACTCCTCCCCCCGGCCCTGGAGCTGCCCTCGCAGTCCCCTCCATTCCTCCCTTTCTTGCCCCTCCCCTTTTCCCAGCCCCGCCCCCAGCTCTCCTCGGCTTGCATGCCTGCCCTGAGCAAGCCCGAAGAACCGGGAGTCTTCTGGAGGAGATGCTCTGAGCCAGCCCCCCCGCCACCCCTGGAAGTGTTAGGGGAGGGCCGGAGGGAGGGAGGGAGGGAGGAGGGGGGAGGAGCGTGAGGGAGGGGCGCCCGCCCCGCCGCCCCGTCCAGGCCAGCTTCCCCAATCCCCCCAGCCGGCCCAGTCACCTCAGCAACCAGGACTACAACAGAGAGAGTAGCCGGGCCAGGTCCTTGCCTGGACAGCTAGGGCCCCGCCATGTCCCGGACGTCGGCCATGTCCCGGACGTCATCCGGTTCTACCCCCTTCCCCGCCCTACCTGAACCCACCTCCCCGGAGCCCCCGGGAGTTTTTTCCCCAGGCCAGCATGCCTCTGGCCGCCAGGGCGCCGGGAGGACAGCGGACCTGGACAGCTCAGGGGCTCCGGCCTGGGGGTCGGAGTGGCCCCGGCCGGCCCCTCCCCCGGCGAGGGGCCCCGCACCTGCCCCCTGCCCTGCAGAGGGGGAGCTGAGCCGCCTGCAGAGACAATGCCGGGTGATGGAGGGGAGGGGCACGCGGGAGACCCAGCAGGGATCCACAAGGGAGTTGGGGCCCCTGGGGGGGCGGGAAAGGGGAGCGCCGGGGGGTGGGGGCTGGAGGGGGCGGGGCAAAGGGGGGGGGGGGGGCTGCAGGCCGGGCGGGAGCTTGAGCGCCGGGGCCTCCCAGGGCAGCTCCCTCGGCTTCGGCTCTGCACCTAACGGAGGAGGGGGTTGCAGGCGCCCCCGGGTCGCCCCCCCAGGGGCCGGGCCAGCCCAGCCTTCGGCTCTGACCCGGGCAGGGGGAGATCTGCACGGCAGGAACAGGTGAGCCATGAAAAGAAGATCTCGCAGAACCAAGCCCACAGGTTCCTGGAGCAGGCCCGGGAGAAGGGTCTTCGGAACCTCCTGGACCGCCGGCAGCCGCTGTACAAGGAGGTGGTCAAGGAGCAGCAGCATCTGAAGAAGCTGGACCAACAGGTGGGGCCGGGAGGGGCTGGGGCTGGGAGGGGGCGATGCAGGGGCCTGCTCTGGGGGGATGCAAGGGCCTGATCTGGGGAGGGGTAGGTGGGGAGGGGGGGGGTGCAGGGGCTTGGCTCGGAGAGGGGACAATGGAGGGGCCTGGTCTCAGGGCCCAGCCTGGGTGATGAAGGGCCTGGCTCCAGGCAGGTGGGGGTAGAGGAGAGGGGGCAGGGGGATCGGGAAAAAGGGATCCTGGAGGGAAGAGGGGGGGCAGGGAGTGCTGGGTCTTGGCCTGGGGAGGGGACAGTGGAGGGGAGGGGGGAGGCTGCAGGAGGCTGGCCTGGAGGAGGGAACGGGGAAATGCAGGGACCAGATTCCCAGGGCAGCCTGGAGGAGCAAGTGCGGGGCCCTGGCCTGAGCAGGAGAGGGGGCAAATCTGGACCCGGGCCCTTGAGGCAGCCTGGGAAGGGGGCAGGGGGAGGGCAGAGCTGGGTCTGGCCTGGAGGGCCCACCAGGAGGGGGGGAGGGGCTAGGGGGAATGGGGACTGATGGAGTCTTTTTATCCTCGGTACCACCCTGGCCCCAGATTGCCAAGTGGGAGACCCGAGTGTTGCTGCAGCTGAAGGAGCTCAGGGGCCCAGGTCTTGTCCTGAAGAGGAAGGCCCAGAACCTGCACAGGGTGATGGTCTTGGAGAACCAGCTGAACCGGGTGCGTGCCCCGGGCCCTGGGGACCCAGGCACCCAGGGCAGGACCGTGCCTCCCCCCCAGGCCATCACACGCTTTGACACCCAGCTGGTGAGGAACAGAGTCCTCCGGGAAGAGCTGGGGCTGCTGCACATCCAGAGAAATCGCTTTCTGAACATCAACCACCAGCTGAAGAAGGTCAGGGCTGGGCAGAGGAAGCGGAGGGGGCGGGTGGGAGGGGCCCCGGCTGCCGGCCCCCCCAACCCGCTGTGCCCCTGCTGAGCAGGAGCTGAATGACATCCGGTCCGACATCCAGTCCCACATAGACAACTCCAATTCGGCCTTCGACGCCAGGTAACCTTTGGCTCTTCCCCGGCGGGCCCGGGGGCCCTCTCTGAGCTGGGAATGGGGGCACCCGGGTTTGCGGCGGCTCCGAGGGAGGTCGGGGCTGGCTCCTGGGCTCCCCGAGCCCGCTTTAAGCCTGAGAGAAGCAGCCACCGTTATGTACCTCCGGGAGCCCGTGCCCTGGGAAGTCACCTGTTCCCCGTCCCGGGGCCCTCCCCACCACGGGGGAAGCAGGCGGCTCTGACATTGTCCCAGGGGGGCTAGGAAAGCCCCCGCTTCTTCCCGGGCCAGGAGTGGGAGTGCGGCCCCCAGCGGGGCTGAGGGGGGCCCCGGGGGCCGCCGGGTTTGTGTGTCCCACCCGCGGGCCTTTGTGACCGGCTCGTGCTTCTGGCCCCTCCCCCGCCCCCCGCCCCCATTTGCCTTTGGGGCTCCCCGCGCCTCCGGCCCCTCCCGCCATGTCGTGCAGGGAGGAAGCCAAGCTGAAGCTGAGCCAGCTGCAGGAGAAGCTGCACAAGGATGTGAGCCAGTACAACGCGGAGCTGCAGGTGATCCAGAGGCAGATCTGCCACCTGGAGCAGCTGCACAAGTTCCTGGTGACCAAGAACCAGAGAATTTTGGGACGCGAGGTGTTGGAGGGCGGGCGAAGCGCTGAGGCCTGCCCCAGTGGGCGGGAAGAGAAAGGGGCCCCCCTCCCCGTCTGACAGCCAGGGAAACTGAGGCGCTGCTCAGGAGGGGGAGGGGCAGGGCCCAAGTCGGGCGGCGCTTTCGGGAAGCCTCTTGGAACCCTCCTGCAGGAGGAGCCGGGGGCTCCGAGGGGCTTCCTGGGCCTGCCCTGGGGCGCTTGGGGGCCTCGGCAGCCCGAGAGCTGGGAGAGGGTCCCGGGGCTCGAGGAGCAGCTCCCGCTGGGGAGAAAGAGCGGCGGGGGCGGGGGGCGGGGGCGGCTGCTGACCCTGGGGCTCCCCGCAGAGCGGGAGGTGGCCGAGGGCCTCCGCAAGACCTCGCAGGAGAAGGCCATCATCCAGTACGAGGAGGTGCTGGAGAAGCTGGCCGAGATAACGGGCCAGGCCACGGCAGAGGACATCTTCCACACGTACCTGGAAAGTAAGGGCGGGAGGGCCGGGGGGAGCCCTCGGCGCCCCGCGCACCTCGGCCAGCGCCCGCTCCCCCAGCGCTTCCTCCTCGGCTCCGCCCGGCCTCCTCCCGCAGCCTGTTTGACCTCCCTCCCTCCCTCGGTCCGTCCGTCCCTCCACCCCCGCCTTTCCTTCTCCCCGCTTTGTGCGTCTTTCTTGTTTCCCTCCCCGCCCGCCCCCCTCCAACCCGTCCGCGCAGCCCCCTCCTTCCTCCGGCTCTCCGCAGCCTCCCCTGTTTCTCCCTCCTCTCCTCAGATGAAGAAAAAAACTTTGCCGAGTTCACCTTTATCAACGAGCAGAACTCGGAGATGGAGAAACTCAAGGAGGATATCCAGGAGGTGAGAGGCGCCGCGGCCGCAGCAGTCCCCCCCAGCAGTGGGAGCAGCAGTCCCCTTTCCCGCCAGCGGTGGGCGCAATGGCTGCAGCAGTGCCCCCCTCCCCACCCTACCCCCGCCAGAGGTGGGCGCCGCGGGCCCCAGTCTCCTCCCCCTCCCCGCCCGCAATGGGAGCAGCGGCCGCAGCAGTGTGTCCCCCCTCCCCGCCCTCAGTGGGTGCAGGCCCCCGCCGCACCCCCCCCCATGTCCCCCGGGCCTACCGATCACAGAGGATCCTCCAGGCCGCCGGGATCCCTGAGGGCTGCCCCCCCCCCCTTTCTAGATCCAGGATGCCGTGACTCAGTTGACCTTGGCCCAAGAAGAGGCTGACAAGGGGGTCCAGTACCAGCAGCTGCAAGAGCTGGAGCAGCAGAAGGCGGATCTCTCTAAGGAAGCTGAGATGGTGGAGACGAAGCACAATAACCTGAAAAAGATCCTAGAGCAGCTCAAGGAGGGTGAGGGACCTGGGGGTCTGCGGGGAGGTGAGGGCAGGTTGGGGGATCCCCGCTGGGCTCCCCAGGAACCGGGGGATCTCTGGGCAAGTTCCAAGGACTGAGCTACTGGGGGGGGGGGGGGGGCGGGAAGGGCTGGGAGAAGGTAGCCGCGGAGATGGGGACTGAGAGATGCGGCAGGTGAGGAGGGGCCGATGGGCTGTGGCCCCGGAGCGGGGAGGCCGGGCCGCTGATCCTCCCTGGGGCCCGCCCGCAGCAATCCAGTCTCTGTTCTACAAGGCCAAGTGTGACGACTCTAAGCTCAAACAGCTGCTGGGCGGCAGCCACATCGGGAACAAGATCATGGAGCTGCTCCTCAGCCTCATCGAGCAGCGAGTCATCGACCTGCTGGCCGCCCAGGCCTTCGACAGCTTCTCCATGGTCAGGGGCGGCCCCGGGGGCTGGGGGGGGGGCGGGGCCCAGACTCGCGCCCCAACTGACCCCGCCTTCCTCCCCTCAGGAATCCCCCACCTACAACCCCCAGGCCACGGCCCTCAGGCTTCTGGGCCAGACTGACGAGGTGGTCCCCAAGAAGCCCTCTCTCCCGCAGCCCCCTGCCATGTAAGATGTCTGCGAGGATCTGGGGGCCGCGAGACAGGAGGGGAGGACTGGGGTAGACTCCTGGAGGACGGAAAGCCGCGGAGGGAGGAGGGTGGGAGATTCAGAGCCGGCGGTCAGGAAGGGAGAGTGCTGGGAGGCAGCCGGAGACTCGGGCGGACCCCAGAGGAGCCAGGGCTCCGGGATGAGGGGGGGCTAGGAACAAAGGCCCTTCCGGGCAGAAGGGGGGCTGGCAAAGCTTCCGGGCTGCTGAGACAGCCAGACCCTTCCATTCAAGGGAGGATCCCGTGGGGCTGGAGCTGACGGGCGATCGGCCCCTGAATCCCGAGGAGCTGAAAAACCTGGTCCTCAAGATGGTGAGCAGCGGCCGCTGTCCCTCGTCCCTCTCTCTCCCTGACGCCCTCCTGTACTCCCCATTGTCCCCAGGCACTTCCCTCCCGCCAGCCCCCCTCGGGCTCCCGCCCCCCTCACCCTCTCCCCACCCCTGCAGGTGCAGGAGCGGGAGCTGGCCAAGGACATGTCTATGAACATGTCGTTCAGCAGGAAGGCAGAGAAGTCCATTGTGTAAGCAGCCCAGGTCTCAGCCCCGCACCCAGCGGCCGACTCCCCTCCCGCCCCCTCCCCCCGCGGGACTCCGCGCGGGGCGGGGGCGCGGGTCTCCTGCTGGGTGGGCCTCTCCCCCCAATGTCCGTCTCCCCCATTCCTGCCAAAGCTCCCGGCGCAGCTAAGCCTGGGGGGGCCGGGCGGGGCAGGTCCAGTGACGCTGTGACCTCAGGGAATAAAAGTGTCTTGCCCCCGGGGGGCCGAAAGGCTACTGTCCTCCATGTGAAATCGCTCTCAGTGGGGGTGGGGGTGGGGTGCCCACCTCAGCCAGCCTCGGCCCGGGAGAAGGCCCCGGACGCTTCTTCCTGAGACCCCCGGAAGCCCCCCCTCCCAGGAGAGGCTACAGAGCTGCCAAGTGACTTCTTCTGGGGTGGGCCGTGGGCAGGGGGCCGAGAATAACAGGGTGGCCCCTGCACAGACCGGGGAGAGCCCAAGGCCTTGGGGTCCCTGATGTCGCAGAATCCGCTGTGGGAAAGGGCCGGGGGCGTGTCCTGAAGGAGAGAAGGGCTGGGGGGGGGGGGGCAGTCCTCCCGAAGGGTTTGTGTGGATTTCACGGGGAAGAGGGAGGGGACTTGGGGCTAAAACCAGCCGCAAGGAGGGGAGTTCCAGGGAAGGGGGGCGTCCCCCTGCAGGGGATTGCCTGGGGGGGGCTCCTCCTCCCAGCCTTCACGGTGCCTGCGTTCTAGTGGGAGCCCCGATGGGTGACGCCCCTGAGCTGGACATTGAGGTGCCTTTCCGGGCTGGCTCAGGAGCCCGGTTGCCTCTCGTCACCCCTGCAGGGATCCCCTGGTTGATCCCCGGTTCCCCTTAGCCCCTTCTGGGGTCGCCCCGGGGCCCCCTGAGCACAAGCACCCTCTGCCCGGACCCTCCTGGGGAGCAGCCCCCTCCCGGCACCAGGGATTAGCCCGGCCCTGCTGCTGCAGGTGCTGAAGCTGCAGATGCTCAAGACCCAGAAAGGGAAGTTGGTGCCTCCCCCCATCCTTGGCCCTGGACCGTGGTTCAGCATCGTGGGATTTTATCGCCTGGAACTACTTTTTTCAAAAAATGGCATCCCTAAGAAGTGGCCCAGGGAGGGAAGCCTGGGCTTGGGCCCAAGAGTTCTAGGACAGGGAGGGCCCGGCCCAGGAAGATCTCCATGAGGTCATCGGGAAAAAGCTTTTCACCGAGTTGGGTCTAAAAAAGACAAAGTGAGCGCTTTCTTTCCTAAGCAGGCTGATGGGCGGGGGACGGAACAGCTCAGATGGACTTAAGACAGCAGGGAGCAGGGTTATAAAAACAAAAACTATTGTCCAGCAGGGGGGATGGCAGAGCAGTCTGACCGGGCTTGCCCCTGGTCCGGCTGTTCTCAGAATGTAGCAGGGGTGCCAGGGCCTTGGTCCGGCTGTTCTCAGAATATGGCGGGGGTGCCAGGGTTGATTTAAGAGTACAGGATACCCAGCGGGTACATGAAGGTGAACCCTGGGAGTCCCTTAATTGGGCGTTGATAGGAGCTGAATTGGGCTGGCACAGCAGCCGGAGTTTGGGGTTCGAGAACACTGCAGAGGATTTCTTGCTTGCTCAGCTGGAGGGACGCGCAGTCTCTTTTCTGTGTGGCTGATTCTGATCCCAGGCCAGTCTGACTCCTTGTGGGGGGAGGCAGGAGTTGGAATAAATCAAGTCAGCATCCACCGCCCTCTCTCCTGACCTGAGGTGTCTGGACAGACTAAGGGGGAGCAGCCACTGACATTTTTTCCCTTGAGGCAGAAGAGCCCTTGATCTCTGGGCCTGGGTAGGTCCAAGATAAACTAGGAAGGCAGAGATGAGAGGCTCCGGTGCAGGGCCTGCCAGCTGAATGGCACACCCGCAGAAAGCCTTTGGACCCAGTTTGTTGACAAAAGCCCTCCTTATTAACAAGCCCATAGCCCCCCTTCCCCGGCGCCGGGGTGTCCAGTGCTGTGAGACTGACCCACCCTGGAGAGAGCCCGAGGTCCCTGGAGGACCTGGCCATCCCTGGGCCAGGGGTCGCCTTCGCTCGGCCCAGGAGTCTTTGAATCTTCAGCTTCTGCTCCGTGTAATCAGTGTCTTGGTGAAAAGGCCACAGAGATAGTCCGGCCACCAGGGTTGCATCTCAACAGTTCCCTTTCCCCCTATGCCCATCGGTGCCATTGAGTTGGGTACAGATCAGCCCACTTGGAGAGGGCTCCCAATGGACCAGTTCAGAGAAGGGAACCAAGAAAACGCCAAGTGTTGACATCAGGTCCCACCTAAGGTGTGGCTAATCTTGACTTTTTTAGGTGACATTCTAAGTACTGCTGCTACACGAGCACCACTGCTGAAAATCAAAATGGATTTACAACTCAGGGACTTCCCCCCCCCCCCATTTAATACCTTGGGTTTTTTCCCTAATTACATGGAAAGATAGTAATCAAAATTTCTTTTGTAAGATTGTGAGTTCCAAATTTTTCTCCCTTTCAGATACAGGTTATGCATGTGCAATCGTGTTACATTTCCACACAAATTATGTAAAGAATCAGAAAAAAGGGAAAAAGCACATTTTAATGAAAATATTCTTTCCCCTGCATTCAATCTCTCTAGTTATTTCTCTGGATGTGGATGGCATTTTCCATAAGTCTTTTAGAATTATTTTGAACCCCATTGTTGAGAAGAGCTAAGTAGTTGCTCATCACACAATGTTGCTGTTACTGTGTAGAAAGTTCTGGTTCTCATTTCATTCAGCATCAGTTCATGTCTTTCCAAGTTATTCTAAAATCTACCGGCTCATTTTTGTTTTAATGAAAGCTTTATTTTTCAAAACACATGCATAAAGAATTTTGCAACATTAGCCCTTGTCAAACCTTGTGTTCCAGTTTTTCCCCCTTTCTCTCATCCCCTCCCATAGATGGCAAGTAATTCAACATATGTTAAACATGGTAGAAATATATGTTAAATCCAATATATGCATACATATTGATGTAATTATCTTGCTGTACAAGAAAAATCAAACCAGAAAATAAAATGCAAACAGAGAATGCTCTGTTGTAATCCACACTCAGTTCCCACAGTCCTCTCCCTGGATGAAGATGGTTCTATCACAGGTCTAATGGAACCAGCCTGAATCATCTCATTGTTGAAGAGAGCCAGGGCCATCAGAATTGATCATCATATAATCTTGTGTATAATGATCTCCTGGTTCTGCTCACTTCCCTCAGCATCAGTTCATGTAAGTCTCTCCAGGCCTCTCTGAAATCTTCCTGTTGCTCATTTCTTACTGAACAATAATATTCCATAACATTGCTATACCATAACTCACTCAGCCGTTCTCCAATGGATGGGCATCCATTCAATTTTCAGTTTCTAGCCACTACAAACAGGGCTGCCACAAACATTCGTGCACATACCGGTCCCTTTCCCTTCCTTATGATCTCTTTGGGGTATAAGTCCAGTAGTAGCACTGCTAGATCAAAGAGTCTGCACAGTTTTATGACCCTTTGAGCATAGTTCCCTATTGCTTTCCAGAATGGTTGGATCCGTTCACAACTTCAACAATGCCTCAGTGTCCCAGTTTTCCCACTTCCCCTCCAACATTTATCTTTTCCTGGCATCTTAGCCAATCTGACAGGTGTGTAGTGGATCTCAGTGCTCTTAATTTGCATTTCTCTGATCAATAGTGATTTAGACAATTTTTTCATATGACTGGAAATGGTTTTAATTTCTTCATATGAAAAATGTCTGTTCATATCCTTTGACCATTTATCAATTGAAGAATGGTTTGAATTCTTATAAATTTGGGTCAATTTTCTATTTTAGAAATGAGGCCTTTATCAGAACACTTGAATGTAAAAATGGTTTCCCAATTTGTTTCCCTTCTAGTGTGCATTAGTTTTGTGGATATAAAAATTTCTTATTATAATCAAAATTATCTTTTGTGGTCAATAATGATCTCCAGTTCTTCTTTGGTCGCAAATTTCTTTCTGCACAGGTCTGAGAAGTAAACTGTTCTTCTAATTTAATAATCATTATGTTTACATCATGAACCCATTTCTGCCTTATCTTGGTATGCAATATTAGGTGTGGGTTGATGCCTAGTTTCTGCCATACTAATTTCCAATTTTCCCAGCAGGTCAAATAGTGAATTCTTATCCCCAAAGCTGGGATCTTTGGGTTTGTCAAAGACTAGATTGCTACAGTGATTGACTATTTTGTCCTGTGAACATAACCTATTTCACTAATCAACTAGTCTATTTCTTAGCCAATACCAAATGGTTTTGGTGACTGCTGCTTTATAATATAATTTTAGATCTGGTACAGCTAGGCCACCTTCATTTGATTTTTATTAGTTCCCTTGAGCTTCTTCCAGAAGAATTTTGTTAACTTTTCTAGGTCTATAAAATAATTTCTCGGGAGTTTGATTGGCATAGCACAAAATAAATAGATTAATTTGAGCAGTATTGTTATTTTTATTATATTCACTCAACCTATCCAAGAGCATTTGATATTTTTCCAGTTGTTTGTATCTGACTTTGTGTGGAGAGTGTTTGTAGTTGTGTTCATGTAATTTTTGACTTCCCCTTTCTGCCTTCTCATTTCTTACAGAATAGTATCCCATTACATTCATACAGCACAACTTGTTCATCCATTCCCCAATTAATGGGTATCCTCTTGATTCCCAATTTTTTGCCATCACAAAAAGAGCTGCTAGGAATATTTTTGTAAATGTGGGTCCTTTCCCTTTTTGATGATCTCTTTGGGAAACAAAAGTAGTCATGATTTTCCTGGATTGAAGGAAATACACAGTTTTATAACTCTTTGAACATAATTCCACATTGCTCTCCAGAATGGTTGGATCAGTTTACAACTTCACCAACAATGCATCAATGTTCCAATTTTTCCATATTCTCTCCAATGTTATCATTTTCCTTTTCTGTTATCAGTCTTATAGCTAGCTGTGAGATGGTACCTCGGAATTTTTTAATTTGTGTTTCTCTTGAGTGATTTAGATCATTTTTTCAGATGACTATAGATTGCTTTAATTTCTTCATCTAAAAACTTCCTGTTCATGTCCTTTGACCATAATATATCAATTGGTGTGGGGATTAAAATTATCCCACCTATAATAAAATACTGAGGCAGAGCTCTGAGCCAATGGCGTTTTATTAAAGGGTTACCATGACAGGTAAAATCAAGAGAAGAGGGCCCTTAGTTAACTTCCTGAAGTTAAGCAAGTGAGCCAAGAATCTACATCTCACAGCTCAGGGATCTTATATACAAAACCTTGATATGATTTTATCAAACTGGTTAAAACTGGAATAGAGTAGGGATCCAAATGAATTACTTCTCACATGGGGAATGACTTGTACTGTGTTAAATTTGACTCAGTTCTCTCTACATTTGAAAAATGAGACCATCAGAAAGATTGTAAAAATATTTCCCAGTTTTCTGTTTCCCATTACTCTTGGTTGCATTGGCTTTCTTTGGGCAAAATCTTTTTTAATGTGATCAAAAATAGCCATTTTAGATTTCATAATCTCTTTTGTTTGGTCAAAAATTCCTCCCTTCTCCAAAGATTTGAGAGGTAAAGTATTCCTTGCTCTTTAATTTGCATATCATATTACCTATTGTGTCTAAATCCTGAACCTGTTTTGATTTTATCTTTGGATAAGGTGAGATGTTGATCTGTGCCTACTTTCTACCATACTAGTTTCCAATTTTCCCAGCAGTTTTTGTCAAATAGTGAATTCTTATCCCAGAAGCTGGGGCCTTTGGGTGTGTCAAACACTAGATTGTTAGAGTCATTAACTATTGTGTCTTGTGAACCTAACCTATTCCTCTGATCCACCGCCATATTTCTTAGCCAGTACCAAGTGGTTTTGCTGACCGCTGCTTTATAATACAGTTTCAGGTCTGGTTTGGCTCTTAGCCTGTAGTGGCAGGGAGGAAAAGCCAAAGCCAAAACAAAGCAGGCAGGAACATTGGTTAGGAGGTCAGAGGATGCAGAAAGGATAGTCCCAGATGTTTCATGTAGTGATCTGGTCCCCAGATATCTCTTCTTAGGCAATAGGAGAACATTAGTTGTTTCTCAGATTCCAAATCTGGAGGTTCAGACTGAAACTAATACAATTACTTCAATTTCCGTCTCTAATTTTGAACCTTCACAAAGAATTTCAGTTCCTATTCTTACCTAAATCCTGTATCTGATATGTTTGAGAGAATATACTTGTAAATCTGTCTCGTTTTAGTGCTTTTCTGACAACTCATTTTTGACTTGTTCTCCATTTAAAATTATCAGTCTGTGCGTAGTTCTTAAAGAAAATATATTAGTCATCCTGCTTTTCTCAGATTTTCTCAAAATTCATTATTCCATTTCATTAGAAAAAATTCACATTGTTTTGTAAATTCATCCTTCAGAGGAGATATTCTCTACGTTAAAATTTGATCATAAATGCAGGTTAAGATTATAAGGTGTTTATGCTTGCCTCCTATTATAAAAACTCAGAGTTGTTCCAGTATCAATGTATGATTTAATAGAGTTAATATTGTACTTTTGTAATTATAGAAATTTGCTACAAAGGAATAGTGACATAAGGGAAAGATTTCCTTATTTTGACATCAATTCTGGACAAAAGTGTTATAGATGGCCAATGGCACTGACCAAGCTTGAGTCAGGCAGGTGGAATATGTCATGTTGGGGAAATTGAGTCAGGAGAATCCTACTCATACTATGAAACAGGCTTTCCCATGAAAATTCTACCTACTCTATATGTATATAAAACCCCATAGAGTTGCTGACATCATGGATCATAGGCTCAATAGCATTCCTTGATGGGTGTATCTGAAATCAGACTCAGAATATCAGTTTTTCATTTAAAAATTTAGTACTTTATTTACCCCCAGTTAAATGCAAGAACACTCCTTAACATTTGCTTTCAAAACTTCGAATTCCAGGTTCTTTCTCTTCCTCCCTCCCCACCCCATTCCCATTGAGAATGTAATCAATTCAATAAAGGTTATATATGTGCAGTCATGAAAACATTTCCATAATAGTCATATTGTGAAGGAAAACCTAGACCAAAATTTAAAAAACAGGAAAATTTTTTAAAGTGCGCTTCACAATGAGATGAACCAAATCAGTTCCAATGGAGCAGTAATGAACTGACCCAGCTACGCCCAGCGAAAGAACTCTGGGAGATGAAAATGAACCATTACATAGAATTCCCAATCCCTCTATTTTTGCCTGCCAGCATTTTGGATTTCCTTCACAGGCTAATTGTACACTGTTTCAGAGCCCGATTCTTTTTGTACAGCAAAATAACGGTTTGGTCATGTATACTTATTGTGTATCTAATTTATATTTTAATATATTTAACAGCTACTGGTCATCCTGCCATCTGGGGGAGGGGAAAAATTGGAACAAGAGGTTTGGCAATTGTCAATGCTGTAAAGTTACCCATACATATAACCTGTAAATAAAAGGCTATTAAAATAAAAAAAAATAAAGTACGCTTGAGGGTGTAGTGAGCCCATCAGTTCTTCCTCTGGGTATGGATACTATTTTTTGGACACACATCCTTAAGAGTTGGCTTGGATCATTGTATTGCTGAGAATAATTATGTCATTCACAGCTGATCATCTTACAACATGGTGGTTTTCATTTTGCCTCAACTCATGGACCTCTTTTGGGATTTTCTGGGAGCTTCCTGCTCACTTCTTCTTACACAGTAGTATTCCATCATAATTACATTATGATAGTTTATTCAACCATTCCCTTTGATACCCTGTGATGGGCATGCACTCAATTTCCAATTTTGACTCCCCACTCCTCCTTTCTAGTCTGCTCATCCTTAACCTCTTCCCTCCCTGCCATCCTGCAGAGTAAGATTTATTTCCATCTGTTCTTTCAACAAATTCAGAACTGAATGAGGTTCACTCACTACCTCTTACTTTCCTCCTCTTCCCCAGCAGTGTAAAAGCTTGTTCTGGCCTCTTTAATGCTTGATAATTATACCATTCTACCTCTCACTTTCCCTTTCTCCCACTAAATTACTCTCTCATCCATTAATTCAAATTTTTAGATATCTTTCCTTTATATTCCCATGCCTCCTATTTATATACACACTCCTTTGAACTGTCCCAATAATGAGAAAGTTCTTATGAGTTACAAGTATCATATTTTCAAGTAGGAATATAAGCAGTTTAACCTTATTAAATTCCTTATGATTTCCCTTTCCTGTTTCCTTTTTATGCTTCTTTAGAGTTTTGTTTTTGAAAATCAACTTTTCTATTCACTTCTGATCTTTTCATCAGGAATCAGTCTTTTCCCCCTGAAGGATTATACTCAAGTTTTGTTGAGTCTTGGTTGAAATCATAGCCCTTTTCCCTTCTGGCATATCATATTCCAAACCCTCCAATTCTTTAATGTAGAAGCTGCTGAATCTCATGTTATTCTGACTGTGGCTCCACTATATTTGAATTTTTTTTTTTTTTCTGACTGCAATATTTTCTCCTTGACCCAAGAGCAATGGAATTTGGCTATAATATTCCAGGGAGTTTTCATTTTGGAATCTTTTAGTAAATGATCAGTGGACTCCTTCAATTTGTATTTTACTCTCTTTTTCTAGAACATGAGGGCAATTTTCCTGGACGATTTTCTGAATGATGTTTAGGCTTGTTTGGGACAAAAAGACCTACCCAAATTGACTATTCAGAGATCACACCTAGAAAGCAGAATTATTTGTTAGAATCTCCAGAAGCAAATTCACAGCAGGACAGGGTCACTCCCTTGAAAATGTTCACAGCTTTTATACATTTCAGATAAAGAACCTCCAAAATCCCACCCTCTGTGTGCTGTGATTGGTCACATAAGCCTGTATTCCCCTATTTGGTCAGTGGAATGCAGTAGACAAGGTGATCTACAACTTCTTCTTGGCGCCTGTAATCCCTTCTTTGGACAAAGGAATGCAGTCCAGGCCTTATCTAAAATCACATGACTGGGGCCTCTGGGCTTGATCTACTTTTAGCTAACAGTCTCTGATCAATATGTGCTTAATCTGTAAGTTCTTCACCTTTCCACACAGGCTTATTTTGAGCATGGCTTTCAGGTAGCCCAATAATTTTTGAATTAAGTCTCCTGGATCTCGTTTCAGGGTCAGATGTTTTTCCAATGAGATGTTTCCCGTTGTTTTCTTTTCATTTTGTTTTATTGTTTCTGGATGTCTCATAAAGTCTAAGCTTCCATTTGCTCAATTCTAGTTTTTAAGGAATTTTTTGTTCAGTGAACATTTACACCTCCTTTTCCAAGTTGTCCAATTCTACTTTTAAAGGAATTATTTTATGTTTTTTCCCCCCATCTGTTCGGTTCTGATTATAAGGCATTCTTCTCTTCATTAGCTTTTTGTTCTTCCTTTACCATTTGGTTTAAGCTGTTTTTTTAAGATGTAATTTTATTTTATTTTTTTTATTATACAATTTTTTTATTTACAAGTTATATGCATGGGTAATTTTACAGCATTGACAACTGCCAAGCCTTTTGTTCCAATTTTTCCTTTCCTTCCCTCCATCCCCTCCCCCAGATGGCAGGTTGACTGATACATGTTAAATATATTAAAGTATAAATTAATAAAATATATGTATACATGTCCAAACAGTTATTTTGCTGTACAAAAAGAATCGGAGTTCGAAATAATGTTCAATTAGTCTGTGAAGGAAAGCAAAAATGCACGTGGACAAAAATAGAGGGATTGGGAATTCTATGTAGTGGTTCATAGTCATCTCCCAGAATTGTTTCCCTGGGTGTGGCTGGTTCAGTTCATTACTGCTCCATTGGAACTGATTTGGTTCATCTCCTTGCTGAAGAGGGCCATGTCCATCAGAATCAATCATCATATAGTATTGTTGAAGTATATAATGATCTTCTGATCCTGCTCACTTCACTCAGCATCAGTTCATGTAAGTCTCTCCAGGCCTTCTGAAATCATGCTGCTGGTCATTTATTTTTTTCTTTTCTTCTTCTTCTTCTTTTTTTTTTTTAATAACTTTTTATTAACAGAGCCCATGCCAGGGTAATATTTTATAGCATTATCCCTTGCACTCACTTCTGTTCCGATTTTTCCCCTCCCACCCTCCATCTCCTCCCCAGATGACAAGCAGTCCTATACATGTTAAATATGTCACAGTATATCCTAGATACAATGTATGTGTGCAGAACCGAACAGTTCTCTTATTGCACAGGGAGAATTGGATTCAGAAGGTAAAAATAACCCGGGAAGAAAAGCAAAAATGCAAACATTTTACATTCATTTCCCAGTGTTCTTTCTTTGGCTGTAGCTGCTTCTGTCCATCCTTAATCAACTGAAATTGAGTTAAATCTTCCCTTTGTTGAAGAAATTCACTTCCATCAGAATACATCCTCATACAGTATCGTCGTTGATGTGTAGAATGATCTCCTGGTTCTGCTCATTTCACTCAGCATCAGTTCATGTAATTCTCTCCAAGCTTCTCTGTATTCATCTTGCTGGTCATTTCTTACAGAACAATAATATTCCATAACATTCATATCCCATAACTTATTCAGCCATTCTCCAATTGATGGGCATCCACTCAGTTTCCAGTTTCTGGCCACTACAAAGAGGGCTGCCACAAACATTTTAGCACATACAGGTCCCTTTCCCTTTTTTAGTATCTCTTTGGGATATAATCCCAGTAGTAGCACTGCTGGATCAAAGGGTATACACAGTTTGATAACTTTTTGAGCTTAGTTCCAAATTGCTCTCCAGAATTGTTGGATGTATTCACAGTTCCACCAGCAATGTATCAGTGTCCCTGTTTTCCCACATCCCCTCCAACATTCAGCATTATTAAGATGTAATTTAAAAAAATCATTAATTTTTGACATTTACTTTGATAAGATTTTGATTTTCATTTTTTTCCTCCTTTCCTCCCCTCCTTGTCCCCAAGATGGAAATAAATATGATCTAGGTAATACATATACAATCATTAAACATATTTCCACATTAATTATGTTGTGAAAGAAGAATCAGAACAAAAGGAAAAAAAAACAGAACAACAAAAAAGTGAATATAGTATGCTTCGATCTATATTCAGACTCCAGTTGTTTCTCTGGAGGGAGATAACATTTTCCCACCATATGTCTTTTAGAATTGTCTAAAATTGTCTTTTAGAATTATTCATTGTATTGCTGAGAAGAGCAAAGTCTATCAAAGTAGATGACACAATGTTGCTCTTATTTACAATGTTCTCCTGGCTCTGCTCGTTTCACTAGCCATCAATTCATCTAAGTCTGTCTAGGTTTTTGTGCAATCAATCTTCCAGTGTAAAGATCTTGTTTGGTTTTCTGGAGGTCTTGGAACAGCTTTCATTTCAGTTGAGTAATCACCACAAGAATAGCCAGGTATTAAAGTCCAAAAGTCTTTATTGTTTCCTTGCCTGGGGCTGGACAGTTTCCTGGAGAGCCTTTCAGACTGGCCTTGGTCTCGGTGGGGGAAGCAGCCACCATGGTGGTGTGAGATGGAATGAATGACTCTGGCTCTGTCCCTTCCGGGTCTGTGTCTGGCTCTTCTGAGTCTGTCTCTGGCTCTGCCCCTGGCTGAGTTTGTCCCAGCTTATATGCCCTATTAGAATTAAATCATTTACAGTATACTGAGTATAAAGCAATCATTCTATCACTAGGAAACCATTATTTGTTGTAAGATTAAATCAATCATACGGAACTGGAGAACTATTAATCACCGTGCTAAACCAGACAACCATTATCTCATCATTGGCATAGGGTGTGAGATGTTAGTCTATCCCAAGTTTCTGCCATGCTATTTTCCAGTTTTTCTGGCAATTTTTGTCAAAGAGGGAGTTTTTATCCCAGAAGCTGCAGTCCTTGGGTTTATCAAACTGTAGATAACTCTAGTCATTGACTATTGTGTCTTCTGCACCTAATCTATTCCACTGATCCACCACTCTCTTTCTTGGCCAATGATGACCGCTGCTTTATAATATAGTTTTAGGATGGTTTGGCTCTTAGCCTGTGGTGGCAGGGAAAAGGCCAAAGCCAAAGCAAAGCAGGCAGGAACAGTTGTAGGGCAACAGAGGATGCAGAAAGGATAGTCCCAGATGTTTCATCTGGTCCCCAGATGTCTTTTCTTGGACAATATGATTTATTCCCAGTAATACGCTACCTACTTCTCAGGTTCCAAATCTAGAGGCTCTGACTTAAAGTAATACAGTCACTTAATTTGGTTCTGCAATTTTGAACCTTCAAAGAATTTCATTTCCCATATAACTTGCTGTTTCTGTTCTTACCTAAATCCTATATGTGATATACCCTTTGATAGAATAGACTTGTAAATCTGTATAATTTTAGTGCTTTTTTCATAGGAAGCTCATTTATGGACTGTTGCCCTTTAAAATGATCAATCTGTGTGTAGTTCTTAGAGAAATAGTCTAGTTCTGCTGCTTTTCTCAAAATTTACTATTCTATTTAATTAGAAATTTTTCACATCCCCTTGTCTAAGGGGAGACCCTTTGGCGGATATTATCCCTGCGTTATCATTTTTTTTTTATTTAAATGACTTTTTATTGCCAGAACCCATGCCAGCATAATTTTTTATAACATTATCCCTTGCACTCACTTCTGTTCCGATTTTTCCCCTCCCTCCCTCCACCCCCTCCCCCAGACGGCAAGCAGTCCTATACATGTTAAATAGATTACAGTAGATCTTGGATACAATATATGTGTGCAGAACGAACAGTTTTCTTGTTGCTCAGGGAGAATTGGATTTAGAAGGTAGAAATAACCCGGGAAGAAGAACAAAAATGCAAGCAGTTTACATTCATTTCCCGGTGTTCTTTCTTTGGGTGTAGCTGCTTCTGTCCATCCTTGATCAATCGAAACTGAGTTAGATCTTCTCTTTGTCAAAGAAATCCACTTCCATCAGAATACATCCTCATACAGTATCGTTGTTGAGGTATATAATGATCTCCTGGTTCTGCTCATTTCACTCAGCATCAGTTCATGTAAGTCTTGCCAATCCTCTCTGTATTTGTCCTGCCGGTCATTTCTTATAGAACAATAATATTCCATAACATTCATATACCACAATTTATCCAACCATTCTCCAAATGATGGGCATCCATTCAGTTTCCAGTTTTTAGCCACTACAAACAGGGCTGCCACAAACATTCGTGCACATATAGGTCCCTTTCCCTTCTTTATGATCTCTTTGGCATATAAGCCCAGTAGAAACACTGCTGGATCAAAGAGTATGCACAGTCTGATAACTTTTTGAGGATAGTTCCAAATTGACAGGTGTGTAGTGGTATCTCAGAGTTGTCTTAATTTGCATTTCTCTAATTAATAATGATTTGGAGCATATTTTCATATGACTAGAAATAGTTTCAATTTCTTCGTCTGAGAATTGTCTGTTCATATCCTTTGACCATTTATCAATTGGAGAATAGCTTGATTTCTTATAAATTAGAGTCAGTTCTCTATACATTTTGGAAATGAGGCCTTTATCAGAACCTTTGACTGCAAAAATGTTTTCCCAGTTTATTGGTTCCCTTCTAATCTTGCCTGCATTAGTTTTGTTTGTACAAAAACTTTTCAATTTGATATAATCAAAATTTTCTATTTTGTAGTCAATAGTGATCTCTGGTTCTTCTTTGGTCACAGATTCCTTCCTCTTCCACAGGTCTGAGAGGTAAACTATCCTATGCTCTTCCAATTTATTTATAATCTCATTCTTTCCTACATTATCATTTGATCACAAATGCAGGCTGAAAGTATGCCATATTTATGCTGACGCTCTATTATAAAAGCTCAGAGATGATCTAGTATCAATCTCTTATTTATTTAGTGTTGTACTTAAATAAAACCGTGTGATTATAGAAATTTTCCATAAAAGAATGGAGACATGAGGAAAACGTTTCCTTATTTTGATGTCAGTTCTGGACAAAAGTGATATAGAAGGCCAAATGCATTGGCTTAAGTCAGCCAGGTGGAATATAGATATGTCATGTTGGGGAAATTGCGTCAAGAGAATCCTATCTCAGCTCATGCTAAAGGTCATTCTCCCAGCCTTTCCCATGAAAATTCTACCCACCCTTTATGTAAAACCCCATAGGATTGCTGGTGTTATGGATCATTGATTAATGGCATTCCTTAAAGTTTGTATCTGGAATCAAATTAAGAATAATATCAATTATCAATCCCATAAGATTTTTTATATATAAAATATTAATATAAATCTATTTTTTATTTTATTTTATATTTATTTATTATTTTATTTTAAAATAATATATATTTTATTATTTATTATTATAAATAATATCTATTTATTTTATTTATTTTTCTCAGTGAAATGCAAAAATAACCTTTAAAATTCACTTTCAAAACACTGAATTCCAGATTCTTTTTCTTCCTCTCTCCCCACCCCACACCCCTCATTGAGAATGCAAGCATCTAATGGAGGTTATACATGTGCAATCATGAAAAAATTTTCATAATAGTCATGCGATGAAAGAAAACACAGACCAAAAAAGAACAAACCCTCAAGAATTTTTTTTTAAAACTATGCTTCAGTCTGAAGCCAGATACAATCAGTTCTTCTCTGGGCATTGGTAGCATTTTTCACCATCAGCTCTTCAGAGTTGTTTTAGATCATTGAATTGCTGAGAAGATGTCTTTCACAGATGATCATCGTAACAATATTGTTGTTACTTTGTACACAGCTCATTTCACTTTGCATCAACTCATGGAAGTCTTTCCAAGTTTTTCTGAGAGCATCCTGCTCATCATTTCTTATGACACAAGAGCATTCCATTATAATTACATACAACAGTTTATTCAATCATTACGCTTGAAACCCATCCAATCCTGGATTCTCCACTCCCTCATTCTGTCCTCCCTTCTCTTTCTCCTCCTCTTCTTCCCCTCCTACTATCTTGTAGGGTAAGAGAAGATTTCTTTTTTTTTTCTTTTTCTTTTTCTTTTTTAAATTTTAATAGCCTTTTATTCACAGATTATATGTATGGGTAACTTTACAGCATTGACAATTGCCAAACCTCTTGTTCCAATTTTTCCCCTCCCCCAGATGGCAGGATGACCAGTAGATGTTAAATATATTAAAATATAAATTAGATACACAATAAGTATACATGACCAAACGGTTATTTTGCTGTACAGAAAGAATCGGACTCTGAAATAGTGTCCAATTAGCCTGTGAAGGAAATCAAAAGTGCAGATGAGCAAAAATATGGGGATTGGGAATTCTATGTAGTGGTTCATAGTCATCTCCCAGAGTTCTTTTGCTGGGCGGAGCTGGTTCAGTTCATTCCTGCTCCATTGGAACTGATTTGGTTGATCTCGTTGCTGAGGATGGCCAGGTCCATCAGAACTGATCATCATATAGTATTGTTGTTGAAGTATATAATGATCTCCTGGCCCTGCTAAGAGAAAATTTCTATACCCAATTGAGTGTGTATGGTATTCCCTCTTACGGCAATTTCAGAATTGAATAAGATTCACCCACTCACTTAACCTCCTTCCTCTTGCAGTGTAAAAGCTTTTTCTTGCCTCTTTAATGCTCGATAATTTACCCCATTCTACCTCTCCCTTTCCCTACATTTCTCTCTCACCCATTAATTTTATTTTTTGGATATCAGCTCATCCCATGCAACTAATACCTGTGTCCTCAGTCTATAATACTCCATCTGTCTTAATACTGAGAAAGTTCTTATGAGTTACAAATATCATCTTCCCATGTAGCAAAGTAAACACTTTAACTTTATGAAGTTACTTATGATTTTTCTTTCTTGATGAAGTTACTTATGATTTTTCTTTCCTGTTTTCCTTTTTATGCTTCTCTATAGTCTTGTAACTGAAAGTCAAATTTCTATTCAGTTCTGGTCTTTTCATGAGGAATGCTTGAAAATCCTTTATTTCCCCGAATATATATCCCCTCAACCCCGAAAGATTATCATCAGTTTTGTTGGATAGGTACTTCCTGATTTTATGCTCTTTTGCCTCTGGAATATCATATTCCAAGCTCTCCACTCAGTTAATGTAGAAGCTGCTAAGTTTTATTTGATCCTGTAGCTTCACAGCACATAAACTTTTTTTTTTCTGGCTCCTTATTCCAAGTTTCTCTCCAGAATATTTGGATCAGTGCAGAACTCCACTAATGATACATTAGTATTCCAATTTTCCCATATTCTTTTCATTTATCCTTTTTTTCCTGTCCTCTTTGCCAATCTGCTAGGTGTGAGGTGATATCTCAGAGTTGTTTTCATTTGCATTTCTCTAATCAATAGTGATTTAGAGCATTTTTTTTAGCTGACTATAGATGGCTTTAACATCTTGATCCACCATTCTACTTTTTTTCCCCCCAAATCATTCAATTTTTAAAATAGCTTTTTATTTACAAGATATATGCATAGGTAATTTTTCAGCATCGACAATTGCCAAACCTTTTGTTCCAATCTTTCCCCTCCTTCTCCCCACCCCCTCCCCTAGATGGCAGGTTGACCAATACATGTTAAATATGTTAAAGTATAAATTAAATACAAAATAAGAATACATATCCAAATTGTAATTTTGCTGCACAAAAAGAATCGCACTCTGAAATAGTGTACAATTAGCCTGTGAAGGAAATCAATAATGCAGGCGAGCAAAAATAGAGGGATTGGGAATTCTATGTAGTGGTTTATAGTCATCTCCCAGAGTTCTTTCGCTGGGTGTAGCTGGTTCAGTTCATTACAGCTCTATTGGAACTGATTTGGTTCATCTTCATTGTTGAAGAGGGCCAGGTCCATCAGAATTGATCATCATATAGTATTATTAGTGAAATATATAATGATCTCCTGGTCCTGATCATTTCACTCAGTATCAGTTCATGTAAGTCTCTCCAGACCTTTCCGAAATCATCCTGCTGGTCATTTCTTACTGAACAATAAGATTCCATAACATTCTTATACCACAATTTACCCAGCCATTCTCCAATTGGTGGGCATCCATTTATTTTCCAGTTTCTAGCCACTACAAACAGGGCTGCCACAAACATTTTGGCACATACAGGTCCCTTTCCTTTCTTTAATATCTCTTTGGGATATAAGCCCAGTAGAAACCCTGCTGGATCAAAGGTTATGCACAGTTTGATAACTTTTTGAGCATAGTTCCAAATTGCTCTCCAGAATGGCTGGATGTGTCCACAATTCCACCAATAATGTGTCAGTGTCCCTGTTTTCCCACATCCTCTCCAACATTCCACATTATCTTTCCCTGTCATTCTAGCCCATCTGACAGATGTGTAGTGGTATCTCAGAGTTGTCTTAATTTGCATTTCTTTGATTAATAATGACTTGGAGTATCTTTTCATATGACTAGAAATCACCACTCTACTTCTTATCCAGCATCATATTTTTTTTTATGACTGTTACTCTATAATACAGTCTTAATTGTGGTCTGGCTAGCTCCCAACATTCTCCTAGCTTGTGGTGGCAGGGAGGAAAGGCCAAAGCCAAAACAGCACATGCATGAGCAGTTGGTTATGGGAACAGATATGCAGAAGGGAAAGTCCCAGATGCTTCATGTAGTTATTTGATCTTTAGATATCTTTTTCTTGGACAAATCTGTGGTTGTCCTTTATTCTCAGCAACCAACACTCTGTCGGGTTCCAAATCTAGAGAGTCTGACATTCTAATGCAGAATTAATTTAATTTAACACTTAAACACTTAAATTTGTTTCTCCAATCTTGAATCTTCAAAGAATTTCAATTCCTATATAACTTGCTGTTTTTATTCCTACCTAAATCCTGTACCTGATATGCTGTTTGATAGAATATACTTGTAAATCTATTTCTAGTGCTTTTTCAAGGAAGCTCATTTATGGTCTCCTCTCCTGCCTTTTAAATTATCAATCTATGTATAGTTTTTAGAGAAAACAATCTAGTCCTGCTGCTTTTGTCAAAATTTGCTATTCCATTTAATTAAAAAAATTTCACATTGCCTTTCTAATCATTCTCCTCTTTGGAGAATATTGTCCCTATATTATATTTTGATCATAAGTGCAGAATAAAATTGTATGGTGTTTATTCTTGCATCCTATTATAAAGGCTCAGAATTGTTCCAGTATCAATCTATTATTTTTTAGAGTTAGTATTGTACTAATAAAACTTTGTGATTATAGAAATCTGCTATAAAAGAATGGGGACAGGAGGAAAATGTTTCCTTATTTTGATGTCAATTCTGGGCAAAAGTGATATAGATGGGCAATTACATTGAGTCAGGTTTAAGTCAGCAAGGTGGAATGTAGAAATGTCATGTTGGGGACACTGAGTCAGAAAAATCCTACCTCAGCTCATGTTAACAGTCATTCTCCCAGCCTTTTCCAAGAGAGTTCCACTTGCCCTTCATGGATCTAAAACTCAATAGAGTTGCTGAATCCTGGATCAATAGCATTCCTTGATTATCATATGTAAAGTCAGATGCAGAATAATATCAGTTATCAGTCTCACAAAGTCTTTTTTTTATTTTAAAAATTATATTTAGTGTCTTATTTCTCCCAGTTAAATGCAAAAACAATATTTGAAATCGCTTTCAAAGTTTTTTGAATCCGAGATTCTTTTTCTCCCTCCCCACTCCACACCCCTCATTGAGAATGCAAGCAATTTGATATAGATTCTACATGTCCATTCCTGAAAAAAAAAATTTCCAGTCATATGGTGAAAGAAAACATAGACCAAAAAAGAACAAACCCTCAAGAAAAAAAAATTTTTTTAATGTAATTATTCTGCACCCAGAAACCATCAGTTCTTCCTCTGGGTATGGACAGCATTTTTCATCAGTCCTTCAGAGTTGTCTTGGATCATTGTACTGCTGAGAATAATTATGTCATTCACAATTGTTCATCTTACAATATTGCAAAAATGGCACAATACTATTTCATCGTAATTACGTACAACAGTTTATTCAACAATTCCCTTGATGTCCATTGATGGGCATCCACTCAATTTTCAATACTAATCCTCCTCAATCTTTCGTCCTTTCTCCCCTTGCCTTTCCCCTCCTATTATTCTGTAGAGTAAGACAGATTTCTATACCCACTTGAATATGTATGGTATTCCTTCTTTGAGTCAATTGAGATGAGAGTAAGATTCACTAACTCTTAATCTCCCCCCTGTTCCCCTCCACTGTAAAAGCTTTTTTTTTGCTTCTTTTATGTGTGTTAATTTGTCCCATTCTACCTCTCCCTTTCCCTTTTTCCCACTACATTACTTTCTTACTCGTTAATTAAAATTTTTTTCCCTTCACATTTCAGCATCACCTGTACCCCATATGCTTTCTAACTGCCCTAATAACGAGAGAGTTCTAATGAGATATAACTGTCTTCCCATGTAGCAATGTAAATAGCTTATTTAAACTAATTAAATTCCTTATGATTTTCCTTTCCTGTTTTTGTTTTTATGCTTTTTCCAGAGTCTTGTATTTGAAAGTCAGCTTTTCTATTCAGCTCTGGTCTTTTTTTAATCAGGTACACTTAAAAATCCTTTATTTCATTGAACATACGTTTTCCCCCCAGAGGGATTATACTCGTTTTGTTGGGTAGGTTATTCTTGGTTGTAATCATGGCTCCTGTCCCTTCTGAAGTGTCATATTTCAAGACTTCCAATCCTTTAAGGCAGAAGCTGCTAAATCTTGTTTTGTGGCTCCACAATATTTGATTTTTTCCCCCCTTGGCTGCTTGCAATGTTTTCTCCTTGAGAAAGGAGCTTTGGAATTTGGTTATAATATTCCTGGGAATTTTCATTTTGTGATCTCTTTCCAGAGATGATCAGTGGACTCTTTTAATTTCTATTTTACCTTCTGGTTTTCTTGGACAATTTCTTGAAAGATGATGTCTAGACTCTTATGGCTTTCAGGTTGTCCAATAATTTTTAAATTATGTCTCGTAAATCTATTTTCAGGCTCACTTCTTTTTCCAAAAAGATGCTTCCCATTGTCTTCTATTTTTTTTTTTTTTCATGCTTTTCTGTGAGGACCAAGTTAACATCCTGGATATTTTAGAATCAGCCAGAGTCAGGATAAGTCAAAATCCTTGGTCTTTATTCTTGGTCAAAATGAGAGGAATAGACACAGGAATCTCCACACCTCTCTTCTTCTTCTCCCAGCCAGGAGTCACTCTGGCTTGTCTTACTCCACCCTCTAACCCCACTTACGATTCTTTGTCTGCACTGACAGATGGAGCCAGCACAGAATAGTGGGGTGGGCCATTTTCCAAGCATATGCTAAGAGAGTATCATCCAATAAGTAATTAGCCTTAAGTGCTTGGTTGTCTGACCTCAGTGCATGAACTCAAGAGTTTTCAGTCTTTTACATCCCCTGCTTTTTTTTGTTTTAGAATACGAGTTCATGCCATCCCTGACTTCTCAGGGAGGTGAGAGCCCCCAAAAGGAGGTGATTACACCCTCCCTGACATCTCAGGAAGGGAGATGAAAAGCACCAAAGGGAAGTGGGGATTGCTAGTGGGTTTCTGGGCTGAAGGGTCTTATTAGAAACAGGTATGCACAAACCCATCAGCAGGGGATGTATTACCAAGCACATAACAATAAAGCACAGGCTATTAGTGGTGACTCTCCCCTCAGTCAGTACAGGCTCAATGTGGTGTAATAAACATGAATTGTACATGCAAATAGTGATATAACAAACAATATGAATCAACATGGTGTTGTAAAAGGTTTCCAGAAATCCTAGAAGGAGGGTATGTAAACAACAGTCATACATATGCCTCCTTCAGCAGTCAAGAGATAGTCCAAAACCAATCTATTGTCCATTGCTTCGCATGTCAGGGAATCCAATGATCTCTGGAGGTTTTTAAGGTCCTGCAACAGTCTTTTTATGTGTTAGGGAATCCAATGATTCCAGCAGATTTTGAAGCGCTACAAGTCTTATCATTTCTCAGAAAATCCAATGATTCCTGAGGCCTTGCAAGTCCTACAACAATCTTATCATGTCTCAGGGATTCCAATGATTCTTGAGGGTTTTCAAGTCCTACGACAATCTTTTCATGTCTCAGAGAATCCAATGATTCCTGAGGGTTTGGAAGTGCTACAGTTTTTGATGTCCATGAGTCAAACGCCATAATTGCCAGGCTCTTTCAGTGGTGGGCACAATCAGCAACGGAACCACCGGATGTTTCTTGGGTCTTCTTTGTTTCAAGGGTCTGCTCCATTTCTCTGCGATGGACAAGGCAAATATAGCTCGTTGGCACCCATCTGATTCCTTTTCCATCTGTGGAGATAAAAGCAAACCCTCTCCCGCAAGCAATTAACCGATCTGGTCCCTTCCATTCACCACTTTCTGGGTCTCTCCACATCACCTGCTGATTATCTAAAGATAGTGGAGCTGGTCACAATGGACACTTTTGTAAGTTGGCATGGTGAGTTTAAAGCACTGTCTCCTCTTAATATGTCATATAATGGTTGTAATTGATAGGTAGTCAAGCCTAACACTGGACGCATCCATTGGATAGCTCCTATCAATTTCTGAAAGTCATTTAAGGTGTTTAACTTCTCTGTTCTTAAGGACAGTTTTTGTACTGTGAGCACCTTAGGATGTACTTCATATCCTAAATACTGAAAAGGAGCATGTCTTTGAATTTTTTCTGGAGCTATGTACAATTTGTAATTCCTTAGTGTTTCTATGGTCTTTTGTAGACATGCCTCTAACATTTGCTCCTCAGGTGCACATCTCAAGTTATCATCCATGTAATGTAATAACATTCATTTTGGAAATGTTTTTCTTACTGGAGTAAGAGCAGCAGCAACATACATTTGACACATAATAGGGCTGTTTTTCATTCCCTGTGGCAAAACTGTCCATATCTTTTATAAGGCTCAGCTAAGTTAACACTGGGCACTGAAAAGGCAAATCTTCACATCCACCTATATCTAGAGGGATAGAATAGAAACAATCCTTAATGTCTATAACCCAAAGAGGCCATTCTTTAGGCAATTGAGTAAAGAGATGGAAGTCCAGGCTGAAGAGTTCCCATAGTTTCCATCTGTTTATTTACCTTTCTTAAATCAGTCAACATCCTCCATTTTCCAGATTTCTTTCTTACAACAAATACTGGGGAATTCCAAGGACTTAGAGAAAGTTGTAAGTGTCTTTGGTCAAGTTGCTCCTGTACTATATCTAATAAGGCCTGAATTTTATCGCTGTCTAAGGGCCACTGTTCTATCCACACTGGTTTATCAGTTTTCCATTGAATGGGAACAAGTGAGAGTATTGGCAGGCTGTCAACAGCAGCCCTGCCTAAAAAACCAAGGTACTCATTTGTAATCCTAATTGTTGTAAAATGTCTCTTCCCCACAGATTGATGGGGATTTTTTCTACTATAAAAGGAGTAAAAACTCCTGTTTTGCCTTCAAAAGTCCATCTCAAAGGGGCAGCACTAACTTCAGCTGCTATTGATCCTCCTACGCCAGACATGTAGGTGTCTGCTTTAATCTTTGGCCAGTGACTGGGCCAGTTGGCACCTCTAATGACTGTCCGATCTGCACCAGTGTCTACCAATCCTTCCAATGATAGGCCATTTATATGGATAGTGAGCATAGGTCGGTCAGCTGTCAAGCTGCTGTTCAGTATATTCCTGGAGTCAGGAATCTGGGTGACTATCACCAGATTGATTATTAGGAGCCTGTATCAGTAAACTTGATGTTGCTACTTGTCCAGGGTGATAAGTCACACATTGTCTGCCTGTATTAGTGACTGGGATATTAGCTATACATTCCCCAGTTTTCCACATCAGTGTGTGGATGAACACTGTTTTGTTAGTGCTTTCAGGAGGTGAAATGGTCGAGCCTACTGTGCCTGGAGGCAAGGGTTCCATAGGCTGGAGAGGAACAGATTTCACCTCTCCAGGGGGTATCTCAGTTGTCCCAGCTGCATATAATTCTATTCTCCCCAATTGTAATTCCTTTCTCCCATGTTGCTTCCTGGCTGGTTGATTGTATAATCCTCTTCTCCCATCAGATTGCTTCCTGGCTGATTGATCATGTCTGGGTACTGGACTTCTAGGCACTCTCTGGGTGTAACCTCGTCTACCATCATGCCCCTTCTGTTTTTTGCCTGGGGCCCTGGGGCTGGGCCCCTCATCCCGTTTCCCTGAATCTGTCTACATTCTGAGGCCCAATGGAAGCCTCTGTTGCATTTTTGGACATGGGGTTTTGGGTCTTGTTCTCCCACCTGTTTCCTCATTCTGTCTCTATACCAACATTGAGCTTTCAGATGTCCTACTTTACCACACTGAAAGCATTGACAAGTCTCTCTGGAAGTCCCTTGCCAGAAGGGACCCTGTCTGCCCATGTTGGGATCTTGGGAAGTCTGCATCATATCCTGGATATAAAAGGCATTTGTGCCCACTGTGGCACAGCGTCTTATGCACTCCTCTACAGGAGCATCCTTGCGGAGTCCTAGTATAATTCCTGTACAAACCTCATTAGCATTTTCTTTAGCAAGTTGCCTTATCAAAATGTCTCTTACTGCATTTTTAGCATTAGTTTGTATGACAGCTGTCTGCAAACGTCCCACAAAATCAGCAAAGGGTTCATTTGGCCCTTGTGTTATTTTTGTGAATGCTTCACCCTTGTCGTTTTTATTGGGGAGAGAAACCCACGCTTTGATAGTAGCAGCAGCAATTTGCCCATAAGCTGCTAAGGGGTAATCAATGAAATTTCTGCATAAGAACCTACTCCTGTTAGTTGGTCACAGGAGATTGGAGTATGAATTCCACTTTGTCAATTTGGTTGGGCTTGTATCCGACAGCGCTCACTATATTCAGAAAGCCACAAGTTTTGTCCGGGTTCTAAGCATGTCCTTGCTATAGATTTCCAGTCACTAGGGGTTAAGAATTCGTAAGCCAAATTCTGTAATAACATCTTAATATAAGATGATGTAGCTCCATAAAGAGTGCAAGCCTTTTTCAGGTCTTTCTATATCAGGATTTCTATATCAAAAGGAGTATATCTTCTACTTTCTTGACCTGAAGAGTTAAACTGTTGAATCACCAGATGCATTCCTAGTTTCAAATCAGGTATATCCTTCTCTTCCTCTGTGGCTTTAAGCAGTGCCTATTGCAATCTACTCATAAGAGGGGGTGATTGCTGAGGGGGAAGTGCTGGTGGCATCACTGCCCCTCCCACTACTTCTCCTCCCTCTATCCCAGAAGGTGGAGTTGATGGGGGCTTGTCAATTATCTGCTCCATAGGCATGGTTGAAGCTGCCTTGTAAGAGGGAGAATCACCATACCCTTGAACCTCATTTAAGTCCCCATGCCCTCTAGCGATATGGTCATTAAACTGTTCTTTGTCTTACTCTTTTTCCTCACACTTTCCTCATCTGGCTGTTCTGAAAACTTTTCTTTTTTCTTTTCCTTTTTTTTTTTTTAACTTGCAGGCCAATTGCATTATGTTGTATATATAGAATGTTTCTTTGGAAATTGAATCGAAACCATTATCATTATAATATTCACATAGTTGATCTCCTACAAGTTTCCAGTTATCTGCCCTTATATCTTCTTCATTGAAGAACCAAGGGGATGTACTTTCTAATGTATCCAGGAATCCACCAATCTGCTCCCAAGTTATAATGAAACCCTTTATCTTTATCAGTCTGAGTATGCTTCCTGTAGATCTTCTTTGGGGTGAGGTTGGGGGTGAGTGGGGGAGAATCTTTTCCTAATATGTGCCCCATTTCAGCTAGAAAAGGTTACTCGTTTAGCCCTTAACAAAGTAAGTTCCCTGTTTGTCTATTAAAATACTCACCCTATTTCCTGGTCACCAGAGACTTCTTCAGTGAAATTAACGTCCTTGGTCTACACGATGGCGCCAAATGTGAAGACCTAGTTAACAACCTGGATACTTTAGAATCAGCCCGAGTCAGGATAAGCAAAAATCCTTGGCCTTTATTCTTTTTTTTTTTTTTTTTTTTTTTTTTTTTTAGGTATAATTGTCGTTTTATTTTTTTAAATAATTATAACTTTTTATTGACAGACCCATGCCTGGGTAATTTTTTACAACATTATCCCTTGTATGCACTTCTGTTCTGACTTTTCCCCTCCTTCCCTCCACCCCGTCCCCCAGATGGCAAGCAGTCCTATACATGTTAAATATGTCACAGTATATCCTAGATACAAAATATGTATGCGGAACCAAACTTCTCTTGTTGCACAGGAAGAATTGGATTCAGAAGGTAAAAATAACCTGGGAAAAAAAAAGAAAAGTGCAAACAGTTTACACTCATTTCCCAGTGTTCTTTCTTTGGGTGTAGCTGCTTCTGTCCATCATTGATCAACTGGAACTGAATTACATCTCTTTGTTGAAGAAATCCACTTCCATCTGAATATGTCCTCATACAGTATCATTCTTGAAGTGTATAATGATCTCCTGATTCTGCTCATTTCACTCAGCATCAGTTCATGTAAGTCTCTCCAAGCCTCTCTGTATTCATCCTGCTGGTCATTTCTTACAGAACAATAATATTCCATAACATTCATATACTTGGTCTTTATTCTTGG
Organism: Sarcophilus harrisii; assembly: GCF_902635505.1. Taxonomy (NCBI): domain Eukaryota; kingdom Metazoa; phylum Chordata; class Mammalia; order Dasyuromorphia; family Dasyuridae; genus Sarcophilus; species Sarcophilus harrisii. The sequence goes on from NC_045428.1 coordinate 601,320,738, forward strand.
TCAAAATGAGAGGAATGGACCCAGGAATCTCCACACCTCTCTTCTTTCTCTCTTGATCAGAAGTCACTCTGGCTTGTCTTACTCCACCCTCTAATTCCTCCTCCAAATCTCTCTATACACCAACAGATGGAGGCAGCACAGAATAGTGGGAAGGGCCATTTTCCAAGCATATGCTAATAGAGTATTGTCCAATTAGGAGTTAGCCTTAAGTGCTCGGTTTTCCGACCTTAGTGCATGAACGCAAGAGTTTTCAGCCCTTTACACTTTTCATTTTTTTTTTTTTTATTGTTTCTGGATGGTTCAAAGTCATGAACTTCCATTTGCTCAATTTTTAAGGAATTCTTTGTTTAGTGAGATTTTTATCTCCTTTTCCATTTGTCCAATTCTACTTTTTACAGGAGTTGCTTTCTTAAGTGAATCCTTGCCCCCCCCCCCAAATTTGGTCAATTTGGCTTTTTAAGGGACTCTTCTCATTACCTTTTTGTACTTCCTTTCCCATTTGGTCTAATCTGCTTTTTAATGTGCTATTTTCTTCAGTAGTATATGTGTGTGTGTGTGTGTGTGTGTGTATCTTTCACCAAGAATTGACCTCTTTTTCATGATTTTCTTGAATCATTCTCATTTTCTTCTCAATTTTTGCCCTTTCTGGATTTTGAAAATCCCTTCTGAACTCTTTCATGAATTGAAATCAATTTATATTTTTAGAGGCTTTGGATGTAGGAGATTTGTCACCTTCTGGTTATATGTTTCGAGCTTGTCACCAAAATAACTTAGTATGATTAGAATCTTTTTCTGTTGCTTGCTCATTTCCCCAGCCTATCCCTTCAACTTTAGCTCTTTACTAAAGTTGGATTCTAATTCCTGGGTGGAGAGTACACTGGTCCTAGCTGTTGGAGTTTTGTGAAGTTTTCAGAAATCCTCTTAGGGCCCTGTAAGTTTTCAATTCTTCTATGTTTTTATGGATAGGAAGAATAACTTCCAGCAAAAGACCACATTACTGATAGTATCTCAGGTGGCTCCAGGAAGGGAGTTCTTGTCCCTAAGTGAATTTGAATTTCTTGTATTGACAGAATTACCTTGAACACAATTACTGTACACACGAGGCCACTGTACAAATGTCAAACCCCAAGCTAGAAATCCCTTCTTGGGTTACAACAGCAATACAAGCTGCTGTTCCGTAAACAGATAAAATAGAACCTATATCCCAGGGTTATTTTAAAGATCACACAATTGTAAAAGTGCTTGGTGTAAGACAAATACTATATGAAAGTTAACATCGTTGGATGTTTAGCTGCTTTATACTTGATAGCTTTATATGGGTTTTTAGTTTACCAATTTATATTGATTTTTTAGTTTAATTTGGTTTCGATAACCAATTTATAATACAATGTTGAGGTAAATGATTTTATGTGTAAGGCAATTTGGAAGCACAGGCAACTCAATTAAAGTCACCTGATTGGTAATTAATGGAATCCCCAAATCTGGGCTTCTGTGGACTACAAGAAAGTCCTATACATGTCCATCTTTAACATGTATAGGACATGTATGTGCATCAAAGAAAGAGCATCTCTTTCTCTTTCTCTCCCCTTTCTCCCTCCCTGACTGAAGCAAGGGTGGGTGGTTAGGAAAGTGAAAGAAAATCAAGAAGCAGATCTGTTAGGTTGGGGGCTGTTAGTGAAAATTCTAGGTCGAAGGCCTCATTTTGGAATAAGAACTGACACTTAAATCCTTTCCCAGTTCACAAAAAGGAAAAGTTCTTTGTGAATTGGAAAATAACCAAAAGGTAATCAATTTTGTTTGGAACATTTAGCTAGAATTTAGGCTTCTTACAAACCAAAGTTAAGTGCTAGTCAATTTTAATATAGCTTATAAAATTGGTGTATGTTATTGCAAACTTGATTGTAACTGATATGACTCTTATTCATGTTCATGATAGATCATTGTATCTAGATTTTAAGAATTGTCTTGTTTTTTCTCTTAAACAAAAGGGAACTCAATTAAGGAAATAGGAATGGGGAACCCAAGCCCTTCTGAAACCTCCTGAGCTACAACAGCTTGGAAAAAGAAAATCCCACCAATTTGATCCACTACTGAATGATGAGACTTAGTAAATACTAATTGACAAGTAATAGGTGGGTTCTTCCTGACTGTAGAATCCATTTGGCTTGTTATCCAGCAACTTGCATGTTATGAACTGAACTAAAAGGTGGAATGTTTAAAACCTGTTATGTTAGGAGTCCTGCTAACTCCGTTTAATAGTGTTTTGTAACTGTGATTTTAGGGAATTGGATATTTTCACTTTTGCTTGTGAGTTTAGAGCAACTTACAACTAAGAAAATTTGATTATCACTTATGAAAATTGCAGGATTCTTAATTTAGTCACTTGAAGGTATTGTCATAATGTTAAAATCTAAAATTGGTGATTTCTGCTTATCCGAAGCATTTTGCCTTAGTGGGTGAAGATGTACCACAGAAGTATTGTCTTCCCTATCCCATTTCACAGGGGTCAAAGAGCATAGAACTTAATAGCCTGAAAGACAGATAGGGTAAGCAGGCAAAAGTAGCAAGCTTAGCCCCTTCTCCGGGGTCCCCGTTGATACCCCTTCATTTATAAGCTTTCCAGGTTTCTTGAAATCACCTTGTAAGCAAGATCATCAGCTGTGGGGAAAAAAGGTCTCTTATAGGGGATGAAATTCCCAAACAAAGGATGTGTAAGGGCTGAAACGCTTGAGTTAATGCACTGAGGTTGGACAACGGAGCACTTAAGGCTAATTACCGATTGGACAATACTCTATAAGCATATGCTTGCAAAATGGCCCTTTCCATCACCCTGTGCTGGCTTGATAATTGGTATATACAGAGAATTGTAGGAGGGACTAGGGGGTAGAGTAAGACTAGCCAGAGTTATTTTTTGGTGGGAGACAAAGAACGAAGGTTGCGGAGATTCTGCTTCCATCCAATTCACTCCTACCCTTAAAGACCAAGAAAAAAAACCAAGGACTTTTGCTTATCCCGACTCCGGCTGATTCTAAGGTATCCAGGGAGCTAACTTGGTCTTCACAAGGATGGATTTAATGAGGATTTGATAATTTGTTTATTATATAGCAGTGATTTCTAATGACTGATTTTTACACAAGAATGAGTTTAAACTTAAGAAAAACTAAAACATGTTCATCGAGATCTCTTACATGAGTGAAACCTGGCAAACTTTGTTATTGTGATAGGGTTAATTTAACTAGTTGTATTTTTCTTGTTGGCTTATAAAACTCCTCATTGTGAACACCTTTTAACTATAACGCTAGTAACTAAGTTGCTGGTTATCGAGCATCTTAAAGCAAAATTATCTGTGTAATGTTGAACTTAGAGCCATCTATTTAGATATCAAGATAAAGTGGGAATTTTCTTGTAATGAATCTGTTACCAAAGATCAATCCCATTTAGGGGATGTGAGCCTTTAGAGCTGAACTTATCTAAAACTCTGATTAGTGAAACTTGCCATTTGAGATGAAATCTCTTGGACTAAAATTGATATTATTTCGAGTTCTGAATTCAGGTATGCTTATCTGATGGAGTAATCAGTAACCACCATTTGAGACAAAGCTCTCTCAGAAGCTGCTGCTCAGAAGGATGTGATCCTGAAGGGGTTACAGCTGAACATCTGGATCTGAGCAAAAGCCGGAAAACTCCCTGTAGCTTCACTTTGGGTGGGAACTTCTGGCTCAGTTTCCCAGTTGTTACTGGGTTTTCCACCTGATTATTTCTAACTGTGAGGTGATAATGTTATTGCATTATTGGGAACCGTGACTCTTACCTGAAGTGAAACAGAGCTGAGGATGCTTTATCCTGCCATATGTGTTCCTTTAGGCTTAAGCCGGAAGAACCAGTTTGCTGCATTTATAATCATGTCCCTGCTTTCTCGTTTATAGCAAATTTCCGTAATCAGAGCAAGTAGGCAATTGAATAGATGAGCAAGGATGCAATAGCTCCCTGATTTCAACCTGAAAATATGGTGTCACTGTATCACAATCAGGTAAATGAGTATTTAACCTAGTCATATATATGTTACTATACACACACACACACACATATATGAAATAAGATCCTTAATGTTTCAAAATGTTACAATATTTGACCTAGTCAGTCATATACCTGTTACTATATATATATATATATATATATATGTATGAAATAAGGTCCTTAATGTTTCAAAATGTTACAATATTTAACCTAGTGAGTCATATACCTGTTACTATATATATATATATCTGTATGGAATAAGGTCCTTAATGTTTCAAAATGAGGCAAGAATAATTAGGTATTGGCAGCTGGGTGGCGCAGTGGATAGAGCAGCAGCCCTGAAGTCAGGAGGACCTGAGTTCAAATCTGACTTCAGACACTTAACACTTCCTAGCTGTGTGACCCTGGGCAAGTCACTTAACCCCAATTGCCTCAGCAAAATAAATAAGAATAATTCGGTATTATAGTCCTGTTTGTGGGACCTAGCTATTGGTCCTTTGATTACTGAAATTGAATCAGAAACAAATTCATTGTTATTTGAGAAGATATTTTTTAAAAATATAGGTGGAATAAAGTCAGCTCTTTATAAGTAAATTCATTTGTACAATGATTGAACCTAGGAGTGGAATGTCTCTACCTGCAAGTATCCCTGTTATTCCTGTTTCCATGCCAACTGGACTCTTCCCCTACCCCCTGCTCATTATCCTCTCCACCCAATGTCTAAACTCCTTTAAACACTTTGGCACATGTATCCTTGGCCACCTGAGCACCCTTCCCAGTCCACTCCCTTCTCTTTGGATTTGTCTCCCCTCCATTCCAGCTGACACTTTCCAACGATGGCCAACACGACAAACCGTACCGTTTCTCGGCCTGAGACTCGCCACCCTCCAGCTGCAGCTTTAACCAGCTTCCAGGTCCCCAAACTCCTTTTCCAGTGGGCCCATAAGGCAGGGACAGCCCTCCTCCCAGTCCTAGCAGGAAGAAGCTTCAGGAGAGCAAAGATTTTGGGGTCATTTGTTTGCATGCCGGTGTAAATGGATTCCAGCAAAAGACCACGTCCCTGGTAGCAAACCAGAGTCTGGGTGGGCCCCGAGGAAGGCTACTTGTAGGCTGATCCTGTCCCTAAGTGGGCCTTTGTGGAACTTACAGGATTATCTTACTAGCTACAGTTACTGGACAGTCAGGAAGGAATAGATGTGGACCCCAACCCCCAAGACTGATTTGTAGAAACCGCCTCATTCTCCGGTTCAGTTTGGGAGGCAAAGGCTGCCGTAGACAGCATACCTTGCTTTGAGTGCTTCTACATGGAAGATTCCCACCTTTTTCCCCTTGTAAATTGTGGGTCTGTTAGGAGCTTAGCCTGCCTTGTGGCATCCCATGATGCTTTTGCCCTTGACTTGAAGATGGCCGGAGCCTGTGGATTCTTTCTGGACAGCTCCCCACTTCCCTGCATCTTGCACCCCAGCAGGCTGACCTAAGAGAGCTGTTTACACTATTCTCCTGGCCTGCGAGTGACCCAGAGTTCTCTTTTCTGGCCCAGAACCTCGAGGAGGGTCCCCGCCTCACTGCGGCTACAAGCTCTGGTTGGCTCGAGCGGCTCCTTGCCCGGATCCGATATGCAAAAGCAACATCCTCAGAGCTGACAGAGCCCCTCCAACGTCCTCCCAACCAGTTATTTGACCCTTTACCATCTGTGGCCCGTGAGTCGGAAAAGCCGATGTTCCGGCTGCTGATTCGGCAGCTCCCACGGCCTGTTCCCACTGTGTTCCACTTTCACGTGGGTGCTGTGGACCTTTCCTGCGGACCTTCTAAGTTGTCCCAGACTGGAAGATTGCTTCACTCCACCTTTCTGGGGGTTCCGATGCTCTAAAATTGGCTTAGAGGCACCATTTCAAAGTATTTGGGTGTCGGTGGGCAGACTTCCTGCCTTTACTCTGCCAGTGTGGCTCCGCTCCTTCCTCCCAAGGCCTTAAATAGCAAGCATAAAAGCTCCAGACAGTTCAGAGTCCCGAAGTCTCACCCCAAACAGCAGGTGTGGACAGAATTGGTATCAGTATCAAATGATTATTGCAGTAAAGTCTCTTACAAATGAACGTTTAATAGGCTGCCTAAAACTCACACCAAATTTCTTACCAAAAAATTTTTTGTAAACTTTTCTTCCTAAAAATATTTCTCTTTTTAAAAAACAGTTTAAAAGTTTAAAGTTTATCCTGATGTTAAAGAAATAATCATGGGGCAGTGAGGTGGCCCAGTGGATAGCGACAAGCCCTGAAGTCAGGAGGAAGTTTAAATCTGGTCTCAGACACTTAATGCTTCCTAGTTGTGTGACCCTGGGCAAGTCACTTAACCCCAATCGACTCAGCCAAAAAAAAAAAAGAAAAAAAAAAAAAAAGGAATAATCACTAAGTTTTTGTGAAGTAAATTAATTGGAAATCTCTAAAAATGACAGATTTAGCTCAAGCACTTTTTCAACTTTAAAGCAAAAATAAATCTTTAAAATAGGAATGAATCAAAATTAAGTTGGTGTAAAATATTTTTATAGAAAATCAATAAATCCCCAAGTACTGTGACAAAATAAATTCCTAATTATTATAAAATTCCTAGTTATTACCTTCCTTTAATCAAAAGGTATTTACAATAGGGAGGAAATTAAACTTTTATAAATGAAAAAGGAAAAGATACCCATTTAAATTAGTCTTATCACAATAACAAAGTTTATCAGGCTTTAAATATATCCACTGTCCATTAGAAGTAGGCTTGAAAATTTCAGTCCCATTTTGTGAAAGGATTCTCATTTTGTATCTTATTTACTTTAGCAGAAACATAGAAAAACCCCTATAAAAATTGATAAGAATTCATGGCTAGATGGTTTTAGAAATCCTTGTAGGCTTATAAAGGAGATTTTACAATTGGATCTTTTCTTTCTAATTGTACAAATTACCAGTTTGCCCTTTCAAAATACTTATGTATTAACTAAGCTAAATTCATTACACTAAAATTAACTTAACTAATAATTTTAATTAATAAATGTAATATTTTAATTAATAATATAATTAATAAAACAGTGACTCCAAATGCCTATGTATTAACTAAGCTAAAATTAACTTGATTAAAACAATAACTCTAAATAACTTAACTAACAATTTCATAATTTTCATAAGTGATAACCAAATAATTTTCAGCAAAATTTTTTGTTTTTTAAAACATATTTAAAAATTTTATGTATTAATTTAATTTTTATTAATTATTAAATTAATTGTCAATATATTAATATTAATCAAATTTAATTTTAAAAGTTAACATTTTAAAAATATAGACAATATTTGGGAGTTTGTAAGTTCTTAACTACAACGCTTCAGACTATTATAGGGAGTGATCAGCAGGGTTGATCCTGACCTGATAGTTTTTTTTTTTTTAATTTCTTTTTTTTTCCTGGTAGCTTAAGTCATTTATTCTTTTATTAAATTATACAATATAACAATTTTAGAAATACAATACCGAAAACAATATTATGTGTTTAAAACTTGAGACCCATTCATGACTAATCAGGTGACCTTAATTTAGTTGAATGTCCTTCCATATGACCTCCACAGAAAATAATTCATCTCAACATTGGTATTATATATCGATCACATCTAAAAACCCATATAAAGTTCTCAAATTTGAACCAGTTACATTCAATAATAAGAAAATTAAAAAGTTAACATTTATTAACCCTTATAAATGAGAACTACCCGTATTCTGGGGTTTTGGACATCCATCAAATAAAGGATAAGTTATTTTTAGTAGAAATATCACCTGTTCTATATTAATTATAACTCATTAAATAAGGTTTCAAATATCTATTTTAAAAAGCACATTTTTTAAAAAAGGCCTAATTCATACGTAACAACATCCAGATCAAAAGGGAAGTTTTGTCTAGTAACGTTTGGGGTTTGCAATGGTCTTTGAAATTTCACAATAAAGATTTAGAAATCCAGTACAATGGAGATAAACTAAGAACACAAACAATAAACTTGGATACCGGTTGCATTTCTAAATTATCACATAGAAAAATCATTGATCTACCTTTAGGCCTTTTAAAAGCACTTTAGAGACATCGGGTATGTCATAAGTAAATTCAATTAAATAATGTAACCACTGTGAGAAACATTTTCACAGGAAAGGGCTGCAAGTGAAGGAAATGGAAATGCAAAGTGTGATGAACAGAGAAGTGGGGTCCACGGATTTTGCTCTCTGGGCAGCATGAAGCCATTACCAGTCCTAGAGCTAAGGGGGATTTGGGGGTGCCTAAGTACAGGGGGAAACATGAGTAGCACTAGTGGGAGGGGCAAGGGAGGGAGGGAGTGGGGCTGCTGAGGAGGGATGGATGGGGGTGCTATGGGAATTTCTCTTAAGGGAGGAAGCCTCTTTCCTCAAACCAGGGGTGGAAACACCCCTACTCTGATTTAGACATCATATAGGCCTTTTGACGTAATTTGTTCTTAAGATAAATCAATGAGGACCCGTCATAAGAATTCCAATGGGGCCAGCATGATTCAGGGCTCTCCACGTGCTGGCCATATGGTCATCAGACTGATACGGAGGTGGGCATCTGGCTAGCCAGATTTCTAAAGGGTGAAGTTGGGAGCCAATATTTGCTCCCAGGGCAATAGGGAGCTGGGGAGCTCCTTGAGCAGGAGAGGGCTGAGGTCAGACTAATGCCGAAGGACTTTGCTCACTTTGGCAGCCAGTTTTTTTCCACAATTTGTTTTTCTGGTTATATACGTACCTTTATTTTTAAGGAAACAAAAAATACATTTCTTTATGAATTGTGTTAGGAAAATCAGGACAAAAGGGAGAAACTATGAGAGAAAAAAGAAAAGTCAACATAGCATCTGTTGATTTATATTGTCTTCATATTAATCTCTCTGGATGCATGGGGCATTTTCCAGCTAAAGTTTATTGGGACTGCTTCGGATCACCGAACTGCTGAGAACCACCAGATCTTTCATAGTCGATCAACGCACAGTCTTGTTACTGTATACAGTGTATTCCTGGTTCTGCTTGTTTCACTCGGCATCAGTTCGTGTAAATCTTTCCAGGCCTTTCTAAAATCAGCCTGTTCATTTTTTAGAGAATATTCCATTACTTTCATATACCAGAACTTATTCAGCAATTTTTGTTGCACTACAAAAAAACTGCTAGAAACATTATGTGGGTCCTTTCCCCTCTTTTATGACTTCCTTGGGATACAGACCCATTAGTGACCCTGCTGCATCAAAGTATGATGAGTTTGAGAGCCCTTTGGCCATAGCCCTAAATTGCTCTCCAGGATGGTTGGATCATTTCACAACTCTACCCACAATGCACCAGTGTCCAGTTTTCCCACATTCCAACATTAATCATTTCCTGGCATCTTAGCCACTCTGAGAGGCGTGAGGTGGTACCTCAGAGTAGTTTGAATGTGCAGCTCTCTAATCAATAGTGATTTAGAACTAGCTTGAATTCATCTGAACATTGTTCATATCCCTTGACCATTCTCAGTTGGGGAACGCCTTGTATTGCTATAAATCTGACAAGAGTTTATATGTTTTAGAAATGAGGCCTTTATCAGAAACACCGGCTGTAAAATCCCCCCTCCCCCAGCTTTGGGCTTCCAACTTTTCATCTTATTTGTGTTGATTTGGGCAAAACCTGTTTACTCTCATCAAAGTTGTCTGTTTTGCATTTCAGAATGTCCTCTAGTTCTGTGGCCCTGAATTCCTCCCTTCTCTCAGCTCAGAGAGGAGAAGTGCCCCCTTGGCAGCCATTTTTAACAGTGGACTAGCTGAGGAAGGGCTCTTGGGTGGTGGGCAGCCTCCCTAACAGCCCAGGTGGGAGGGAGACGAGGCCTGGGGGCCCCGGCCAGGCCAGGGCCCTGTCAGGGCAAAACGGAAATGGGAGAGCAGGGACTAGGGGGAGAAGGCACTGGCCCTGGGGAGCACTGTCTTGTGCCTCCCCCTGTGCAGGAGTGTCAAGCCCAGAGTATCTGAGGCCTGCAAATGGGTAACGTCAAGGAGGAAGCTAGGGCTCCCCACACCCCTGGGCCCAGTTCTGGGGGAAATGGGGGATTTTTATAAAGTTATCTGGAGGCAGGAAGTGGCAGAGGGCAAACAAGGCTTTATTCAGCCCCAGCAACTTCCAGGATGTGCACAGGTGCCCCAAGGGGCGCCTGGGCCGTGTGGCTCGGGGGCCTCCGGGTGCCGCTGATGTGTGTCCTTGCGGGATCTGCCCGAGTTTGCCCGGCATCGGCGTTTTGGGGGGCAGGAAGCCCAGCCCGGGAGGGGCTGAAGCCCCTGCTTCTCCGATAGTCTCCTCCCCTGCCCTGCTCCCCCGCCCCCCAACATCACCAGCGGGATTCTGCTTCCCTGCGGCCCCCCGAGCCCCGCCCTGGACCCCAGACTCCAGCCATCCGCTGGCCGACCCCGTTGGGCCGGGACGGGCCGGCAGAACCGCACAGAAGACGGACCTTTGCCGCCTTAGCGGAGGTGAGTGGAGGGGCGGGGCGGAGCGGGAGGCGGAGCTGGTCCAGCCCCGGTGTCTCGGTTGGCTCCACCGGGCTCGGCACTCGCTGCTCCAGCCGCAGCCCCCCTCCCAGGTCCCACCCTCCGGCAGGCCCAAAGGGAGGCCCAGACGCGGGGCCCGAAGACTGCGCTGTAAGTGACTGGGATCGGGACAGGGAGGGCAGGACTCAGGCGTCGGGCAGCCCCCCAGGCCCCCCCCTTGTCCGGAGGACCCTCTAAGCTCCGCCCTTCTCCAGGACCCAGGTGTCCGGCTCTAAAGCCCCGCCTGGCTGTAGGACCCAGGCGTGCTCTTCCCATCCCCCCCTTTCTCCGGAACCCAGGTGTCCGGCTCTAAAGCCCCGCCGGGCTGAAGGACCCAGGCGTGCTCTTCCCATTCCCCCTTTCTCTGGGCTCCGGGCAGCCCCTCGGGGCCCCAGGCCCCACGGCCTCCCCCACCGGCCTCGCACGCTAGCGTCCGTGCCCCGACATCCCTTTAGGCAGAGCGGAGGCATTGGGAGGCTCGGGCCTCTGGACTCCCTCCCCCGCCCCCCTCCGGCCTCTCCCAGCCTTGGCTTCCTTTGGGATCCAGGTGGCTCCGGGATCTCAGGGCCTTTAGCCCTGAAGCTCTCGGAGGATGAGACCGGATGTATAGTAACGGAATAGTAGGGGACATCATCCCCAAATAAGGAGTAAATACGCCCGTTGCTATAGCTACGCCCCCGCCCACCCCACCCCACCCCCACATTCCGGAGGACCCCCCCTCCATCCCCCTCCCATCTTCCCCTTCTGTTGTCGCTTCCTGTTTGTCGTCACCATGGAAATAGTGACTTCAGTCTCCCCCTTCCCTCCCCAGCTTGGGCTGGGGGAGACGCCTGGTGGGGGTGGAGTGAGGAGTTGGGAGGTTCCTGAGGGGCGGAGATTGGGAGTTTTTACTTTGCCTCAGTGTCCCCATAGGCGAGTCTCTCTAGCTTGACCCCGCCCGCCCGCGGTAGGGTCTGGGAAAACCCTAGAGTCCCCTCGGAGTGAGTTCCCGGGGCCCAACTCCGCCTCCGTCTCGGGCCCGCCCCCGAAGAGCTCTCACTCCCTTCCTCCCACCACAGCCCCAGACCTGGGCTCGCCCACACTCCCCACAAGTGCCCGAGAGGGAACCCGTGGACCTCGAGGTGAGCCGCCCCGGGGCCAGGGCCCCGCTTAACCCTTAGGGGCCCAAGCTCTGGGAGTTCTTGCGATCTGAGGGACAACGGGCTCTTGGGGGGCTCGGGGTAGATGGAGGGGAACGACCGGGTCTCGGGTCCGGGACCACCTAGGAGGGCTTGTGCCTGGATCCCAGATGGGCGGGAGAATCCGCCCGTCTGCCCGGGTCCCTGAAGGACTTTTAGCCGGTTGACGGCTAAGGGGGGGCCCTGGGAGAGCCGCATCACTGGGTCCCTCGGGCGGTGAGTGCACTGGGAACGGGAGGGGGCGGAAGCTGGGGGTTCGGATCTGGCAAAGATGCCATCGTAACGGACTTCCGAATGCGGCTGGGGAAGCCCCGGGCCCGAAGGGGTTAAGGGGCGTTTCCCCCAGCCTCGGGTCTCCCCGTCCCTCCAGCTGTGCATTCCAGAGCCGTTACCTCAGGCGGTGGCGGTGCCGCCCCTCCCTCCCTCCCCCGCCGTCTGGGACACCTAGCTCACGTCCTCCTCGCCGTTGGAGCAGCCGCCGGGGAGGAGGCGGACCCGGGTCCGGGGCTGGGGACGGAGGCATGACTGCCCCTCGGGCACCTGGGAGGGCGGGGGAGGCCGCCAGCCGGACGGCCACTTCCCCGGGAGCCTCCGCGCCTGCGGGGGTTCCGGCGGGCGGGGTGGGAAGGAGAGAAACCCGACCCCGCCCAGATCCTTCTCCGGCAGCCCGGGTCGGGTCCTGCCGCGGGGATCCCGCTCCCGCCCAGCTGGCCACAGCCCCGGGCGGGGGAGGGGCGGCAAATCCCGGGCCTAACAGGGCCCAGGACCTTATAAGGAGAGCTCCCGCCGCTGGCTGGCGGCCGCTCCCCGCCTGCAGCTCCCCCGGCCCCGCGGCCCCAATCTCGGCCCCTCCGGGGCCACGCCCTTAACCCTTCCTGGGCTTGGCCGGCGGCCTAAGGCGGTGCCTCCGCAGTTCCCCTCTTGGCTGAGGGCGGGGCTCTGAGATAAGTGGGGGCCGAGGCTTTGTGGGTGGCCGGTGGTCCGGAAGTGGCCACATCCACGGGGTGACCTTCCCATTGTCTCAGTCCCCCCCAAACCCCTGTAGCTTCGCAAAGTAGCTGGGCTATCACCTGTCGTCTGTCCGGGGACAGTGTGAGCCGAGATTGCAGGAAGGGGGGCCCCCACAAACCCCAGGGCCTCCCAGGGCCGGAGCCTGGACATCCACACATACACGACCACCAACTGACTTGCATGCCCACTGACACACGACACACAACACCCCATAACATCACTCACTGCACACCGACACACTGACATACATGCGCCCACTGGCCCCACCAACCACACCACAGCACACCGCACATCATACACTCACTGCACTACACACTGACACATCACATCCTCACTGGCCCCTGCCCACACACACCCCCACACTGACCGCACCCCAACAACACTCCTTTTGAACACAGCACACACCTGCACACCGGGCCCACACACACACCCGCACAACCCACCACACACAACACCCTGCACAACCCCCCTCACTGCTGGCACACACATCAACACACACATACCGACAACACACACACTGCCTGCCACTGGCCCCACACTACACCAGACACTACACAACCCCCACACAGCCATGGCACCCTACACATCCTCCCGCAGCAACCACTGGCCCCAACAACACTCACTGGCCACCGGGCGTCACAACATGACCACACCTAACATCACTCACGGGCTTCCTCACTGGAAACCCCAGCCCAACCACATCTGACCCCCCCTGGAAAACACAATGAACATGGGCACAATGAAACCCCCATCTTCCCCCTGACACAGGGCGGCCACCTGGCCCTTTCCTCAATCCCCCCCGGAATTGACCGGGCCTGGGCCAATTTGGGGTCTCCCCTTGCCCCAACATCCCCAGGGAAGTTCTTGTCCTTTGGGGACTTTTGGGCCGGGATTGGGTCCTCCCCCCGTGCCCCCGGGGGTGGGCACTTCCCAAACCCCAGTTTTTTCCCTCCCCCCCGGGGGGAGGCGGGCCACCACCCCCCGGGGAGGGGGACCGGGGTCTGCCCTGGAAGGAGTGTGACCAGAGCTTGCAGGTAGGGGAGCCCCAGCATGTGTGAGGTGGGGGCTCTACAAACCCCAATGGCTCCCAGGGCTGGAGGCTGGACACACCCCCACACTCCCACACTGAGAGGAAGTCTGGATGTCACTTGGGGACTTTCTGGGCCAACGGGGTGGGGCAGCTGCCTGAATAGACAGCAGTCCCCCCTCCCCGCCTCAGGGTGGGTCCCCTCCTGGGATGAGGTCACCTCTAAGTCCAATCCAGCTTCAGTGGTTGGCTCCCCCAGGGCGGGATCCCCCACACGGGGAGGGGAGAGGAACTGGGTCACACTGGGTCAGGCCGAGGCCGGAGCTGGCCAGGCCCGGTCTGATGAGCCTCTCGACCTCCTGCCCCCCCAGCCATGCCGGTGACTGTGACTCGGACCACGGTGACCACCACCACCACCACCTCCGGCCTGGGCTCCCCCACCATAGTGGGCTCCCCGGCGCTGGGGCCTCCTCCCTGATTGTCCACCTGCGTGGCCTTCTCCTTGGTGGTGCACGTGGGGGCCTGGGTCGGGGTCATGGGCAACTGGGTGATGTTCGCCTGGTGCTTCTGCTTTGCCATGACGCTGGTGATCCTGTTGGTGGAGATGGCCGGCTTACAGCCCCGCTTCCCGCTCTCCTGGCGCAACTTCCCCATCACCTACGCGTGCTACGCCACCCTGCTCTGCCTCTCGGCCTCCATCATCTACCCCACCACCTTGCGTTCGGGCCACGGCCAGAGCGGACCCCGCCATTTGGGCCCTTTCTTCTCCCGCGGCCTGCCTGGCCCTCCCCAGGGCCTGGACCAGGGCCCGGCCCGGGGTCCGCGGCTCTGGCCACCGTGCCCGGCCTCCTCAAGGTCCTGGAGATTTCCGCTCATCACTTCGCCGTCAGCGCCGCCCATCCCCGGCCCTGGCCTGGGTGGTGTCTGGCCGTCTACTGCATCTGCTTCATCCTGTCTGCGGTGGCCATCATCCTGAGCCTGGGGGACTGCACGGGCCAGCTGCCCATCCCGTTCCCCACCTTCCTCACCGGCCTGGCCGTGGTGGCGGTGGCGCTCTACGCCTCGGCCCTGGTGCTCTGGCCCCTCTATCAGTTCGATGACCGCCGGGGAGGCCGGTCCCGGAGGCGGGAAGACCCGAGCTGCCCCTACCGCCACGCCTACTTCGTGTGCGACTGGGATCGCCGGTGGCCTCTCCCCGGGGTCAACCCGGCCCTCGTGGCCGACCTGGTGCACTCGGCCTGGCTGGTTTTCATCAGGGGTGTGGCGGGCGGTCTCCCCTCTTCCCTCCCGTCCTCCCCTTCCTGTCCCCCTGCCTCTCCTCATCATCCCCTCCTGCTTTCTCCTCGGTCCCCTATTCTCTCCATTGTCCCCCCACCTCGGCTCCTCTCCCTGTCCCCCTCTGCACCTCTCCCCACCATCCCCCTCCTGTACCCCTCCCCACCATCCCCCCCCCTGCTCTTCTCCCTGTCCCCTCTGTCCTCTCCCCCTGTCCCTCCTCCCTTCTCTCCATTTCCCCCCTGCTCCTCTCCCCATTCCCCCTCCCCTCCCCCCCTTCTCTCCCCCCCATCCCCCTCCTCCTCCCCCCAACCTTTCCTCCCCACCACTCCCCCTCTTCTTCCCCATTTGCCCCCCTCTCCCTCTCCCCACCCTCCCCTTCCCTCCCTCCCCCCACCCCTCTCTTCTCCCCCACTTTCCCTCCCTCCCTCTCCCCCCTTTCCCCATCTCCCCTACTCCCTTGCCTGCCCACCCCTTCAAGGTGCACTTCACCTCCCCATCCACCAAACTCCCGGTTCCCCTCGCCCCTCCCCCGGGCCGGGTTCCTCCAAAACATTTGTCCCCCCTCCCCTCCCATCCTGTGTTAACCCCGGTAATTTGGAAAAGGAAAAACTAACCGCCTTCTCCATCCTCTTCCCCTTACTCGCGGCAACCCTCTTTAATCCCTCCCCTTCCATAAAATTTCCTGGAGTTGTAATTCTCGGTGGGACCCCAGATCACCCCTCCACCTTGGGCTCCATCATCCCGACACCTGCCGCAGCTCCTCCCCACAGAGTCCTCCTCCTCCCGGGAGGCGGCGGGGGAGCTCCGGGCTCCCCATCTGCCTGGGCTGCTTTTTCAGACTGATGGGTCTGGAGGAGCAGAGAGAAGGGAGCAGAGGGTCCTTGCTTGCGCCCCCTGCTGTGTGTGCGCGGGTTCCGCTGCCCCTTCCGAGCACCCCACATGGCTTTGTCTGGGGGATCCTCGGCTGCGTTGGATGTGATGCTGTTACACGCTGCCCCTCCTCCTCCCCACACATCTGCAATTAGTATCTGCAATTTTTTTTTTTACCTCAACATAAAGGCCACATATGAAGTGTTTGTTCTGGTGGATTCTTTGGTGGGGAGGGGGGAGGGGACAGCCCCCCAACTCCCGAGTCTCCCAGGCACCGCCCGGGGAGGTTGTTGGAAAGGCCGGAAGTTGGGGAGACGCCATAGGGAAGTGGAGCCCTGGCCTGGGGCTTGGGCCCCTAGCACCCGCTTTGGGGCAAGTTCGGGCTTCCTGAGTTTTCTCATCTTTAAAGCGGGAATGGGGTGGACGAATGGAGTCTCTTCGCTCTAAATCGTGTGGATCCCACCTGGGCGCGTGTCATAGGGCCTGAAGTGGATTCCAAGCCCGGGTCAGATCCAGGAGCCGGGCCCGGCTGGTCCTTCCGAGCCTCGCTTTCCTCATTTGCCAGATGGGGAGAATAGCAGCTCGCTCCCAAGGGCTCCCAAGGGCAGGACCGAAGGTGATGCTGGTTCCAGCTGCCAAGGGCTAACTCCTCTGGGCCACCCAGTCCCGCTGCCTCATTTGCAAAATGAAACCGGAGAAGGGAAGGAACTTGCCCAACCCTGAGGTAGCGGGAGACCCAGGATTGGAACCCGGGTCTTCTGGCTCCAAAGGAAGGGGCTGTTTTAAAGCTGGGGAAACGGGTCCCCTGGAGCTGGGGGGATTTACCCGTCGTCTCAAAAGTTGAGCTTAAGACTCGTCCCCTGGGCTTCCTGACTCCCAGCCCAGAGATCTCTCCCCTGATCCTTCCTCTGATACTTTGTAGCACACGCTGGTGCCTCAGTCGCATCTGTAAAATGGGACGAATCCTTAATTGCCTGGTGTGCCTCATGCCCCTCAGCGGGTGGTTGGCCAGGAAACCCCCGAGAATCGGGGACGGGGACCGTCATGGCGTCAGGTGGGCGGCGCAGCTGGGCTTGGGGGTCCAGCTCTCCCGCCCCCGACCCTGAGGAGCCGCGAGGAGCGAGCCAGGCCGGGCGTGCCTGCCCAGGGCCCCACCCCCGGGCTGCCGGCGCAGCTGCTGCCGGCCCCGTTTGGCAGCTGGGGCCACGGGCCGGGTGGGGCAGCCTCGGGCCCCGGGCTCCGGGACAGGGCCCGGCAGCGCGGGGAGGCTTGGCCCCCCGCAGAGAGCTGATGGCCGGAGGCCGGCGGCGGGCCACGTGCCCCATGCTCTGCCCCCCGGCAGCCGCGGGTCTGAGCGCGAGTCCTGGAGGAGGAGAAAGGGAAAGTGAGACCTCGCCGGGCCGGGCCGCGGGGCGGGGCCTCCAGCTGCGGGGGCGGAGCCGGGCCTGGCTGCGGGGAGGGGGAGCAGGGCTCATTCACCTTTGGGTTTGGATCCCGCTTCGGGATCCTGGCAGGGGCCGGACCCCGGGGGACACGCCCGCGAGTCTGGTCCGGAGGCATGAAGCTCCTACTAGGTGCCAGGCGCCCGACTACGCGCCGCGGACCGAAAGGCAAAGCCCCGGCCCTGCTCTCGAGGAGCGCCCGACCCAGGGGTGGGGGTGGCTGGAGACGCATTTCCCCCCAGCGGGAAGGCAGAGGCCGAAGAGGCTTCTTGTAAGGGGGGCGGGGAACGTCGCAGCGCCGGGTTGGGCCGACCGCGGCCGAAGCGGGGGGGGGGGGGGGGGGGGGGGGGGGGGAGATAAGAAGGCCGGAAAGACAGACAGAGCCTCTTCCAGACTCCGAGTCTCAGGCGCCCTGATTGACATAAAGACCGACGGACTCGGAGACAGACCGACTGGACAATCGCGGAGGCAGAGGCCGAGCCTGCCGGCGCCTGGACAGCGCTCTGCCCCCGGTGCTGCCTGGGCGGCTCCGAGCAACTCCTTGGCTCCTCTGAGCCTCAGTTTCCTTTTCTGTCAAGTGAGGGACTGAGGGGTTTCCAGGTGCCAGCTCTGACACTGCGCTCCCGGGGGAGGGGCTGGCACGGAGCCCGGGAGAGGCAGGCCTGGAGCCACAGAGCCCCGGCTGGGTCGGGGGGCTGCCGGGGAGGTCCAGGCCGGGGACGGGCTCCGGGTCCGACTCATCAGCCTCCGAGGGCTGCCCAGGCTGCTAAGGGGCCGAGCTGCTGCGAGGCATGCTGGGGGCTGTAGTTTCCTACTCGTCCCGAGGCGCCCTCCGAGGCGGCAGCTGGACTACATTGTCCACAATGCATCGCGCTCCCTCGGCTTCGGGCTGTGAGGGGCGGTGGAGGATGCCCAGGGCAACGGGGGCGGGGCCGGGAGACAGAGACCGAGACAGACCCAGAGATAGTGAAGAACAAGTGGAGACAGAGAGATGGGGGACAGAAACGAGAGACAGAGACACACAACCCAGAGACAACGAGACAGAGAGAGACAGGGAGGCGGGAAAGCTGCGGGAGAGGAGAGCTGGGAGGGTCCGGGCGGGATGGGGGGAGACTGAGTCAGACGCGGATTTTTCGGGAACTGGGGGGGCAGGGAGCTAGAGCTGGTCCGTGGGGGTGTGAGAGGGACAGACAGATAGATGCACAGACTGCCTGGGGGGGTTGGGGGCACCTTTAAGAGGAAGTCCCGCCCTCTTGGTCGTCACGGTTAACACCCCTTCCCCGGGCCCCCACTTTTCAGCAGGTGCCCAAGAGCCTCCTCATAGCGCAGCGCAGCCAAAGCAACGGGGTTGGGGGCCCCTTCCGCCCCCTGGGGGCCCCCAGGGATCCCCCCTTGTCTCCCCTTCCCTCCTTCCCGCCCCACTTCCCAGCCGGTGCCCAGCTCCTCTGCCCCCCGCCCCGGGGTCCCTTCCCTCTGGCCCCGGGCCCCTGCCCTCCCCCCTCCCCCCCCCCCCAGGCTTTGCTTTTTCTCTTTTTTTTTTTTTTTTGGGTTTCCGTTTAGCTTCACTTTCCTCCTTTTATCTCCTTGGCCCCTTTTCTAATTCCTTCCCAAATTTTCGGTTTTGTTTTTTCCCCCGTCCCTTCCTCTTTTCCATTTTGCCTTTCCTCCCTTTTTTCCATCCCCCCCTCCCCCTCCTCGGCCTCCCCTTGGGCCATCTCTTCCCCTCCCAATCTCTTCTTTCCTCAGGATCCCCCCCTCCTTTCCCCCCTTGCCGCTTTACCCCCCCCACCTCTGCCAGGCCTGAGCTCTCCGGATCGGGTGGCCCCGGTTTCCCAGGCAGGGCAGGCTTGGGACCATGGCTGGGCTGGGCCCGGGAGGTGGGGAGGTGGAGGGCGGCCCCCGGCCCCTGTTTTGCAGGAAGGGGGCTCTGCGCCAGAAGGTCGTGCATGAGGTGAAGAGTCACAAATTCACGGCCCGCTTTTTCAAGCAGCCCACCTTCTGCAGCCACTGTACGGACTTCATCTGGTGAGGGAGGCAGGGCTCTGGGGCCCCAGGGGGGCGGGGCTGGGGGAGGGGGCTTGGGGACCCGCGGGAGGAAGCTGGGAGACAGGAGAGTGGGGGTCCTGGGGGCAGCAGCTGGGAGGAAGCTCTGTGGCTCAAGGGGAAGGGGCCTCCAGAAGTCAAGCTGGAGGAGGGGACTCCGGTGTCCCCAGGGGCAAGGGCTGAGGGGCTGTGAGAGGAAGGAGCTGGGAACTTCAGGGTTTCCCAGGGGCAGGGGCTGGGGGAGTCCCCTCCCTCTCTCACTGCGCTGACCTGAAGGTCTGGCTCATTTCAGGGGGATCGGCAAACAGGGCCTTCAGTGTCAAGGTAAGAGCTGGGGATGCGGAGGCCGGGGTCTCTGGAGAGCAGAGGGCCCGGGGGAGGGGCCCACGTGTTCGTGTGGAGCAGAAGCCTGAGCTGCTGAGGACTAGGATGGGGCCAGGCCTGGGAGGAGGAAGGAGGAGTGTGGGGGCCCCCGCAGCTCCAGGTGGGGAAGGATCTTTGGGGAATCTGTTACCATGGGAACAGCCAGTAAGGGGAGAGGGGAGAGTCAGAGACAGAGAACCCGGGAGCGCCGGGAGATTTGAAAACGGACGAGGAATGGCCAAGACCAAGACCAAGTTCAACGAGGGTGTGTGTGTGTGTGGGGGGGGGGGGGGGAAGGGAGGAAGGAGGAAGCAGACAAGAAAAGGAACAGGACAGGAAGGGGGAAAGAGCAGAACAGGGGTGGGGGTCCCCGGCTTTTTGTTATGTTTTATGGGGTTTTTTAGGCAAACCCCGGGAGAAAGGAAGCGCTTTAAGGGGAATACACAAGGGTTTGTTTTTTGGGGGGGGGGGGAGAGAAAGGGTGGGGAAGGCCAGAAAGGAATCAACCCCCTGGTCCTTTTTATAAAACCCCTTTTCAAATGGGGTTTCTCCCTTTGGGGGGGGGCCCAAGGAAATTTTCTCCTTCCCAAACCCCCTTCCCCTTGGTTTTTTCCTTTCTGTAACTGTCTTTGGGGTCTCCTTCTTCTTCCTGACCTCCTTCCTTTCTAGGTTTTCTGTCTTTCCTGTTTCTTCCTTCCTTTGTGTCTCTGTTCCCTGTCCCTTGTTTTTCTGTTTCCCTTTTTCTTTCGCCCTTTTTTTTTTCCTTTTCCCTCCTCAATTTTCCCCCCTGTATCCCTCTCCTTCCATCCCTGGTCTCTCCCTCCATGTCCTGACCGTTCTGGGCTGTCTCTGGTCTGTCCGGCTCTGATTCTGTCCCTGTCTCCATTTTTCCGTCTCTCTCCTGGACTCTCCCCTGCCCTGCCTGTGCCTTCCTCATCCCGGCTCTCTGGTCTCTGCCCATCCATCGCTCTTTCTGCCAGTCTGCAGCTTCGTGGTTCACCGACGATGCCACGAATTCGTGACCTTCGAGTGTCCGGGCGCGGGGAAGGGGCCGCAGACAGACGTGAGTGCCCCCTGTGCCCGGGTCTCTGCAGAGGCCTGGCTCGCTCCCCCCTTCCCCAGCTCCCCCTGGATGCTTGGCCCAGTTTCTCCAGCTATTTTTATGGGAGGGGGGAGGAAGGGGGGGCTGGAAGCAGTGGCTCCTGGCCCACATTCTCTGCCCTTGGCCTGGAAATCTAGGGAGGGGGGAGGTGATACATGGGACTGGAGGGGGGAGGGAGGAGGGGCTATGGAGGTGGAGGTGGGGCCAGGGTTGTTCCAGGATCTAGGAGGACAGGAGAGGGAAAGAAATGGAGAGGGAGATGGACACGGGCAGGGAGATGGACGCGGGCAGGGAGATGGACACGGGCAGGGAGATGGACACTAGGAACAGGGATATTGCGGGAGACAGGCGAGACACAGTGTGACAATGGGGAAGAGGTCCAGAGAGATCTGAAAGGCACCACAGTCCAAGAGATGGGGAGCCAGAGGGGGACACGTGCTGGAGACAGGAAGACGAGGGATCCATGAGACAAAAGGGCGGAACCCCATCTCTAGCCCTTACAGTCTCCAAAACGTGGAATCGCTCTTTGAAGCCCAAAGCTGGGTTGTATTCATTTATTATTAGTATGGGATTGTATTGGTTGGGAAACTGAGGCTTCTAGAAGGGAAGTGATTATCCAAGGTCATGAGGAGCCAGGGACGGACGATCCGACGCCACAGTTGCCTCAGTCTGGGCCCAAGGGGCTGTCCCTTTCTTGTGGGGGTTTTCCTGCCTCCTTGTCAAAGCCAAGGAGAGTGAGTGAGTGACCCACAAAGCAGACATCGAGGGAGGGAGAGCTTGATCACAGGATGGAGCCGCTAACTGGAGCGGCCCCCAGGGAGCACGAGTCCCTCTCTCTCGTTTTATATAAGTGAGAGGGGAAAGGGAAGGGACAAGATGCCGAGGAGAAGAGCTGAAATCCCAGCTCAGGGGCCCGGCTCCATCTCTGGTCCTGGGTCTCAGAGGGGACGGAGAGCTTGGGGAGCCACTTGGGTGCCAGCCTGCCCCTTCTTGGACGTGGGACGTGCCCTCTGAGTCTCAGTTCTTCTGTGTAAACCCTAGGGCCGCCTCCTCCACAGCCACGTGAGGAAGGAGCTTTGTAAACCCTCAGCGAGAGTCTCCTCCTTAGGAGATCAGACAGATGGCGGGCAAAGGCAGAGACAGAAAGGTGGGGAGCCAGAGGCCCCCAGAGAGGCACTGGAGGCAGCAGGCTGATGAGGGAGACCCCCGATTTGGAGGCAGGAGGCCAGGGCCCTGTTTGTGGCTGTGTGGCCCTGGGAGAGTCTCCGGTGCTCAGGATCTCTTCCACCATATGAAGGGGCCAGACTTGATAACAACATTTGCTCATTTCTAGAGCCCCTCACACATATTATTTCATTTGTTCCTCGCTACAACAATGGGAGATGTGTGCTAGTATTATCACCATTTTGCAGGTGAGGAAACTGAGGCAGAGAGGTTGAGGGACTTGCTTAAGGTCACCACTCATAGTACGTATCTGAGACGAGATCTGGCCTCGGATCATCCTGAATCTAAGCCCACTCATTCATGCGCTGAATCACCGCGCTGCCCAGTGAGCGCTAAAAAACTCCCTTCTGGCTCCGGAGCTGTGAATCAGCTTCCTCTCCTCAAACACCAGCTGCTTCAGGCAGAGCCGGAGGAAGTCAGAGACACGAGAGAGGCAGAGATGGGGAGACAGGCACGGAGACGGAGGGACCAATGGGGAGAGAGACAGACAGAGATAAAGGGAGAGAGAGATAAAGGGAGAGACAGAGATAGAGGAAAAGAGAGGAGAAGAGAGATGGGGAAACAAAGTGATGGAGAAGGAGGGACCGGGAGAGAGACAGACAAAGAGAGGAGACTAAGACAGAGACAGAGGGACAGAGGGACAGAAAGAAGAGAGTTGGGGAGACAGTCATGGAGATGGGGTGACCCAGAGAGAGACAGACACAAAGACCAACGAGAGAGACAGACAGAGAGGAGTTGAAAAAACAGAATCATGGAGACAGGGTGACCTAGGGAGACAGAGACAGAGACCGACTAGAGAGACAGAGACAGAGAAAGAGAGACAGAGACAAGAGAGACAGAGAAAAAGAGAAGAGAGTTGGGGAGGCAAAGTCACAGAGACAGGGTGACCAAGAGAGACCAAAACAGACACAAAGACTAATGAAAGACACAGAGAAAAAGATAAATAAACAGAGACTGAGACCCACAGAGCCAGAGGAAAAGAGAGAAGTTGGGGAAAGAGCCCGGGTGACCAAGGGAGACAGAGACAGAGACAGACCGAAAGACGGAGACAGAGACAGACAGAGACAGACAGAGACAGAGACAGAGACAGAAAGAGACAGACAGACAGAGACAGACAGACAGAGACAGAGACAGAAAGGGACAGAGACAGAGAGACAGAGACAGAGACAGAAAGACAGAGACACAGACACAGACAGACAGAGACAGAGACAGAGACAGACACTCAGAGACAGATCCAGACAGAGAGGGAGGGAAAGAGAGAAGTTGGAGAAAGAGCCGGGGTGACCGAGGGAGACAGAGACAGACAGAGACGGAGGGGCAGAGTCCCGGGACAGTGCCCGGGGAGAGAGGGGGGCAAGGGGCACCCCGCCCCCGAGACAGTGGCCGGCCGCAGAGCAGCCTGTGGGGAGCCGGAGCCCAGGGAGCCGGCGGGCGCTGCGGGGAGGGGAGGGAGGCTCCCGTGACGTTCCTCCTGCCTTCCAGGACCCCCGCAACAAGCACAAGTTCCGCCTGCACAGCTACAGCAGCCCGACCTTCTGCGACCACTGCGGCTCCCTGCTCTACGGGCTGGTGCATCAGGGCATGAAGTGCGCCTGTGAGTGCCCGCGCGCTGTGGCCGGGGGCGGGGGGTGCCCCTAAGGCGAGGGCCGCCGGGGAAGGAGGGGCGGGCCCTGGGGAGGGCTACTGGCCGGCCAGGGGGGGGTGGAGGGACTAGGAGACCTGGCAGGGGAGGGAGGTGGGGAGTTTGGGGGTCCCCGTAAGTTTAGGGGATGTGGGAATTTTTGTTGAGTTCCGGGCCCCTTTGGGTTGGAGATAATGCCCGGCGTGGGGGAGCGTGTTTCTTGTGGGGGGAAACGGCGGGCGGGGGCCTGAGCGGCTTGGGGTGAGATGGTTCCCAGGTGGGCCCCGGGTTTGGTGGGCCTTTGGGCCCCCCGGGCAGGGAGAGGGAAGAAGCGATTTAGTAGGACCCTCTGTGTCGGGCAGTGCGAATGGCCAAGGGTGGTCCGGGGGGGGGGGGGGGGGGGGGTTAGGCGGGGTGTTTTTCCATTGTGGGCGGGTACCCCTTCCCCATGGAAAGCTGTCCCCCAGGGAAATCAAGTATTTCGGACCCAAAGAATGGAGAAGGAAGACGGAGGGGAAGGCCCAGCTGAAGTGGGGAGACCCGTGTTGTGGGGGGGTCGGGGTCGGGGTGGGAAGCCCCGAGGGGGGGCTCAGGGGAAGCAGAGGGGCCTGAAAGGGTGATTTGGGATCCCCCCCGGTTTATCCGTTTTGGAGAGCGGGGTTTTAGCGTTTGGGTTTCCCGCTTTGTCCCTGTTTGTCCCAGGTTTTCTGGGAAGTTAGATCAGGGAATGAATTGTTGGGGGGGCCCCTCCCTCCTCCTCTCCCTCTCCTTCAAGTTTTTCCCCTTTTGTTAGAAACCCCTCCCTAGGGGGTTTCCCGGTTTTAAGGTTTATAAGGAGGGTTTCTGGTTCCCTATGTTTCATTTTTGGCTTTTGTTCTGGAAAAGTTTAATTTTGGGGGGGAGTTGTTTGATTTGTTTGAAGGACAGGGTGTCGAGTGCCCTTTCTGTTCCATGAGCCTGAGCAGAATAGAGACTTTAGACAGGGAGAGAGTGGGGGAGGAGGAAACCCCCCTGGGGCCGGTAAGGGAGAGCATGACTTAGTGTTCACTTGGGAAATACTGACTTTTTGTTTCAGTTTTTATCCCGAAGTCTGGAGAAGGAAAGAAAATGGGTTTTTGCCAAGAAAATGTAAAATGGGGTAAAAGACCAGGAGGATGAGGAAGAGGACGAGGAGATTAGAAAAGGAGACTTGATGGTGGCAGAGACAGTATTTTTAAAGATGGGAGGAAAGGGGCAGGAAACAGATGGGGGAGAGACAGAAAAGAGAAGGGCAGGAAGGGAGGAGGGAGCGAAAGAGACAGAGACAGAGAGACAGAAGTAGAGATAGAGACAGACAGACATATAGACAGAGACACAGAGACAAACAGAAATAGAGACAGACATAAAGAGACAGAGACAAACAGAAATAGAGATAGAGACAGAGACACAGAGAGAAACAAATAGAGACAGAGACACAGACATTAAAGAGACAGAGACACAGAGACAGAAACAGAGAGACAGACACAGAGACAGACAGACATAAAGAGGCAGAGACAGAGAGCCCTAGATTAAGACTGACACAGAGAGGCAGAGGGAAAGGGAATGACCTGGACAGAGACAGGGAGAGGGAGAAGCCAGCCTAGTAGAGACAGACACTGACAGACACAAAGAAGGTGACCAGACATCACGAGCAGGGGCGCAGAGGTGTAGGGGTGGGTAGGGGCCCCACGAGGAGGGCGGGAATGATCGCAGACGTTGGCCATGAGGGGGCCAGACTGAGCCCACCCTGGTCCGTGCCGCAGCTCCCTGAAGCCCGGGGATGTGGAGCGCCGCCTGAGCATCGAGGTCTGGGACTGGGACAGGACGTCTCGTAACGACTTCATGGGAGCCATGTCCTTTGGCGTCTCGGAGCTGCTCAAGGCCTCTGTGGACGGCTGGTGAGGCTGCTCTCTCCCCGGGGAAGGGGGCGGGCTCTGATCCAGCCTCCTCCTCTGTCCTCAGCTCTGCCACGATGCTCCCAGCCCAGCCCAACAGCCCCATCTCTTTCTGTTCTGTATTTCCGAGGTCAGAACATCTCGGATTTCTCTGGTCTATCGCTCCTGTCCGTGTCTGGGATGCGCTGGGGGACCTCTCACTGGCCTCTCTTTCTGAACCCCCCCCCCCACTGCTGCCTTTCCCTGTCTCTGGGTCCTCGGTCTCTCCACATGTCCCGCTCCTCAATGTGGGTCCCCGGATTTGGGGGACATCCACGTCCACAGCTCCCTCCATTGTCTCACCCTCTGGAGGATGTGGGGGTCTCTCATTCACTACATCTCTCAGGGTCTCTGGGTTTCTCTGTTATAGGTACGGGCTGGGGCTGTCTCCCTCGTCTCTCCTCTCTGAGCTCTCTTTGCCCCTCTGCCTCTGGGGGGAGGGGCTCTGCTATTCTGGGCTCACTTTTCCTTTTTCTCTGTGGGTTCTCACTCCCTTTGTGTCTGGACCGTTCATCCCTGTCTCGGGTTTGTTTTGGTCTGTGCCCCCTTCTTCTCTTGCGCTCTCTGTGTGGTGGGGCGTCTCTTCCTGTCCCCCTGGGTCTCTGTCTTCCCCTGCCCCCATGTTTGGTCCCTTCCCGGGCGGTGTGTGTGCCAGGTACAAGTTACTGAACCAGGAGGAGGGTGAATATTACAATGTCCCAGTGGCCGACGCTGACAACTGCGGCCTTCTGCCCAAGTTTGAGGTATCCTTCTCCATTCAGGGGTCTGGACTCAGGTCCAACAGCCTTCGCACCACCTCAGGGCTCCCTGTAGCTCCCCCTCCCTTTGATCCCCAAACCTGGCCTCTGGAGCTAGAGGCGAGCTGAGCTGTGTCTCAGCTTGCCTCTCCTTTCCTGGCCCAGCACTTTGAACCTGTAACTATCCCCTGGAGCTGTATGAGGTGAGGAGGGGCCAGAGCTAGCAGAATTGGGGAGCTGTATGTAACCTCAAGAATCTGGGGGCTTCTTCCCTCTCCCCAGACCTGCCCCACTCGCTCCCTCTTAGTCTCTGTTCCTGCTTGTGCTGTCTGGTTCTCTCTTCCACAGGTCCGCTTATATCATGTTTCTCTCTGTCTCTGGAGCCTTCCTTTGTCTTTTATTATGATTTCCCTCTCTCCCTTCTTTTTTCCCTTTCTCCTTTCCTTTCTTCTTTCTTCCTTCCTATCCTCTGTCCTTCCCTCCCTTCCTCCATCCCTCCTTCCTTCTCTCCTCTCTTCCTTCTTTCCTTCCTTCCCCCTCCTTCCTTCCCTCCCTTCCTTCCTATCTCTCTTCCTCCTCCCTCCCCTCCCTTCTTTTCTCTCCTCCCTCCCTCTTTTCCTTCTTCCTTCCTTCCTTCCCTTCCTTCCTTCCTTCCTTCCTTCTTCTTCCTTCCTTCCTTCCTTCCTTCCTTCCTTCCTTCCTTCCTTCCTTCCTTCCTTCCTTCCTCTGTGTCTCTCTGGCTCACATATGACAAGGACATTATCGCATCCTGGGGGTTCCAAACCTTTCCTTTCTTTTCACCAATTCTAAGCCAGACGAGTCAGGGATAATTTTTTTTGGGGGGGGGGTCATCCCTCCAGTTAGGGACTCTGGTGTCCTGGCCCCCAGCTGTTCCCTCAGGCCTCCGTAGGATGGGCTCCTCTGTGAGATCAGCTGTGTTCCTGTTTGGTGGCTGGGTTGGGGTTGAGAGATCACTGCTATTGCTGCCCCTCATCTCTCCTTTCTGTCCGTCCCTCCCTCCTTCCCTCTTGGGCAGCGGGTGCGCCTGGGCCCTTCTCCCTCCCCCTCTCCCTCCCCCAGCCCCACGGACTCCAAGCGCTGCTTCTTCGGCTCGGGCTCGGGCTCGGGCCGCCTGCACATCTCCGACTTCACCTTCCTCATGGTGCTTGGAAAGGGCAGTTTTGGCAAGGTGAGGGCCCCCAAGGGGCTGGGGTGGGAGTGGACAGGAGGAAAGGAGCTAGGGGTCATCGGAAGTCTGACCAGGCTGGGGGGGGGCGGGACGGACTGAGGAAGGGCCTGAGGGGCCCCTGGTCGGAGCCGTGCCGGACACCTGGGTCCCTCCGGCTCCCAGGTGATGCTCGCGGAGCGTCGGGGTTCCGAGGAGCTGTTCGCCATTAAGATCCTGAAGAAGGACGTGATCGTGCAGGACGACGACGTGGACTGCACGCTGGTGGAGAAGCGCGTGCTGGCCCTGGGGGGCCGCGGGCTGGGCGGCCGGCCGCACTTTCTCACGCAGCTGCACTCCACTTTTCAGACCCCCGTGAGCGCGCCAGCCCGAGGCGGGCCCGGGCTGCGGGGGCGGGGACGCAGAGGGCTTTGGGCTCCCGGGGTTCGGGGGCGGAGAAGCGGGAGCTCCCCCGAGCCGGGTCTTCCTTTCCCCAGGACCGACTGTACTTTGTGATGGAGTACGTGACGGGCGGGGACCTCATGTACCACATCCAGCAGCTGGGCAAGTTCAAGGAACCGCACGCCGCGTGAGTGTCCGAGTGCAGAGGGGGAGCACGGCAAGGGGACCCCGGCGCTGACCCGCTCTGGTTTCTGTCTCTCGCCCCACACAGGTTCTACGCGGCCGAAATTGCCATCGGCCTCTTCTTCCTCCACAACCAGGGCATCATCTACAGGTGAGGGGCCCCCTCCCCTGGGGACTCCGCGCTGCAGCCCCGCCCCCAGAGCCATCACCCCCGCCTCCAGCCCCTTGCCAAGTGTCGCTCGGGTCCCTTTCCCAGACCCTTCGGGTTCGGGACGCCCTGATCCCGTCCCGCCTTCCTCTGGCCCCTCCCCTGCAGGGACCTGAAGCTGGACAACGTGATGCTGGACGCGGAAGGACACATCAAGATCACGGACTTCGGCATGTGCAAGGAGAACATCTTCCCGGGGACCACGACTCGGACCTTCTGCGGGACCCCGGACTACATAGCTCCCGAGGTGCCTCTTCCTGGGGAGGGGGAGGAGCTGGGCCTGGAGCGGGGCGGAGCATAATGTGGGGTCTGGAGGGAGCAGAGTGCAGTGTCCTGGAGGCTCGCCTCCTGGGGGTCCGTAGTGGGAGCAGTGTAATGGGGGATCTGGAGGGGGCGGAGTGTAATGGAGTCCGCCTCCTGAGGACCCAGAGGGAGGCGGAGTGTGATGGGGGGTCCGAAGGGGGCGAGGTATCACGGGGGATCCTAGGAGGCGGAGAGTTTATGGGGGATCCTTAGGAAGCGGAGCGCAATGGGAGTCCTGAGGGGGAGGGGTGTAACCGGGGTCCGGAGGGGGCGGAGTGTGATGGGGAGTCCGGAGGAGGCGGGGTGTCATGGAGGCTCCGCCTCCTGGGGGGGGGTCCGGAGTGGGCGTGTCCTGGACTGCTCTCCCAAAGACCCCTCCCTGCCCTGTGCCCCCCGCAGATTATCGCCTACCAGCCCTACGGAAAGTCGGTGGACTGGTGGTCCTTCGGGGTGCTGCTCTATGAGATGCTGGCGGGGCAGGTGAGGAGGCGGGGCTGGAGAGAACGGCGCGAGCCTGGGGCCGGCCCGGAGAGCGCTGAGTTGTGGTCTCCGTCCCCAGCCTCCGTTTGACGGGGAGGACGAGGAAGAGCTGTTTCAGGCCATCATGGAGCAGACGGTGACCTACCCGAAGGCGCTGTCGCGGGAGGCCGTAGCCGTGTGCAAGGGGGTGAGCCCCGCAGCCTGCCTACAGCTGCCCCCTCCCCTTTCCCGCGTGCGGGCTTCGCTGCCTCGCGGGCCGGGGTCTCGGTCCCCCCTTTTCCGCGCTCACCTCTGCCGGCCTCTGGGCCGCTAGGTGGCGCCATAGTGCTCGGAGCGCAGCCTGGAGGGCTCATCTTTCCGAGTCCCAGTTTGGCCCCAGGCTCTTAGAGCCCTCTTAGTGCCCCCGGGCACGTCTTAAGCCCGTCTGTCCGTTTCCTCATGCCCCAAATGGGCTGGAGAAGGACGCGGCGGAGCAGCCTCTTCCCCAAGAAGGCCGGACACGAGTGCAGGGCCGAGGGCCGTTCCCCGGCTTTGTAATTCGTGGCGTCCCGGCCTTTCCTCTCGTTTGCGTCTCCCTCGGTGTCTCCCTGATCCCAATCTGTCTGTTCTTTCTTCCCCTCCGTCTTCACCCCTTTGCTCCCCTTCGCCCCAACGGGTGCCGCGCTCGGTGCCTCCCCTGCTCCGCGCCGTGTGTCTGTCTCACGGCTCTTGCTTCAGTAGCACGGAAGCTCCCCGAGGCCTTGCCTGCCCCAGTGGCCGCGGGAGCCGGGGGGCTCACTGTTCTCCGAGATCTTGTCTCCCTTCTGGTCTTTCTGAGACTCGTTTCATTGTTTTCCCAATGGCTCCACCTTTTCCGAGTCCGGCTTTTATCTCGTGCTCCTCTCTCCTTTCTCTGTCTCTCCCCCGTCTCTGCTGCGATTTTCCTTGTTTCTACCTCTTCCTGTCTAGTTTCTCACTAAACACCCAGGAAAGCGTCTGGGCTCGGGGCCCGAGGGCGAGGTTGCCATCCGGGGCCATGGCTTCTTCCGCTGGATTGACTGGGAGCGCCTAGAGAGGCTGGAGATCGCTCCGCCCTTCAGGCCACGACCAGTCAGTATCTTCCTCCGTGGGTGTGCTGTATGTGGTCTGGTGTAGGTGGTCTCTGGGTACCACGTGTGGTGTGTGTGGTCTGTGCGCACCATGTGTGTAGTGTGGTGTATGTGGTCTCTGTGTACCATGTGTCCAATGTGGTCTGGTGTATGTGGTCTGGGTGTACTGCGTGTGGTCTGTATGTACTGCGTGTGGTCTGTATGTACCATGTGTCCAGTGTTCTATGTGTTGTGTGTGTTGTGCGTGTGCAGCCCATGGGGTCTCCAGGAGCAGGGAAGGCCCTTGGGAGAGGAGCAGGGGCCCCACTGATCTCCCATCTTCCTTTCCCCCAGTGTGGTCGGAGCGGTGAGAATTTTGACAAGTTCTTCACCCGCGCGGCCCCGGCACTGACGCCCCCCGATCGCCTGGTCCTGGCCAGCATCGACCAAGCCGATTTTCAGGGGTTCACCTATGTCAACCCTGACTTTGTGCATCCCGATGCCCGCGAGCTGCCCAGTCCCGGGGCCGGGGCCAGCCCCGTGCCTGTGCTTTGAGCGCTCTGCTGCTTCGCCCTCTCCTCGGACGGGCTCGGCTGGGGGGGGGGGTTCTCGGATCTGTTTGTTCTCTCCCCCCTTCCCCCACCTGGGACTGGCATCCTGCATACGCTGCCCTCATTCTAATCTCCCTTATCCTGCCCCAGCTTCCTAATTCGAATCCCCCCCAATGATCTAGGTCCCTACCCCCGGCCTAACCCCTGGCCCATCACCCTCCTAGTCCCTCGTCCTGAGCCTACCTTCAATTTGAAGTCCTGTGGGAGGCTGTGCCCCCACACCTGGGACCCCAGGGGAGAACGGAGACGGCCCCCAGCCGGGGCCCAGCATCCAGATCTGCCCAGTCCCCCCTGCCCCCATCTGGTGTTCTCCGCCAGCTAGTATTCTAGAGCTTCCCGCCCCCACCACTGCCAACCCCTTCCCTGCTGCCTGTGTGATTCAAGTCTCAGCTTCATGGAGCCCTGGATCCACCTTTCTGGCCCCCTGGGGCCTCTCAGTCAGGCTCCCCCATCTGTCCCCACCCCCATCCCTCAGGGCTGGGAAATAAAGTTGGGGTTTTGATGCTGGCTAAGCTTGTGTTTGCTTGGGTCCCGAGTCAGGGAAAGGCGTAAGGAAGAGACAGTTGAGGAACAGACGGAGCTCAGGAGAGAACCAGGGGCAGTGGGAAGAACGGGCTAGAAGGACATTAAATGTTAAAATTACATTAATTGAGATGGAGCCCTTTCGCCCAGGCCTCAGAAAAGCCCCTGGGCGCCGCCGACCCGGTTCTCGGCGGCCAATTTATTAAGCATCTCCTAAGAGCCGGGCACTGATCTGGGGCTTACAATCCAGAGGTCAACGTGAAACGCTCCCTGCCCTGGCACAGCTTCCATTTCTTCTGCAGCAGCTAGCCTTAAGGAGGCTCAAACTTCGGGAACCCAGAAGATCCGAGTTCCACGCCTGCCTGCCAGGGACAATTAACACACACTCTTAGACTCCTCTTTCTTAACTGTAAAATGGGGATAATAATAGCATCTGCTTCCCAGGAGGCTGGTGAGGATCACATGATGAGGAGACACGTTCAGTGCCCCAGAAAGGGGAGGTGGTGTGGTTATTATGGGAGAAGAGAATAGACACACACATAAAATAAGAACAAGGCAACTTTTCTGGAAGGGGGAGAGCCGCAATGGCAGCTCGAGGCTTTGGGATGTCAGCCAGGAGCATTGAGGTTTGCTCCTTAGAGGCAGCTGGGGGATCCTGGAGTTCTTCGAGCAGGACTGGGGCAGGGTTAGACCACTGGTGGTTACACGGAGGGGGGGCTTCCAGGCTTTAGACACTTTTGGTCTCAAGTTAGTTTCCCTATTAAATTGTAAGCTCCTTGCAGGCAGGGGCTGTTTCGCCTTCCGCTACATCCCCGACACGCAGCACGGTGCCGGGCTCATAGCAGACACTTAACGAGGGCTTAGTGACTGGTGGGAAAGGTTCTCCAGACTCGGTCTCCCCTCTAAATAGCAGACCAAAAATAAGTGTAGAAAGGGAGGGTTGAGAGAGAGACAGAGAAAGAGAGAGACACAGAGAGAGACACACAGAGAGAAGAGAAAGACACACACACAGAGAGAGAGGAGAGAGAGAGAAAGAGAGAGAAGGAGGAGGAGGGAGGGAGGGAGACTGGGAGGGAGGAATAAGCCAAAAGACAGAGGTGGAGGGGAAGAGGCTGAGACAAGGACAGATGGAAAGACAAGCTCAGAGATGGGAAGATTAGGATCATGAGAGACAGAGACATGCTGAGCCTGGGACGGTGAAACAGTGAGAGACACCTACAACAGGGACAGACAGAGACAATGACAGAGAGAGTCGGAGATGGTGAGAGAGAAGCAAAGATTCAGGCTCAGGGTGAGTGAGAGACAGAGGGAGGGTCTGAGGGGTCACTTTCGGACTTATTGCTACTGTTAGCCCCCCCCCCCCCAAGCGCCTCCTTTACACCCAGACTCTATTTCCCATAAGCAATTGCGGCAAGCTCCCCTAATCCTGTCTCTTACCAGCCTTTGGAGGAGGAGATGTTGGGGGGGTTACCTGCAGGGGGCTGCTGGGAAATGTAGTCCTAGGGTGGGGGAGGGAGCGGGGGAGCAGTAGCCGACCCCTGAATGTCCAGGTCCCCTGGGCTCAGTGCAGACACTGGGGCCCTGTTAGGGCTCGGCAAGACGGAGGGTGCTCTTGGTTCCCCTCAGGGGGCGGAGGTTGAGCTCTGAATCTCTCTGAAGATGGATTGTCCAAGGAAGCTGGGCTGGGGGAGGGAACTCCTGGGTGCCTGAGGGCATGGGATTGGGAAGAGAGATGTCTGGGTCCCCAAGGGGGCGGGATCCCACACTCCTGAGTCCTTCAGGAAGTGGGGCTAGGGAAGGGATCTCCTGGGTTCTTGAAATGGTAACAATAAGGAAAAGGAAGCCCTTCCCGCCTGCCCCCTCCCCCCCAAGGGCTAGTTTCTAGGGCATTAAGGGGGCTGCAAGAGGGAGTCTGGCGGGGACTGAGGAAGGATCCTAAGTCTCCGAAGGGGAGGGACAAGTGGAGAAGTCCCTGGGTCTCTCAGGGGTCATTCTGGGATCCCCCTTCCCAGGCCAAGTGAGAGCAGCTTCGGACCCTGTGCCTTTAAGAGAGAAGGGTGGGGGGAGCGCACGACGGCCCGCTGACATCACGCTGGGGCGGGAGGGGGGTGGGGGGGCTCACTCAGGCTCTGTGAAGGCTGCAGGACCCGGCCCGGCCTCGGCTCCGTCCACCCAGCGCCCCCCGCCCCGGCCCCTGCAGGCCTGGCCCGCCGTCCCCGGCCTGCTTTTTTGCTGCTCCGTCCGCTGCCTCTGCGTGTGCCTGGCTCGGCCCCTCTCTCCCCGTATCTCTGTCCTGTGAGCGTCTCTGTCTCTGCATTTCCTTCTCGTCTCTTGTCTCTCGGCTTCTCGCCCGGAACCCGCGCCCCCCTCTCTCAGCCTGGCTCTGGCCGGGGCTCCCTGTCTGTCCGCACTGCCCCTGGCTGGCTCCCTCCTCTCTCCGCCCCTCCGCACACCTCCCGTATCCCTCCATCGCTTGGAATCCCGTTTCTCTCGGCGTCCTTCTCCCCGGCTCTCTGGCTAGGTCTCTTTGTCCCCGTCCCTGTCTGTCTCTGTGTCAGTGTCTCAGTCTCTCTCCATCCCCATCCTCTGCGTCCTCCCTGCTTCCCTCCCCTCCTCCTCGGCAGCCAATGAGAGACCTGGGCTCCCTGCTCCCGTCTCCGTCCGACGAGGAGTGAGGGAGGGAGGAGGAGGACGGAAGGAGGCAGGCAGGGCCAGGCAGGAGCTGAGGGCCGGAGCCAGGCAGGAGGCAGGAGAAGAAAGAAAGCCCAGGGGGCAGGGCCCAGAACACTCGGGGCCGGGAGCAACTTGGGCGGTCAGGGAGGCCATGTGAGGCCAGACATGCGGCTGCAGGCCAGGCTGAGCGACCGCCAGCGTTGAGCGAGTGAGACCAGCTTTCCGAGCCAGGAGATACTAACGGGGCTGGGGAGCCTGGGATGTTTGTATTTGAGAGGTCAGCGGTGACGCTGATGGATGGAGAGAGCCCGGGGTCAGGAAGCAGGATCCCCAGGACACCTGGAATCGCGAGGTGGCAGAGAGGGCCAGGAGGAGGGAGCAGAACTCTTGGGTCCCGAGCATTTAGATGGGGGAGGGGGAGGCAGCCCGTCAGCCGGGGCATGGGGTTTGAGGTCAGGCTTCAGGAGGCAAGTGGCCGTACAAGTCCCGACGGGAAAGACTAGAGGATGGCTTGGGTCCATTAGTCAGGGCCTGGAATGAGTAAGGGGTTGAGGAGCCGGGTCCCGGAGGGGATGCGGCTGGGGGCTGAGCCGGGGCCGACCGAATTCCGGAGGCACGAGGCAGGCCAGATCTCCAGGCGGAGGCGAAGAGTGGAGGGGCGGGGGCGGACACCTGGCTCCTATTCACCCGGGACCGGACGGGCCTCGGGCAGGACACCACCATCCTAGAAGGGACAGCAGCTCCAGGCCAGAAGGCTAAATCATGACTCCAGCTCCCGGGAGGAAGTGGAGCCCTGCGGGGGGCGGCGCCGCAGCAGGGCGGGGTCAGGTGGCAGCTGCCCAGGCCCGGCAGGAGAGCCTCAGGGCTGGGAGGCGCAGGAGAGCAGGCCGCCTTGAACTGACGCGTTCTCAACCCACATCCCGCTCCTGCTCTCCGTCCTTAGCCGCCCGTCTCCGCAGGCCCCGCGCGCCTCCCGCCCGCGGCCGCCGCCGCCATGAGCTCGTGCAGCAGCCGCGCGCTGACCTTGCTGAGCAGCGTGTTCGGCGCCTGCGGCCTCCTCCTGGTTGGCATCGCGGTCAGCACCGACTACTGGCTCTACATGGAGGAGGGCACAGTGTTGCCCCAGAATCAGAGCACCGAGGTCAAGATGGCGCTGCACGCTGGCCTCTGGAGGGTCTGCTTCTTTGCAGGTAGCGGGACCCCGCCGCCCTCCCTCAGCTCCGGGCCCGCCCCCTCGGGGACCCCGGCGCCCGGCCCCTCAGGGATCGGGGGTGGGTGGGGCCGCTGCCAGCCCAGCCCCTCCCCCTCCGGAACCTGACAGGACCTTCCCCCAGTCCCCGCTTCTCGGGGACCCCGGAGACCCTCCCCTTCTGGCGACTCACCCCCCATCCCCAGGCCTTTAGGGACGTTGCCCTCATCCCTTCTCCGGCTCCCCTTGTGGTTCTCCCCCCGCCCCTCACTACGGTGTTCCCCCCTCCGTTGGTGCCCCCGGGTGCCCCAGTTCTCCTCCGCCCCCTCCCCCGCCCGGGCCCGCGGAGCCTTCCTCGAAGCCGCTCCTCCCCCGGCCTTTGCCCGCGGCCCCGAGAGCTCGGAGCGGGCGCCCGTCACACTGGCCGAATTTGACCGCTCGCTCCTTCCCCGCAGGCCGGGAGAAGGGTCGCTGCGTGGCCTCGGAATATTTCCTCGAGCCCGAGATTAACCTGGTGACCGAGAACACCGAGAACATCCTGAGTGAGGGGGGAGCTTTGTGGAGGGGCGGGGGAGGGGCTCGTGGGCCGAGGGGCGGGGCTCGGGCTGGCAGGCTGCCAGGCTCACCCCCGCCCCTCCCCCCTGTTCCCCTAGAGACTGTCCGCACCGCCACCCCCTTCCCCATGGTGAGTCTTTTCCTGGTCTTCACGGCTTTCGTCATCAGCAACATTGGCCACATCCGCCCTCAGAGGACCATACTGGCTTTCGTGTCCGGCATCTTCTTCATCCTCTCCGGTGAGTGCCGGGCGCCCGCTCTGCCCCCGGGCATCTCTCTGGGCCCCTCCAGGGTCCCGCGACGGCTGTAAGGCCTCCGGGAGAGGCCAGCCTCCGAGCCTGCGCCCGACCCCGGACTGGCTGCGGGAGGACCCCTCTTTCGGCTCTGGAAAGCGAAGACCAGGCTCAGCGGCGCCAGTGGCGCTGGCCGTGGGTCCCGGAGCCTTCCGGGTCCCTTCTGGTCTTCAGCATCCCTCGCTGCAAAATTAAGGTGGGGGAAGACCAGATGGGGGAGGCCTTCCGGGAAAGGCTCCTGGGGACCCTCCTCTGTCTGCTTGGTTTTGGGGAGCTTAAGCTCCCCGTGGGATCTAGGAGAAGTCCCTTGTTTCTTTGGACTTCACGCCAAGGAAAGGGAGCGGCCAGAACAAGATTCAAGGCTCATAGAGACTTTCAGGGAATCCATGAACCTGGATGGGAAAAAAAAGATATTTCTATTTTTCCTAAACTCTAACTGAAATTTAGTATTTCCTTCAATTATTTAAAAACTTGATTCTCAGAAAGAGTCTGTGGACTTGCCAGACAGCCAGAGGGTCCATCTCTCTCACACACACAATCACACACACAATCACATTCATAAACATACACACACAATCATGCACACACCAATCACACTCACACACAATCACATCCACACACACGATCACATTCACACATACACACACAATCACGCACACACATACACACTCACACACACACACTCATACACAAGATTTAGAACCCCTGGCCAAGGTATCTCTAAGATGTCTGTCCAATTCTATCATTGGAGGAATCTCTCCTGAGCTCCCCTCCCTCTTTCCAACCCAGTGCTGGAGGGGCAGAGTAGGGGAGATAAGGGGAGGGGGAGCCTTAAGCCTTATGCCAAGGGGGAGTGTGTGTCTGGGTGTGTCGGGGAGGGAGGAGGGTGGAAAGAGCCCCCTTCCCAGGAGAGGGGGTACCCTGACGCTGAGGCAAATGGGGGTGGCTGTTGCCAGGTGCCCACCAGGGCCCTGGGGAGGTGGGGGGACCCATCGGGGCTGCCTCCGGGAGCCGCCTCTGGGACAGCCTGCTGAGCAGCCTCCTCCTTCCGGGGCAGGCCTCTCTCTCGTGGTGGGCCTAGTCCTCTATATCTCCAGCATCAATGACGAGGTCATGAATCGGCCCAGCGGTTCGGAGCAGTACTTCCACTATCGCTACGGCTGGTCCTTTGCCTTTGCGGCCTCCTCCTTCCTGCTGAAAGAGGTGGGAAGGGGCTGGAAGCTGGGATTTCTGGTGGCCTGGAAGCCCTTTTCCCGACCCCCCCCCCCATATTGCATATCTGGCGCCCTAAGCCGGAGAGGCAGGAAAGGGTTTGGAGGAGACCCTGGGGTTCCGAGAGGGACTGGAGCTGGGGAGGAGGGAAAGGGTTTTGGGAGGGGATTCTGGGTCTCCGAGGGGCGGGGCTAGAGTTGGGGAAGGGGATGGGTTTTGAGAGAGAATCCTAGGTCCCCAAAGGGGAGAGGCTAGAGTTGGGGAAAGAAATGGATTTTAAGAGAACCTAGGAATCCCCGAAGGGGCGGGACTAGAACTTAGGGAGGGGAGGGGTCCCTGGATCTCTGGAAGGTTCGGTTCTAGAGTCGGGGAGGGGGAATGGGTTTTGGGAGAGGATCCTGGGTCCTCTAGGGGGCAGTAGAGCTGGGGGGGGAGGGGTTTGGGGAGAGAGCGTTGAGACCCCCGAGGGGGTGAACCTAGAGTTGGTGAGGGGGAATGAGTTTTGGGAGGGGTCCTTGGGTCTCCGAGGGGGCGGGGCTAGAGTTGGTGAGGGGGAATGGGTTTTGGGAGGGGTCCTTGGGTCTCCGAGGGGGCGGGGCTAGAGTTGGTGAGGGAGAATGAGTTTTGGGAGGGGTCCTTGGGTCTCCGAGGGGGCGGGGCTAGAGTTGGTGAGGGGGAATGAGTTTTGGGAGGGTCTCTGGGTTTCCGAGGGGGCGGGGCTAGATCTGGGGGGAGGGGTTTGGGGAGAGAAGCTGGGGGGCCTGAGTCCCGGATCGCGGGTCCCCACAGGGGGCCGGCGTGATGTCCGTCTATCTGTTCACCAAACGCTATGCGGAGGAAGAGATGTACCGGCCTCACCCGGCCTTCTACAGGCCCAGGCTCAGCGACTGCTCCGATTACTCGGGCCAGTTCCTCCAGCCCGAGGCCTGGCGTCGGGGCCGCAGCCCCTCGGACATCTCCAGCGACGTCTCGATCCAGATGACACAGAACTACCCTCCCGCCATCAAGTACCCGGACCACATGCACATCTCCACCTCGCCCTGCTGAGGGGCTGCGCCGCGCGCCCCCCCCCCCGCCCCCGCCCCTTCTCCTCCACTTTCCCGAGACCCTCCCTTCTACTCCCCGCTTGGGCCCCGTCCTTTCTCCTCAGCCTTTCCCCTTCTTCCCAGTTCCTTGCCCTTCTCCGAAGCCCGTCCCCTTTGGTCCTTTTCCTTCCCTTAGTCTCCTCCCCTTCTCAAGTCCCCCCTCCTCCGCTCCCGCGACCCCCCCCCCCATCCCGTTTCTTGGGTATCTTCAATGTCAGGCAGCTCCTCATAGAACCAGACTGCGGGCCATCTTCAAGCCTAAGGGTCTTTTCTCCCCCAACGCTCTGACCCTCATTTTTCCCGGGTCCATCCAGCTATAGGCACTTCTTCCCCGGCGGCCCCTCCCCTTCCCCCCCCCCCCCTACCCACTCAGGAGTTGGGAGGGGCGGGTTGCTAACCTTGACCTTCTCATTCCCCTTGACCCTGGGCCACCTGGCCCCCCTTCTCCCCCCCCCCAGGTCTGTCCCTCCCTTATGTTACTGGAATCTTTGTCTCTCTTTTTCTTCCACCTTTCTTTCTCTTCCACACCAGAGGCCCCCCTGGGATGGGGAGAGAAGGAGGCCGCCAGGCTGACCCCGACGCCTGGGTCCCCTCCCTCCTCGCTCCTCTCCCCCAAGGCAGGGGCAGTAGCGGGGCCGAATGGCCCCCCAAACCTCCGAGTCTTCCGCCTCTGCCTCCTCGGCACCTCCGCCCCTGCTCCGTGCTGGGCTCCAGACGTCAGCCCCTCTTCGGGGGTCTGCGCTCTGGGGCCGCCGGGGTGGGGGCAGGGGCCCGGAGGGGGCAAAGTTATGTACTATGAACCAGACGGCCCCCGGTGGGGGGCCAGGGCTTTTAGTCTGCATCTTTGGGGGGGGGAGGGAGGGAAGCGGGGCAGGGCATCAGTTAACCCGCCGTTATGCAGCGGGTTTTTAATGAGGCTTGGGGGGGGGGGGGCCCGAGTGGGCCAGGGTTAGGGTGGGGGGTGACTCTGTTACTTACTATGTATCATATGTAAATACCAACAGAAACTTCAATAAACTCTATTTCAAACACTGGGTGTCTGCCTGGCGGACCGGGCGGGAGTGAGTCGGGATGGAACCGCCTGCCTGCGCTTGGGGAAGGTCTAGCCGACCCTCCTCTCCACACCTCAGTTTCCCCCTCTGGAAACTGAAGGAATTGGGCTGCCATTTAAAGGGCTCTGGGGGATGGGGCTCTCTGGGGAATGGAGTATCTGGGGGATGGGGCTCTCTGGGGGGATGGGGCTCTCTGGGGAATGGAATATCTGGGGGATGGGGCTCTCTGGGGGATGGGGCTCTCTGGGGAATGGGGTATCTGGGGGGATGGGGCTCTCTGGGGGGATGGGGTATTTGAGGGATGGGGTTCTCTGGGGGAACAGCCTGGCCGTCCTGGCCTCTGCCTTTCACCTGAGCGAGTCGGCCTCTCTGAGGCTGCAAGTACAATGCTTGGGTCTCCTCTACTGGACCACCGGGAGATGTTTTTCCTCTAAGCCCTCCCTTTTTATCTCCTCTTTGCCCCTCCCTGGCTGTGCTCCAGGAGCTGACTCCCTCCCCTGCGTTGCCCCTGGGCCGAGGAGCATCCATAAAACGACAGAAAAGGCTTGTGGGCTTCCCTTCTGGGCTTGTATTCCGGGACTGGACGCTTCCTATGGGGCTTTTCTCCTTGGAAGGTCCGGAAGGCGGGCACTGACTTTGCGTTTTGCCAGACTCGGCATCGGGCGGGGGCATCTTAGGCATTTGATAAATGTCGAGGGCAGCTGGGCAGTGCAGGGGATAGAACGGCCTCTTCCCGGGAGTCAGGAAGATCTGAATTCAAATTCAGCCCTGGGCAAGTCGCTCCATCCCTCTAAAGGGGCCACACTGGAGATGGACATGGCAAAGCACCCCAGAGTCTCATCTCACAGAGTCACATAAATGAACAATAAATGAAGGTTTATTGATAAACGGTGCCTCAGTTTCTCCATCTGAAAAAGAAAGGCTTGGATTTCATACTTTCCAAGGTCCTTCTTTAATTGTTTTTTCCATGATACTCTCATATTCCCTAGAGGGTCTCATCCCACTCACCCTTTTGCCTCAGTTTCCCCCTTTGGAGAAGGAGAAGGCTGAGCTGAGCACGCACAAAGCTTCTCTACTGGTTCTCCCATCCTGGGACTGTGCTGCTTTCGAAGCCCCATCACTCCTCTCACCTCCCACTAAGCCCAGTGAGACAGCAGGGGGCTGCCGGCACGCTCTGGGACCCGGAGGGCGGGGGGAGGTCCCAGAGCCCCCCTCCTCTGGGCGCCTGATGGCCACAGGGCTCTCCAGTGAGACCTGGCTCCCCGTGAAGCACAGGACCCCAGTAGCGAGCCGAGCTAAGCTGGGTCACTTTAAGAGCGACATCCCTCCCTTCCTCCTCCCCCCTGCTTCTCTTCCTTCTTTCCTGCTGAGTCTGGGGGTCCTGCGGTGGTCGGGGAAGGATCCCCCAGATCCATTCTCTGCTCCTGGATTCAAGAGGATGAGGAGAGGGTTTGGAGCAGCGGCTGGGGGAGGGGAGAGGGAGATGGAAGGGGGGGTCCTCCTTTTAAAGGGCCCCCACTCTGTTTCCGGTTGAGGCCTGAATCCGGTTGCCATGGGGACAGGAGGAGGTGGAGGAAGGGAAGGAGGGATGTTGCTACAGGGGAAGTTAGAGATGGGGGAGGGGGGCTTGTGCCCCCTTCTCCCCTCTCTCGTGACCTTGGCCACTTCCCCACGGGGAGTTCCAAGGGTCCGCCCCCACCTAAACCACCCTCCATCCAAACCCCGGGTAAAACAAAAAAACCCCCTCCCAAAGAACAAAAAAAGTTGAAAACCCAAAATTTCCTAAGAAAAAAGGTGGTTTTTAAAAAAGGTAAAAATTTTCTTAAAACCCCTTCCAGGGTCCACCTCCCCTCCCCCCCTTTGGAAGGAAAAAAAACTTTCACCCTTATCCCACCCTGGGCTTCTGTTTTAAAATCCCCCAAAAAACCCATAACCCGGGGGGAAAAACAAGGAAAAATTAAACCCTTCCCAAACTTTGTTTCTCCCCTTAACCCAACCCAATTCCCACCATACCCAAAACAAAATTTTCTTCTTCCTTCCCTTTCCTCTTTCTTCCCTTTAAAAAAAGTCAAAATTTTTTTTTCCCAATTTTCCCAAAGTTTTAAACAAAAGGGGAAAAAAGCTTTAAGGAAACTTGTAAAAACAAAATCCATTTCTTTAAAACAGGAAAAAGAAAGGGGGAAAAAAATCCAAAAAAAATACGCTCTAAAAAAACAGGAAAAAACCTTTACAAATCCCCCTTCTCTTCTCCCCCCTTCTCTATCGAAAAGGTTAAATAAAATTTGCCCCTTTCCCCCCAAAAATCTTTCCATCATCCCCCTCCCCTATCAAATTTTCCCCCATCTTCCCCCCCCGTTGAAAATCCTTTCCATCACCTTTCTTCTTTCCCCCCCAAACCCCCCAAAAAACCTCAAATTCTAAAATCCCTCCCTTTTTTTTCCCCCATCTTTAAACTCCCCTCCCCAACCTTTTTTTGAAAATAAACTATTTTGTATCAAATTCCCAAAGTCAAAATCGGTTTCCATAAAAAAACAAAAATTAAATAAAAAACAAAATCCCTTTTCCCTCCACCCCGTTTCCACATCCCTCTTTCCCCCCCTCCCCCACAAACAAATCTAAAACATTTATCCCCCACTTCTAAAACCCCAAAAAACTTTAAATCCCCTTTTTCCCAAAAAAAAAACCCCTCAAAATCCCTAAAAAACCCACCAAAAATTTTAGAAAAACTTCTTTCAATAAAAACAAAAACAAAAAAACTTTCCAAAAACAAACTTATACCCCGCACCTTTCCCCGAGAATCCTGGGGCAAGGCTTCAAAAAATTAAACATGCGATGGGGGGAACCGGGCGGAATGGGAAAAACTCCCCACAAACGCCAACCCATTTCCCATGCAAAAACCACCGAAAAAATAAAAAAAACCCCTCAGGAAAATCCAAAACTATTTAAAACTTTTTAAACCTACCTGCACTAATTTATTTACAAAACAAAACCTTGGGCATCCCCTTTCCCCCCCCCTTTTTCCCCCCTAACCCCATTCGCCTTTTCCCCGGGCTTAGCAATGGCGGAAAAACATTTAAATTTCCCTCCGGCCAATTTCCCCACCAAAATGGGCAATTCTAAAATTTCAAATCCCTTCACCCCTAATTCTTTAACCAAACCGGAAGGGCTACAAAAATAAACGGAAAAAACTTAGCTTTGGGTTCAAATCACCAAAAACCCAATTAAACCCACCGTCACAAAATACATAATAAAAGGCATTTGGGGCCCGGACAGGGAGGGAATCCCTTTCCCATTATACCTTCTAAACGCAAATTTGGGGCTTAAAATGGGAAATCGGGGGACCGAAGGGGAGGGGGCGGGGTTTAACCCAGGTGGTAAATCCCAGATGTGTGCAGAGGGAGGGGGCCAAGATCCTCTGGGGCATTGGGTTTGACTGGAGCACAATGGGGGATAAATATTGGGCAAGCAGCAGGGAAGGCTGCTGGGCCCGGAGCCCGCCCCCCGGAGCAGGGGGAGGAGTCCTGGCCTCTGGGAGGACCTGGGGGGTGGGAGCGCCCTAATCCCTGTCCTCCTCTCTCGATAGCCGCTGACCATGGCAGCCCGCTGACCCCGTGCTCGCCCGCCCGCCTGCCTCTTCGCTGCCGGCGCCAGCCCCCCGGGGGTCCCTGTCTGCCTGAGCCTGCCCAACCCCCGCCGCAGGCACGGCCCCTCCCCCGCTGCCCCGGTGGTGGCCGGCGGCCCCCCGGCTGCCAGCCTTCAGACTGGAGTCCCTGAAGCGCTGGACAGAGGCTCGGGGCCTGTGGTGTGAGAAGGGCGTCCAGGTGCTGCTGACCACGGTTGGTGCCTTCGCCGCCTTCGGCCTCATGACCATCGCCATCAGCACCGACTACTGGCTCTACACCAGGGCCTTCATCTGCAACACCACCAACCTGAGCGCCTCTGCCTCCGAGGACCCCCCGGCCCGAGGGCCCGGCGGGGTGGCGGAGAAGAGGGACCCTGGGGGGCTGACCCACTCGGGCCTCTGGAGGATCTGCTGCCTGGAAGGTACAGCGCCCTCCTGCCAGGGCTGGCCGGCGAGTCCGGGCCAGGGGTCCTCTTCCCAGGGGTGTGAGTCCTGGCCGGGCCTCCTCCTCCCAGGGCCCGCCCACCCGCCGGGCTGGGGCCCCTGGAGCCTCTGCTCCTCCTTCTGTGAAGTGGGAGGGTCCCGCTTCCCTTCCAGCTCTGATCTCTCCGGTTAACGGCCATCCCTGCCCTTTTCTCCGTTTCTCGGACCCCCTCCCTGGCCATCCCGTCTCCCTTCCGGGGCGGGAGGAGTGCTGGCTCCCCCTCAGGGGTCTCTGAGCTCTCCGGGCTGGCTCCGATTCTCTGGAATTCTCTGGCGCTGTTCATTGCCTGGGGAGGAAAAGGGAAGGAATAAGCAGTTATATGGTACCCACTGTGTGCCAGTGTCCGAGCTAAGCCCTTGACAGTTACTATCTCATTTGATTCTAACCCTGAGAGAGGTGCTATTTATCCCCGTTTTACAGGAGAGGAAACGGGCAGAAAGGCAAGGCCACTTGTCCAGAGTCACACGTCTAGGAAGTGTCCGAGGCTGGGTTTGAACCCAGATTTTCCCATCTCCAGGCCTGGTGTTCTATGCCCTCTAAGCATGGGTGTCTCCTTTTCCTGTCCTTTCTGAGCCTCGGTTTCCACCTCTGTTAAATGGGAATTTGTTTGACCCAAGACACATGCTGGCTGTTGTGTTTTCATGGGTTCTTTCCCTTCTTGCTTCTTCCTCTCCCATGTTCCATTCTTCCCTTCATAAGGTAGAGGACGTGGTCATCCCCTTCAACTCCAAAGCTTTGAGCTGAGAACAGGGGTTTCCTCCCATCCTTTTATGGTCATCCTCTTCAATGCCAAAACTATGAGCTGAGAACAAGGGCTCCCCCCCCCCGCCCCCATCCTTTTATACTCCCAGCACTTAGCACAGTGAATGGTACACAGTAGGTACTTAATAAAAGCT
The DNA here is from genome assembly GCF_902635505.1 of Sarcophilus harrisii. Taxonomy (NCBI): domain Eukaryota; kingdom Metazoa; phylum Chordata; class Mammalia; order Dasyuromorphia; family Dasyuridae; genus Sarcophilus; species Sarcophilus harrisii. The sequence goes on from NC_045428.1 coordinate 601,365,171, forward strand.
TGATGACTGAGTCTCCTTAAGAGCTCCCTCCCAAGGTCAGAAAAGAAAGAGCCAGCCTTTAAATGCCTACTATGTGCCAGGCAGGATGCTAAGTGAGGGGATGTGGTGGTGGTGGGACACAAGGCTCCTAAGGACTCAGAGCTTTACACTACTCTTCTCTCTCCCCCTCTTTTCTGGGAAGTGGGAAGGGTCTGCTCCTTCCTTGCTCCTTGCTCCAGAGTCCGGGCGTTGTTTCTCTCTCTGCCCCTTCTCTGCTTTCTCTCTGCTTCTGGCTCCCTCGTCTTGCTCTTTTCTCCCCCTCTTCCTTCTGCCTCATTGCCCCTTTTCATCCATCCTCCCAGCATATTGTAGCCATTGTAGAACTTTGGATGGGAACTCCTTCCTGCTTCCCTCACCTCCCACTGTCACTTTACAGGGACAAAAATGGAGGTCAAGGGAGGGAACCCGACTTGCTTAAAGCCATATGGGGTGGTGGGCTCCCCACCCCCAACCTAGAGTTAGTCCCATTCTCTGAGACAAAGAGACAGACAGACAGACACAGAGACAGAGATCAGTCAGACAGACACACACACAGAAAGAGACAGACAGAAAGACAAGAGGTCAGTCAGACTGAAACCCTGGGAGCTTAGTCTCCCAGACCCCTGGAGAGCCCGTGTTGGGAGCCTCCCACTTAGTGGGGAAACTGGGTGGAAGACCTTGAGTCTTTCCCCTTCCTTTCAACCCCAGAATCGCCCTCTGAGAGATGGGGGTGGGGGGATCTCTCCGGAGCCTTCCAACTTGAGCGTTTTCTGATGCAAGGACGTGGACACCCCTAAGGTAACCGCCTCCCCCCTCCTCTCCCGCTCTGCCCACTCCCACGTTTCTCCTTCCTGTCTCTGGGACTCCAGCCTCTTCTGAGACAGGGAAGGAGGTGGGTCAGTGGGCTCCCCTTTGCAAGAGGCCAGAACCGAGTCCCCCACCCGAGGGAAGGAGAGGGGAGAGGGGATGGTCGGCGATGCAGAGGGGGCCAGTCCCCCTTCCCCTCCCCCCCCCGCTAATCTCCATCTCCCCTCTCCCCAGGACTGAAGCGGGGTGTCTGTGTGAAGATTAATCACTTCCCAGAAGACACAGATTACGACCATGACAGTGCAGAGTACCTACTCCGTAAGTGGGGGCTGGGAATTGGGACTTGCCCCCCCCCATCCTAGGGGGTGGAGCCTCGGATGCTCATCTTTGAAACCCATTGGCTGGGATCCCCTGGCTTTTGATTGGCTGGGAGGACTCTCCCGGGGAACCGAGCTCGGGGACGATGGAGTATTCTGCTCAGCCAGCCTGGGAATCCGGGGCCGGGATTGGCCGCTGTCTTTGGGATGTCGAGGCCTCCCTTCTGATTGGCTCCTTCTTACTCCGAGTTGATCTCGAATCTGAGCAGTCGGTCCCGGGCCTTGGGGGCAGGGGGGAGGGCTGCGAGTGACCTGGTCCTGGTCCTCTGCCAGGTGTGGTCCGAGCATCCAGCATCTTCCCCATTCTCAGCGCCATCCTCCTGCTGCTGGGGGGCGTGTGTGTGGCTGCCTCTCGAGTCTACAAGTCCAAGAGGAACATCATCCTGGGGGCCGGCATTCTCTTTGTAGCCGCTGGTGAGGGCCGAGGAGGGGGCACGGGGCGGGGCCCGCAACAGCGCGGAGGGGAGGGGCCTAGAGTCTCGGGATGACCCCGCCCCGTTTCACAGAGCGAGGATGTGGGAAGCCTAGCGAGGGCGGGGCCTCACTCAAGGTCATCCCTAGTCAAGGGCAGAATCGGGATCTCAGGGAGAAGAGCTCAGAAGGTCCTGGAGTTTCAGAGAGAGGCCGACAGGGAGGCTTAGGCAAGAAGGGGGCTGTTAGGCAGGAGCTGGGACAGAGGCGGGGATTTAGCCCCGGGAGAGGGACCGCAAACGGAGGCTGGGCAAGAATTTAGGGAGGGGGAGGGGCTTAGAAGGGGCGGGGCTTGGGAGAGGCAGGGCTTCCATGAAGGGGCGGGGCTTGGAAGGGGAAAGGGCTCAGGAAGGGGCCAGGACAAAAGGAAGGAAAAAGGAAACTCAAGGAGAAAAAGGAAGGAAATTTAGAAAAGGAACCAGAAAAAGAAAACTTAGAAAGAAAGAAAGAAAACCAAGAAAAATATCTTAGAAAAAGGAAAAACTAAATCCAAAAAGAAAAATTCAACAACTTTAAAAAAAGAGGAAAATTTGAAAAAGAAAACAAAACAGAAAACCACAAAAAAAAAAAAAGAAAAACTAATAAGAAAAAACAAAACTTAGAAAAAACTCCCCGAAAGAAAAATTGAAAAAACAAAAACAAAACCTCAAAAACAAAAACAAAACAAAAACAAAACTTTAAACCCTTTGCCCCCCCCATCCCCCCCCTCCCCTTTCCCTCCCCCCCTTCCCCTTCCCCCCCTCCCCCTTCCCCCCCCTCCCCCCTTCCCCCCCCCCCCCCCCCCGCCCCCAACCGCCCCCCCCGCTCCCCCCTCCCCCCCCCCCCCCCCGCCCCCCCCCACCCACCCCCCCCCCCCCGCCCCGCCCCACCCCCCGCCACCCACCACCCCCTGCCATTTAAAACCCCCCCCACCCCCCCCTCCCCAAAATAAACCCCCCCACCACCCCCCCCCTTTCCCTCCCCGCCACCCTTTCCACCCCACCCCACCACCCACCCCACCCCACTCCCACCCTCCCCCCACCCTCCCACCCACCACCCACCCCACTCCCCCCCACCCCACCCTTTTCCCCCCCGCCCGCACCCCCCCCTTCCGCACCACTCCCCTCCCTCGCCCCACCGCAAAAACTTCCAACCATCCCAGCGGTTTCCCTCGCGAAAAAACCCGAAACCCTTAAACAACGGAAAGAAAAAAACCATTACCATACGCTTTAATCCCTTCACCAAAAACCTCCTTCATCCCAAAACCTTGGCCAGCACCGCCGTAAACGCCCCACTCCAGAAACCGCAAAAACCCCTTTCCCAATCCGGCAAAACCTACTCCCCCCAACGGCAAAAACCGCGCGCGAAAACGCCCGGAAAAACCCCATCCCATCCCTCCGCCTACCCTACCGCCCCACTACCACCACCCTTTACCCTCCCAACTCCCCTAAAAACCCCTCGCCCCTAAAAACACTCCCGAAAACTTCCCCTCCACAAACATCTCCATCCACCCCAAAGCAAAACCCTCCAAAACGCGTAAACGCCCTTTCAAACACCCCGGAAAAGCCCAAACCGGAAAACCAAAAACCAAAACCAAAACAAATCAAACGCCAAGCAAAACGCCTCAAAAACTTTCAAACCTAACACCCCCCAAAAGCAAAAATAAATAACCTAACCGGCAAAACTCCACCCAAAACCAACAAAACCCTCCAAAAGCAACCCCGGCAAAACTCCCCACCAACACCCTCAAAAAACCACCGGCCGCCAAAACAAACCGCCAAAAACGAAAAACCAATAACACCAAAGGCAACAACACGCAAAAAACCGCCGCCGCCTCCCCACCACAAACAAAAAAGCAAAATCCCCGCCCACCCACCCCCCCTCCCGCGCAAAACACAACAAAACCCACCGAAAACAAAAAACGAAAAGCAAAGAAAAACGCAAAAAAACCATAATATTTTCAATTTACTTTTTACTTTACCCAAAAAACCAAAAGTAAATAAAATCTTCCCGTCCAAAAAACACAAAAACCCCAACCCAAAAAAAACCGAAAAGAAAACTTAACTGGCAGAAATGCCAAAAACCCCGAAAAAGCCCAAAGGGCTTTAAAAACCGCAAAACAAAACAAAACGGCCCAACATTTACCCGCCCCACAACCAGCATCCTCTATCCAGGCCAAAAACACTGGAAAAAAAACAAAAAACCAAGCGTCATCCCAACCTTGCCGGGCGCTTCGCCAAAACCGCCAATCACAAACGGAAAAATAAAACCGGGAAAAACGGCCAACTAAAAACAAAGGGAAAACCCAAAAACATGAATCTTCCAAACCAGGAAAGAGTCAACCAAACAAAACAAAGCAGGTAAAAAACACGGAAAAATCAAAAAGCAAGTAATATAAAATAATAAGAGGCCAAGGGATCCAGAAGGAGAACACTAACCTTCTAAGGGCCGGGAAGAATCCAACAACAAACAAAACAGTAATAAAACATGAAAAAAATCAAAAAGCAAATTACTATAAAAATAATAAGAAAAGGAAGAATACAAGGAAAATAAAACATAAAAAAAATAAATACTATAAAAATAAAAAGAAAAAGGAATCCCGAAAACATTGATCTCTCAAAACCCGGAAAAATCAACCTAACAACAAAAAAAGAAAAAACATAGAAAAATAAAAAACAAAATTACTATAAAAACCAACAAAAAAATCAAAAAAAATATGAAAAAATAAAATAAACCGAAACCAACAGGCCCAAGAACAGAAAAACCAAATATTTCTGTAAAAGTTGCCTGCACCCACACCACACCCTGCAAAAATTGCCCAAAACGGCCAAAAAACACCTACCACTCTCCCCAACCCAGCCAAAACCCAAAAAAAACCACCAAAAACCCCACTTAAAAAGAAAACAAAAAAAAACACAAAAACTCCAAACCAGCCTTCCAATCACTTGTCCCACATAAAACAAAATCCCCTCCCCTCCCTCCCTACCTCCCCAGGTCCACTCCCTCCCCCCAAGTCCCTGGTACAATTCCCCAAACCAAACTCAAACACAAAAGGCAAACCCCACCCTGTGGTTCCCTCCCTAGCAAAATTGGAAAAAACAGTTGGCCCCCAACGGCACCCCCCCATTTCCCCTCCCCTTGAAAAATCAAACTTCCCCCCCTCCCACCCCCCCCCAGGAAACCCATCCCAAACTCCACTCCCTCCCCCCAACCTCCCTCCCTCACCCATTTCCCAAACCCACCCACAAGTACCGGCCCACCACATGGCCCCCATGCCCAAAACAACCAAGCTCCAAAAACCTTTACCCTATCCAATCCACAAACACCAAAAAAATACTAAGCCCAGCCCGAAACTCCCGCTTTCCCACTTAAAACAAAAGGAAAAACCACCACCAAACCCACCCAACCACAAAAACACGAGGCAAGCAAAACACCCACCAAGCTGTAATTTTCCACTCCAGAAAAACCCCCAAACCCTCAAAACAAAACAACCCCAACCCAAAACCACCCCATCACCCCCACACCCGCAAAACCCCATAACCGAAACCCCAAAAAATTCGTAAACCGGCACCACAAAACACGCAGTTAAGCACCCACACCAAAACTTGCCTTGCCCACTCCACGAAAACCCCCCCCAAAAACCTGCCAACCCCCACCCGTTTAAAAACCCAAAAAACGGGCAAAAAACACAAAAAACCCCCAAAAACCCCACAAAACCACCCCTCCAAAAAAAAAAAAAGCAAAAAAATCAAAACCTCAAACAAAAAAGCCAAAAACCCAAAAAACAGAAAACCCAAAAACCCAAAAAAAAACAAAAAGGCAGAACTTCAGAAAAGGCCGCTCCTCTGAAAGCCAATTAAAACCCACCTAAAACCTACTCCAAAAACACAAAACCCAAACAACCCCAACAACAATCGCTCCAAAAACAAAAGCCACCCTTGCCCAAAACGTAAAATACCAAAACCCCTTGGCCCCACTCTAAAACTCTTCGCCCCAAAGGCAAAAATCACTCCCCAAAAACAAGGCAAAACTCCTACCAACCCCCCAGAAAAAACACCCAAACAGCAACTCCCAAAACATGCCCCTTTCCCAAACTCAAAACCAAAACAGACAATGGGCGAACCCCCAGAAACCACAAGAAAACTCCCAAAAACCCAATCCCTCAAAAACCCCAAATCTCCAAAACAAAAAAGCAAGCTCCCTTCCCAAAAACAACCCACCACCTCCCAAAGAAAAACCCAAAACCCTCACCTCCCAAAACCCAAACATCCAAACCACAAAAATGCCACCCCAAGCCCAAACCACCCGAAAAAACCACTAAAACCCCCAACCCTCAGCCAAAACAAAAAATACAAACCACACCCCCTCCCAAAAACACGAAAATACCCAAAACACCCAAAACAAAACACCCAAAAAAAACCCTCCCAAAAAAAACACCGCTTTACCAAAAACACAAAACCAAAACAACCCCCAAAAATACCTACCCAACCAAAACACCAAAATTGCCCAAAAACTCCCACTCCAAAAACCGGCCAAACACAAGGTAGCCAAAGAAAACCCACCTAAGCAAAAAAAGCAAAAAACCTTAAAAATCCAGCAAAACCAACCCCAAAACACACCACCCACAAAACCCCCCAAAAAAACTCTCACCCGCCCCAAACAAAACCTGAAGAAAAATTCCAAGGCCCCAAAAATCCAAAACTCAACCCCACCCGTACTCCCAATGCCACTAAACACCCTCCGGCCCGCCAAAACCACTCCACCACCCCAGCCCAGGCACCAAAAATACGCCCAACAAAACACGCCACCCCCCCACCCACTCACAAAACAACACCCCAAAACAAACCTTTAAATCACACCAAAAGGCACAAGGAGCCCTGAAAAGCCAAACAAAAACAAAATTTCCCAAAAAACTTGCAAAAATACCCCACCAGCCCCAAGAAACAAAACAAAAACCACCCCCCGGCCAAACGAAACCACACACCCTACAACAACCCAAAAACACAGAAAAACAACAGGTTTAAAACCCCACCCAACATGCACTACCCCAAAACACTTAAAAGGCAAAACCCCAAACCACACCACTTTAAAAAAAACACCCAAAACAAAAAATACCCCCAAAGTAACCCCGGAAAAAACAAACCCCCTCTTCAAAACCAAACCCAACACAAAAAACCACTTTAAACCCCTCCACAACAACAAAACAAAAAACATAGAAAAAAAAAAAAAAAAAACAAAGAAAAAAATTAAAAAACAAAAAACCAAAAAAAAAAAACAAAAAAACACAAAACAACAAAAACAAAAGAAAAAAAACACAAAAAAAACACAAAAGAAAAAAACACAAGGGAAAACCAAACGGGGAACAAAAACAAGGGAAAAAAGCAAAACCCCCTAACCCCAAACAAAAACAAGAACAAAAGTTAATCGCCCAAAAAAACAAAAAACAAAAACCCCCAAAAACTAAAACCCCAAACTCTATCAACTGGGCAAATCCAAATCCAAAACTCCCAAACCCCAAACGGTTCAAAAAAAACAGGGGCCATCCCATCCAAAACACCAAACCCCCAGAACTTTCCAACCTTAAAAATTTGAAACCTCCAAAAAAAATCCAATAATTTTTTTCTTAAACAAAAAAAAAAATTAATTGGAAAAAGGCCAAAAAAGTAAACCAAAAAAAAAATCTAAAATCTCAGGGAAACTACCAATTCAAAACAAAAATCCCAGGGATGGACCACCTGCGCTATTGGGGCGTTGGGCTCCGTGGGGGGCCCGGCTTTGGAGAAATGAGCAGAGAGTCCACCTCCTGTTCTTCTCCAGATCTCTTTAAATTTTGGGAGGGACAGTGGAGGATATTTGCTGGGGGAATATCCAGAGGGTCCAGGGCGGGGAAGGGCCTTGGATCTGGGTAATATGATGCTCAGTTGAAGGGCTCAGAATGTGAGCCTGGAAAGGGGAGGGCACGGGTGGGGAGGGGCCTGGGGCTGTTCTCCAAGTACCCAGAGGCCCTTGTTGGCGGAGGGAGGGGTGGCGGGCTGCAAGAACCTGGAGGGGCCATCAGGGTGATGGTGGGGGGGGCTGCCAGACCCAGAGGGGGCGATCAGGGTGATGGGTGGGGGGCCTGCCAGACCGGAGGGGGCCATCCAGGGTGATGGTGGGGGGCTGCCAGACCTGGAGGGGGCCATCAGAGTGTGGGGAGGCTGCCAGACCGGAGGGGGCCATCAGGGTGATGGTGGGGGGCTGCCAGACCCAGAGGGGGCCATCAGAGTGTGGGGGGGGGCGCCAGACCGGAGAGGGCCATCAGGGTGATGGTGGGGGGGGCTGCCAGACCCGGAGGGGGCCATCAGAGTGTGGGGGGGGCTGCCAGACCGGAGGGGGCCATCAGGGTGATGGTGGGGGGGCTGCCAGACCTGGAGGGGGCGATCAGAGTGATGGCAAGGCCCGTGGACGCTGCTGCTGTGGGGGGTGGGAGGGGGAGGGGGCTGTGTGGGATCTCTCTGAGGTTTCTTCCAATCAGGGAGCCCCTCGTTTGTGACTCAGTTTACTAGACTTCTCTTGGTAAACCCAAGACCAGACTCAGGAAAGTGGGAGATGGAGGAGGCAGGAGTCGGGCTGTCCCGGAGATCCCAGAGGCCGCCAGCAGCTCTCCGGCCTGGGGGCCGCCACCGGCCTTCTTGGGAAAAGGGTCCAGACTCTGAACTGAAGTGGGGAAGTGGGGAGGCCGGGGCCTTGGGGGCACAGCTGTGGTACAAGGACGGCGACTTTGCCAGCCTGACTCTTTCCCTCCTTCCCTTAAGCTCCACCCACTTGTCTCTGGACTGTAGCACAGGGAGGCCCATTTCCCAGAAGAGCAAGTGGAGGACAGTGCCTGTTCCAGGATCAGCTAGCTGAGAGCCGGATCCTCCTTCGTCCTCCCACCCACTTCTCTCCCTTTCCCTGACTTTGGGGTCCCCAGGATCAGCATCACCCACGTATCTGTGTCTTCTTCCCACAGAGGCAAACTGCTCTTACTTCAGATTCTTCACCACGGGGGAGAACAACCGGATCCTGCAGAGGACAACGAAAAAAGGTAGGAGCTCTCAGCCCTCGGCCGTCTCCTGGGCCAGGACGCAGGCCCCGAGGGAGCCTCAGGGAATGGCACCCGGCTCCACTCCATTCTAAACTCCCCATTTTACAGGTGAGGAAAGTGCCAGAGAAATAAGGTCACTTCCCTAAAGTTGCCGGGGCAGTCGGGGTGGGCTCCTGTTTCTACAATGCCACTGCTTGCCTACCTGGGGAAGAGCTCTCTCTAATGTGCCTTCCTCCCCACCTCCCCTCTCCTGCTCTCTCCTCCTTCATCCCCTTCCCCTCCCTTTCCTCCCCCCTCCTTCACCCCCTCCCCTCCCTCCTAGAGCTCGGAGTAGCCGCCGCCATCACTGCCACTCTGGCCCTGGCCATCACGGTCCTCGGCTGCATCTGTGTCATCATGGTCCTCAGCAAAGGCGCCGAGTTCCTGCTCACGCACGCAGCCGTCTTCTTCAGCCTCTCAGGTAGGGACGGTCACATATCTGCCCGGTTCCCCTGTGCTCCCGACTCCCGACTGGCCCAGAGCTGGCCATTTGCAGCATTCAGCCCAGTGGCAAGCTGGAAGTTGTCAGAGACAGCATCGCATTGTGAGGGACAATAGCGTATCAGGGCAGTCGTAGTTCTTGGAGTTTTTGCCACTCAGTTCCTTGCACACAGTAGGTGCTTATAAATGTTTGTTGACTTGCCGGTGCTGCAGGCTGGGAATGGTAATTCTAGGGGTTGTTGCTCTCTGAGATTGTGGACCCCAGAAGCAGCTGCCAGGAGCCTGGGCGGCTGAGTGGGGCACGGGACCCTGGGCGGCTGAGTGAGTGGAGCGCTGGGCTCCCTTTTCTTATTCTCTCCCCGCAGGACTTTTGTTGCTGGTGAGCCTCGAGCTGTTCCGCCAGGGGGTCCGCGAGCTGCTGGCCAGGACCGGGCCAGGCCCAGCCCCTTGGCTGGGATATGAGTACTCCTGGTCAGTGGCCTGTGCTCTTGCAGCTGCTGCCCTGCTGCTCCTGGGGGGTGGCTCCTTCCTGCTACTGTCTCTGCCCTCCAGCACCTGGGGCACGTGCTGCCATCAGCATCCCGATGATCGAGGGGCTGGAGGTGCCGGGGCCACCTAACAGCCAGTTCCCTTCCAAAATGGGCAGGTTTTTTGGGTCCCCCCAGAGATCCCCTCTGACCCCCTGCCCAGCCTCATGCCACGGAGCTGCTCAGAGATCTCCCCAACCGCCGAGAACGGGATCTCCTCGGACCTTAACCCAGCCTCAGGGACAGCATCTCCTCTCCTGGCCCCATGAGAGGGGCTCCTTTTGGTTGACAGCTGATGTCAAGGAAGAGGTCCCGCTGGTACGAGTGAACAGCCTCCAGCCTCCATCTGGGCCTCCATCGCTTGCTGAGTCCCAGAGAGCGGACCTCTTCCTCTCCCCGTGTCCTTGAGGAATAGATTCCTCCTTCTCCCCTCTCTTTCCCCCTTGGCCACCAGCTCCCCCCCTCCCACCCCCAAATGCAGGGAGTAGATAGATCCCTTCCGGCTCCAAGAAGCCCAGGAGTGGCTCCTCCAGCCTCTCCCTGGACCAAAGGAGCAGATCCCTGGCTACCTCCGCCCATCCACGGGGAGTCGACCCTTTGCCAGTGCCTCTCTGACAACTTCTCATCTTCCTCCTGTTCTGTGCCCTTTCTCTGATCCTGGAGACCACTGGCTCCCCTGCAATGGACCATCCCCCTCCCTCCCTTTGTATATATGTTGTGCTAGATCTTGGAGTATAGGGGTGGGTTCTTACGGACGAGGGTCCCTGCAGAGGCAGATGGGGACCTGATAGGGGCAGGGAGAGAGCTTAAGGGATTCCTCTCCTTTGCCATAATTTATTTATTGGGGACTAGAATCGGCTTGGAACACGGGCAAAGTTGTGGACTGGGACTGCTCCGGTTCCTCCTCCACCTTCTACAGCCCGGGATTAAAGCTTGGGAATTGCAATGATCTCAAGTGTGTCCCTTTCTTCACAAGTACACGGGGTGGGGGGGATCTCTAGGAAGGAAGACTGCCCACAAACATCCCTCATGCCCCGCCAGGGCCACAGTAAACAGCCTGCTCCCTGGCAACTCGGGGCCCCTGAAGGAAGGGCCTTTCCATTGTCAGGAATTAAGTCCAGCGCTTCCACACCCTGGAATCAGATCCTCTGAACACAAAAGTAGGCATTCTTCAATGGTTATGATTTCACAAGCTTGATCCTAATCTGCTTTTATGCATCCAAGAGCATGGTGTGTATTAGACGTAAGTTCAGTGCCCCCTTTTTTTCCCATGTGGGGAAACAGGAACTCATCCAAGGTTATACAGCAAGTGAGTGGTGATTGAATCTTGGAGTAAGAAATGCTTTTTTCTAAATTTATTTTCTATTCTGGCTTTTTATTTACAAAACATATACATTGGGTAATTTTTCAACATTGACCCTTGCAAAATAGAAGAAACACTTTTTTTTTGTTCTTTAGAATCCAAAGAATTTCTTTTTTTTTTTAAATTTTAATTTTTTTTATTATAATAACTTTTTTTACTGACAGAACCCATGCCAGGGTAATTTTTTTACATTATGCCTTGCACTCACTTCTGTTCCGATTTTTCCCCTCCCTCCCTCCACCCTCTCCCCTAGATGGCAAGCAGTCCTATATATGTTGAATATGTCACAGTGTATCCTAGATACAATATCTGTGTGCAGAACCAAACAGTTCTCTTGTTGCTCAGGGAGAATTGGATTCAGAAGGTAGAAGTGTGGGTTATTCCAGACTAAGCTTTTTTAATGACAGGTTGCTAAACCAGTAGGTTAGGAGAAGCTAGATTATCTAGATTTTGGTCAACTGTGTAGTCAAGTATTCATGCAATTCTAGATTTAGAAATGGAGACCAGGAAAGACTACAATAGGGGAATTCAGCACCACTGGAGCGGACAGGGAAATATAATTACTAAGAGTTTTTGGTTGACTTGGAAGGAGGTCTCCTGTGGTGCGGCGCAGGGATATGATTTGGTCCTAGTTAGATTAACATTTTTAATCAGTTACTTAGACAAAGGTAGAGAGAACATGCTCTTAAATTTGTAGCTGGGTGAAATGGTGAACACACCGGAGGAAAAAATTAACATCTTCATAGGTGAGAGCATTGGACTAAATCTAATCTGATGAAATTGAGTAGACATGGATGGAAAGCCTTACGTTTGGTCTTTAGAATTCAATATTATAAATTATAAGATAGGGAAGAATTAGGATTACACAACAATTTGTCTAATTTTTTTTTTTTTTTTTTTTTTTTTTTTTTTTTTTTTTTTTTTTTTTTTTTTTTTTTTTTTTTGCTGAGGCAATTGGAATTAAGTGACTTGCCCAGGGTCACACAGCCAGAAAGTGTTAAGTGTCTGAGGCCAGATTTGAACTCCGATCCTCCTGATTTCAGGGCAGTACACCAACTAGCTGATCCAAAATTTTGGTTTTTTTTAAAGAAAAAATTTTGTAGTGGACCCTAATACCAAGATGAGTGGATAATGTGACAGGACAGCTTTAAAGTTGAGGCTACATTGGACTTCATGAAGAGAGGAATAGTTTGCCATCATCATCATCACTATGCTAGCACTGGGCTAAAACTTTACAGGCATCTTATTTGATCTTCACAATGAGTCTGTGAGGGAAGTTCAATTATTATCTCCATGCTAACTGGGCAGCTCTTCAATCCCTTGCCCTGGTCAGACCTGTTTGCAGGAGTATGGGAATTTCTAGATCCACATTTTAGGAAGACAAGCCAACAAGCATTTATTATACGCCAGGTGCTTCGCTATATATTTTATTTATTCAATAATAGCTTGTTTTTCAAAATACCTGCAAAACACAATAGATTTTTATTTTTCAAAATATATAATTTTCAACATTCACTCCTACAAAACCTTGTGTTCCAGATTTTTCCATCTCCCTCCCTTCCTTCCCCCTTCCCTTTCCCAAGCAATCCAGTATGGGTTAAACGTGCAACTCTTCTAAACATATTTCCATATTTATCAAGCTGCACAAGCAAAAAAATGAGAATGAAAAAATCTACATATTTTAGAAAGAACATCTGTGAGCGAGGCTCTGTCCAGATGGTGAAGGGCCTCGTGTACAATGGGACAAAGATTGTTTGAAGGTGTTGGGGAGGTTTAGTTTGGAGAAGACAGGTTATAATCATGTTCAATATTTAGCCACAGAGAAAAGATTTTGCATGTGACTCGATGGTTTTGTTGGTTTTTTAAAAATTAGATTATATTTGACCTTGAGCCTGGAGCTACAAGGAGAAATTGTGAAAAGGGCACTTTGAGGTGAGAGGACAAGGAAAACTCCCTAATAATTAGGGAGCTGCCGAGTGTCGCAGCCTTGCGAGATAGTGGGTTCTCCCTCCCTGGAGGTCCCTAAGCAGCCCCCGATGGGTATTTTTGGTAGAGATTTTTATTCTGTGAACTTGTGATCATTTAATTTTTTAAATTAAAAAATTAATTTATCTAAAAGGCAACTAGGTGATGTAGCGGTTGTAGTGTTAGACATGGAGGCAAATAGATCTGAATTCAGATCCTGCCTTATCAAAAATTTCCTGGCTTCCTGACTCGAGGGAAGTTCACTTAATGTCTATTATTTTCTTCATCATCATCATCATTAAATGGGAACAATTATGTCACCTACTTTGCAGGGTTGCAGTGAGGATCCCATGAGGTCACATCTGTAAAATATTTTACAAGAATTAAAATGCTATACCTTTTGATCCAGCAGTGTTACTACTGGGCTTATATCCCAAAGAGATACTAAAGAAGGGAAAGGGACCTGTATGTGCACGAATGTTTGTGGCAGCCCTTTTTATAGTGCCAAGGAACTGGAAACTGAGTGGATGCCCATCCATTGGAGAATGGCTGAATAAATTGTGGTCTATGAATATTATGGAATATTATTGTTCTGTTAGAAATGACCAGCAGGATGATTTCAGAAAGGCCTGGAGAGACTTACACGAACTGATGCTGAGTGAAATGAGCAGGACCAGGAGATCATTATATACTTCAACAACAATACTAGATGATGACCAGTTCTGATGGATCTGGCCATCCTCAGCAAAGAGATCAACCAAATCATTTCCAATGGAGCAGGAATGAACTGAACCAGCTACGCCCAGAGAAAGAACTCTGGGAGATGACTAAAAACCATTACATTGAATTCCCAATCCCTATATTTATGCCCACCTGCATTTTTGATTTCCTTCACAAGCTAATTGTACAATAAAAAAAAGAATTAAAATGCTACATGAAATGCAAAATGTTACTAGAAAAGACCCAGAGAGGGTAAGGGAACTCCTCAAAGCCACAGCAAGTCAGTGTCAGCATCAGTTGACTCCAGCTTTCCTCCTATGATAAGCCACCTGATAGTAAGTCTTAATGATTCAGGACCTAGGACCAAGGTGGGAAAGAGCCTCTATAGGACAAGGAAACAGCTGCCAGGAAGCCCACGCACCTGGAGAAGGGACAAATAGATCCCACGCTGAGGCTGGAATCTCTTGGCAGAATTGAGTAGCTGCCAGGGGATATTCCTTCATGAACTTGGCCATCTGCTTTTCTAGGACTGGGAGCTGGAAGAACCCATAGGACACGTCATTGAGGCGATCTTTGTGCCATTTGACTGAGGGAAACGAGTTCAGGAATTTCTACCTGCACGTCTGCTCTTGACAACTAATGTTCCTCAATACCCTTTCTCTTTCTTCTATTATTTTGGTTAACTTTCTCAAAAAATAAACTAAATAAAACATAAAAATATTGGTTTTCCATCATGGCTTCACTCCTGCCCAGGTGAAAGCGGCCTGGCATGGCGGACATCCCACTGCATGGGAAATCAGAAGTTAACTTCAAATCCAGCTCTCTGAGAATAGTTAACGATGGGAGGACTAGGTGCTTTAACTTTCAGGGTCTCAGTTTCCTCGTTTATAAAACTGAAAGGTACTCAGTGTAAAGAACTCCAACTAGTGAAGTCTATTAGTCAACAAGCATTTATTAAGTGCCAATTGTATGTCAGGCACTGTGTCAAGTGCTGGGGGTACAAAGCAAAGTAAAATAAAGTCTCTGCACTCCAGGAGTCTACTGAGGAAGACAGCATGCACATCCAGGCTACAGCCAGGATCAATGTTCATCCTTCATCGTCTTGAGGTATGCTGGTGGAGACTGGAGCCGGCTACGGATTGTGAGAGGGAGCAAACAATTGAGGCTGACGCCCAGGTTGGGAGCCGGAGCTACTGGGGTGGTGACATTGTTGACAATAGGGAAGTTTTGGACTTATTGAATTTAAGGCGTCTCGGTAGGCAGTCTGGGATGTCCTAAAAGCGGGGGAAGACTCATGATTAGAGGTTAGCAGAGAGGTTGGGGCAGGATAAAAGATCTGAGGATGGTCAGCAGAGAGATGGTGATTCATTCTGTTGGAGTTGATGAGATCGCTAAGAGAAGCCGTGTAGAGGAGAAGAGGAGATGGGCCAGGGCTGAGCCGGAGAGGGGAAGGGTATCCTTCCCTGTGTCAGAGGAGACAGAGTATTAGAACATAGAATGCAAAATGTGAAAAAATAACCGCGGAGTTGTTTTCAGAAAAGTGTTCTGTTTGTCAACCATTCTTCCCTGAAAACGTGTGACTAATTTTGGGTTACACGTCTCGGTGAGAGACAGATGTCTGGAAGGATGCTGAGCTTGCTCCCAGAGGAGTCTGGGGTCACCTAGTTCAGGTAGGTCATAAAGCCCACTTGTTCCATTTTACAGATGGGGAAACTGAAGGCTAGCAAAGTTATGGGACATTTTCCCAAACTCTCCTCTTATAACCTGTCCATCTTTTTCTAGTCGATCCTGTGGGTTCAATTATCATTTGATACCCAAACACAGATGATTCCAAGATCAATATATCCAGCAATAATCTCTCCCCTGAGCTCCAATCCCGAACCATCGATTACCTGTGTGACATTGTCGTTTGAGAAGTCTCGACATCTCCATTTTATCATGTCCAAAACAACTCATTAGCTTCCCCCCCAAGCCAACGCACAACAGAAAAGATTGTAGCTGGGGGAGAAGGGGTTAACAGTGTCAAAGGCTACAGAGAAGTTAAGGAGGATGAGGAGGGAGAAAAGGCTGTTGGGTTTGTCAACTAAGAAGTCATGGTAACTCTGAGGATATTAGTTTGGGAATAATGAGGACAGAAGCCAGACTGTGGCTTTGGGGAGAGGGTGAGAGGAATGGAAGTGGAAGCAATAATCATGAGAGACTGCGGAGGAGACAGAGAGGAGAGAGCTAGACGACAGCTGGAGGAATCGGTGAGGTTCCTTTTAGGCTAGGGGAGATTGGGGGTATTTGTGAGCAGCAGCCAGGGGAGAGGCAAGACTGGAGATGGAGGTGGAGGCAAATCTACTAGAGGAGTCAGGCATCCCTTGTGCATGTCGAGGGGAGCCTCGGCAAGAAGCAGGTAGCAGAGAGCCATCGGTTTTAGGAGAAGCCTTATTTTTTGTCATTGAAGTATGATATAAAGTCTTTGGCAGAGAGGGGGAGCAGGGAAGACAAGATTTGGAGCCACTGCTCTACTCAGGGGGATAAGGAAAATGTGTGTGTGAGTGTGTGTGTGTGAGTGTGAGAGAGTTTGTGTGTGAGAGTGTGTGTGTGTGTGTGAGTGTGAATGTGAGCGTGTGAGAATGAGTGTGTGAATGAGTGTGAGTATGAGTGTGAATGTAAGTGTGTGTGTGTGTGAGTGTGTATGTGTATTGCAGCTGGAAAGCAGGGTTTATTTGATGTGTGGTCCGTGTTCCCTGCACCCAGCCTGCCCCAGTCACATAAGTAGGTGGACAGCTGGAATTTGAAAATTGGCTCTGGGATGGAGGGGTCTCCCTCTGTGTGGCTAAGGGCTCCTGCCTCCGGGTCCCAGAAAATCAAAGAATCCCAGCTTTGGAAGGGACCACAAAGGCAAGGCAGACCAGCCTTCCTCTCAAATAATCCTTCCTCCTGGCAAATGGCCATCCCGCTTCTGCAGGAAGGGGAACCCCCTCCTCCACAGCCCTGGCTGCCAACTCCGGGGGGGACAGCTTAGATGACATTGCTCATCATCAGATCAGATCTCTGCCCTCTGGAGCCAAACAGCTTCCATATGACTTGAAGACAGCTATTAATAATGACACACTCCTAGACGTTCAATTTGTCAAAGCACTTTGCTCAAAAATGGTTGAATGCAGCACCGTGTTATTATTAATACCATTCCTGTGGCGTCTTTCCCCATCTCTCCCCTTTCTCTCCTCTCCTTTCTCACACGCTCAAGTGGGATTCCCTGAATAGCCACCGGCACGTTTAGGTACTTTGTGGGTTTGCAGCTTTTCCACATGACAGCCCATGAGTCCCCACCGGTGGTTTTTTTCCCTATTGGTCTAGAAGACATACTTTGGGCAATTGGGTGATGGAGTGGTTAGAGCATCAGGCCTGAGTTCAAATCCAACCTCAGACATTTCCTGGCAATGTGATCCTAGGGATAGTGTCTCGGTTTCCTCATCTGTAGAATGGGGATCATCACAGCACTCACTTTCCAAGATTATCATAAGGATCAGATGAGACAAATCTGAGCATATGCAATATTCTCAGCACATAGTAGGTGCTGTAAAAGTACAGGTAATTATTATTATTATTATTATTACTCTATTCAAGGTGAAGCTTTTGATGAGAACATTTCTCTCACAAACCCAGGGCCCACACTCCCCCATAGATGCACCTCATCAGCTGAGAGAACACAAAGGACAAGTGACATCTGGGACCCTGACATCCCCTCTCATCATTCTGTTTTTGTGGGTTCTCCCCACAAAAGCTCTGCGGGCTTTCCCAGAATGGGGGTCTCCAGCCCATCCAGCTTATGCTCACTCTGCGAGGGCAGAGTAGCTGAAACCTGTCCCCGAGAGAAGCAGCGCAGTGGCCGTTCAGTCAGAGCCGCCCAGCCAACGCAGGCACCCGGTCAGCCAAAGCCAGATGGGGTGCCCGGGACTAGGCAGTGGCTGCTACGGCTCCGCCCCCTCTCCTCTGTTAGGCATTTCCCTCTGCTCTGGTCAACCCTGTGCATGTTTCATGTAACTGTGTCTGAGTCCTTGTGACCCCATTGGGGGTTTTCTTCACAAAAGTGATGCAATCGTTTGCTATTTCCTTCTCTGGCTCATTTCACAGATGAGGAGACTGAGGCAAAAAGGTGAAGCAACTTCCCAGGGTCACACAGCTAGTGATTGAGACCAGGTTCGACCTCAAGAGGACGAGCTTTCTGGATACCAGCCTGGTGCTTTATCCACTGAGCGGCTGGCTGCTCCCTCCACCCTTCCAACCCCCAGCTGTCTTCAGTGAATCAGCCATGTCCTCTCCATTCTCTCTGGCTCAAGTCAATGTCTCCCCCCGTCTATCCACACTCCCCCCTCCCTTTTTTTTTTTTTTTTTTTTACTGTGTATTACTCTGTCAATAGGTGCAGCCTTCGGGCTTTGGTGCAGGTTTGCCAGGGAAAACCTCAGTTTCCTGCAGGGGAAGAAACATGAGCATTTGAGCATCTGCAGAGCATCCAAGCCTGGATAGTGGAAGAACCACATGTCACAGGAAGATCAGCGGAAGGACCTGGGCTTTTTCAGCCTGAAGTAAGACTTAGGGAGGCCTGAGAGCTGCACGCAAGTGTCTGTCAGGGATGAGGCACTGGCTTTGCCAGGTTTGGTCCAGAAGTCGGAAGCAGGAGCAAAGGCCTGGAGTCAAAAAGGGGCCAATTCAGTTTGGAAGGCAGAGTTCCCCCAAATCTGAGCGCCTCAAAGTAGAACTTGGAGGGAAAGGGTTCCCCAGGGGGGAGGCCAGGGCCCAAAACCCCCTTTCCCACCCCTTTTTTTCATTTCCTCTCCCCTCCATTTCCCTCTTCTTTAACCCTTTGTTCCCTCTCTCTTTTTTCTTTCCCCCTTCCATTTTCCCCCCTTCCTTTTTTTTTTTTTTTTTTTTTTTTTTTTTCTTTTCCCCTTCTTTTCCCTTCCTTTTCCTTCCCCCCCCCCTCCTCCTTTCTTCCTTCCCCTTTCCTTCCTCCCCCTCTTTTCCCTTCCTTTTTTTTTTTTTTCCTTTTCTTTCTTTCCTTCCTTTTCTTTTCCCCTTTTCCCCTTTCCTTTCCCCCTTCCCCTTTTCCCCGGGGGGTTCCCCCCCCCCCCCCCCTTCTTTTTCCCCCTCTCCCCTTTTTCTTCTTTTCCTCCCCTTTTCCCCTTTCCCCCCCTTTTTCCCCTTCCTTTTTTTTTCCCCCCTTCCCCCCTTCCCTTCCTTCCTTTTTCCCCTTCCTTCCCCTTTTCCTTTTCCTTCCTTCCCTTCCCTTCCTTCTTTTCCTTCCTTCCTTCCCTTTTTTCTTCCTTCTTTTTTCCTTCCTTTTCCTCCTCCCCTTCCTTTTCCTTTTCCTTTTCCTTCCTTCCTTTTCCTTTTTTTCCTTCCTTCCCCCTTTTTCCTTTTTCCTTCCCTCCCTTCCCCCTTCCTTCCTTCCTTCCTTCCCTTCCTTCCTTCCTTCCTTCCCTTCCTTCCTTTCTTCCCTTCCTTCCTTCCTTCCTTCCTTCTTCCTTCCTTCCTTCCTTCCTTCCTTCCTTCCTTCCTTCTCCCTTCCTTCCTTCCCTTCTTCCTTCCTTCCTTCCCTTCCTTCCTTCCTTCCTTCCTTCCTTCCTTCCTTCTTCCTTCCTTCCTCTCCCTTCCTTCCTTCCTTTCCCTTTTTTTCTCTCCCTTCCTTCCTTTTCCTTCCTTTCTCTTCTTCCTTTTCCTTCCTTCCTTCCTTCCTTCCCCTTCCTTCCTTCCTTCCTTCCTTCCTTCCTCCTTCCTTCCTTCCTTCCTTCCCTCTCCCTTCCCTTCCTTCCTTCCTTCCTTCCTTTTCCTTCCTTTTATTCCTTCCTTCTTTTTCTTCTTCCTTCCTTCCTTCCTTCCTTCCTTCCTTCCTTCCCTTTACTTCCTTTTCCTTCCTTCTTCCTCTCTCACTTCCTTTTCCTTCCTTCCTTCCTCTCTCACTTCCTTCCTTCCTTCCTTCTTCCTCCCTCTCCCTCCTTCCTTCCCTTCCCTTCCTTCCTTCCTTCCTTCCTTCCTTCCTTCCTTCCTTCTCCTTTCCTTCCTTCCTTCCCTTCCTTTCCCTTCCTTCCTTCCTTCCTTCCTTCCCTTCCTTCCTTCCTTCCTTTTTTTTTCCTTCCTTTTTTTTTCCCTTCCTTCCTTCTTCCTTCCCCTTTCCTTCCTCTCTTTCCTTCCTTTTTTCCCTTCTTCCTTTTCCTTTTTCCCTTCCTTTTCCTTCCTTCCTTCCTTTTCCTTTTCCCTTCTTTTTTTCCTTCCTTTTCCTTTTCCTTTTCCTTCCCTTTCTTCCCTTTTTTTTCCTTTCTCCCTTCCTTCCTTCCCTTCCTTTTCCTTCCTTCCCTTCCTTCCTTCCTTCCTTCCTTCCTTCCCTTCCTTCCTTCCTTCCTTCCCTTCCTTCCTTCCTTCCTTCCCTTCCCTTCCTTCCTTCCTTCCTTCCTTCCCTTTCCCTTCCCTTCCTTCCTTCCTTCCTTCCTTCCTTCTCCCTTCCCTTCCTTCCTTCCTTCCTTCCCCTTCCTTCCCTTCCTTCCTTCCTTCTTCCCCTTCCCCTTCCTTCCTTCCTTCCTTCCTTCCTTCCCTTCCCTTCCTTCCTTCCTTCCTTCCTCTCCCCTTCCTTCCTTCCTTCCCCTTCCTTCCCTCTCCCTTCCTTCCTTCCTTCCTCTCTCCCTTCCTTCCTTCCTTCCTTCCTTCCTTCCTCTCTCCCTTCCTTCCTTCCTTCCTTCCTTCCCCTTCCTTCCTTCCTTCCCTCCCCTTCCTTCCTTCCTTCCTCTCCCTTCCTTCCTTCCTTTCCTTCCTTCCCCCTTCCCCTTCCCCCCTTCCTTCCTTCCTTCCTCTCTCCCTTCCTTCCTTCCTTCCTTCCTTCCTTCCCTTCCTTCCTTCCTTCCTTCCTTCCCTTCCTTCCTTCCTTCCTTCCTTCCTCCTTCCCCTTCCTTCCTTCCTTCCTTCTCTCCTTCCTTCCTTCCTTCCTTCCTTCCCTTCCTTCCTTCCTTCCTTCCTTCCTTCCCCTTCTTCCTTCCCTTCTCCCTTCCTTCCTTCTTCCTTCCTTCCTTCCTTCCCCTTCCTTCCTTCCTTCCTTCCCTTCCTTCCTTCCTTCCTTCCTTTTCCTTCCTCTCCCCTTCCTTCCTTCCTTCCTTCCTTCTCCCTTCCTTCCTTCCTTCCTTCCTTCCTTCCTTCCTTCCTTCCTTCCTTCCCCCTTCCTTCCTTCCTTCCTTCCTTCCTTCCCTCTCTCCCTTCCTTCCTTCCTTCCTTCCTTCCTTCCTTTTCCTTCCTTCCTTCCTTCCTTCCTTCCTTCCTTTCTTCCTTCCTTCCTTCCTTCCTTCCTTCCTTCTCCTTCCTTCCTTCCTTCCTTCCTTCCTTCCTCTCTCCCTTCCTTCCTTCCTTCCTTCCTTCCCTTCCTTCCTTCCTTCCTTCCTTCCTTCCTTCCTTCCTTCCTTCCTTCCTTCCTCTCTCCCTTCCTTCCTTCCTCTCTCCCTTCCTTCCTTCCTTCCTTCCTCTCTCCTTCCTTCCTTCCTTCCTTCCTTCCCCTTCCCCTTCCTTCCTTCCTTCCCTTCCTTCCTTCCTTCCTTCTTTCCTTCCTTCCTTCCTTCCTTCCCTTCCTTCCTTCCTTCCCTTCCTTTTCCTTCCTTCCCTCCCTTCCTTCCTTCCTTCCTTCCTTCCTTCCTTCCTTCTCCCTTCTTCCCTTCCTTCCTTCCTTCCTTCCTTCCTTCCTCTCTCCCTTCCTTCCTTCCTTCCTTCCTTCCTTCCTCTCTCCCTTCCTTCCTTCCTTCCTTCCCTTCCCTTCCTTCCTTCCTTCCCCTTCCTTCCTTCCTTCCTTCCTTCCTTCCCCTTCCTTCCTTCCTTCCTTCCCCTTCCTTCCTTCCTTCCTTCCTTCCTTTCCCTTTCTTCCTCCCTTCCTTCCTTCCTTCCCTTCCTTCCTTCCTTCCTTCCTTCCTTCCCCTTCTTCCTTCCCTTCCTTCCTTCCTTCCCCTTCCCCTTCCTTCCTTCCTTCCTTCCTTCCTTCCTTCCTTCCTCTCCCCTTCCTTCCTTCCCTTCCTTCCTTCCTTCCTTCTTCCTCCTTCCTTCCTTCCTTCCTTCCTTCCTTCCTTCCCTTCCTTCCCTTCCTTCCTTCCCCCTTCCTTCCTTCCTTCCTTCCTTCCTTCCTTCCTTCCTCTCTCCCTTCCTTCCTTCCTTCCTTCCTCTCCCTTCCTTCCTTCCTTCCTTCCTTCCCTTCCTTCCTTCCTTCCTTCCTTCCTTCCTTCCTTCCTTCCTTCCTTCCCTTCCTTCCTTCCTTCCTCTCTCCCTTCCTTCCTTCCTTCCTTCCTTCCTCTCCCTTCCTTCCTTCCCTTCCTTCCTTCCTCTTCCTTCCTTCCTTCCTTCCTTCCTTCCTTCCCTTCCTTCCTTCCTTCCTTCCTTCCTTCCTTCCTTCCTTCCCCTTCCTTCCTTCCTTCCTTCCCTTCCTTCCTTCCTTCCTTCCTTCCTTCCTTCCCTTCCTTCCTTCCTTCCTTCCTTCCTTCTTCCTTCCTTCCCTCCCTCCTTTCCTCCTCCCTCTCTCTTTTTTAAGCCAATAATTTTCTGGTTTCAAAAACCTTCTTGACAACGGTTTAAAAGTGTATGTTCATTTTTTACACACTTCCATATGTTATTGGGAAAAAAAATCAGAATAAGAGGAAAAACAGAGTAAAAAAAAAAAAAACACAGGAGAAAGGCAGAACTGGTGTGCGTGAATCCATTCTCTGTTCTCTCTGGGTGCAAATAGCACTCTCCATCCAAAGTTTGCCGGGATTTCCTTGATCCGGAATTGGGAGAAAAAACCAAATCGATCCATTGATCATCCCATGATCTTTGGGGACAAATTTCCCTGTTCTTGCTTCCCTAGGCCCGTCATCGCCCTCAGGCTCTTCCCAAAAATCATTAGCGCTTTCCCCGGCCCTTCCCACCTTTGCACCACAATTATTCACCCATTCCAACTGGGGCCGTTTCTTTCACCCAACCACAGAGAGGCCTTTCCTCTCTCGCATGGGGCTCTTCCCTCAACTTTGGGACAGATCCCTGGCGCACCCTCATCTATCCTTGGCCTCTTTTTGGTGGTGGTTTCCTCCCACCGACGAAACTTCCCCCTTTGTACCTTCTACCCCGGGCTGCGGCGCTCTTCCAGAGGTTTGTCTGCATGTCTACGAGAGGGGTTGGACATTTCCATCACGCGGGCTTCCCCTGCCCTTCCCTCCCCCAGCTGAGGTTTCCCAGCTCAGGGAATTGGCCCTTCTCCCAGTTAAAGCAAGGCCTTTTGTCAGGAAACGGGCTGGAAACTTCCCCAGCTTCTGCTTCCCTTCTGTGTGGCTGCCTTGGCTCTGTCTGCGCAGATGTCACGGGAATTCCGTGTTTCATGTTCTCCATTTCCTGCCTGCCCACAAACGCATCCCCTCCCCAAAGGGCTGTCCCTGCCTCTGGTTAAGGTCCCCTCTGTGGCCCCCCCTCCTCGGGCCAGGGGCCTATTTCCCCTTTTCCCAAAGTTCCAGCAATGTCTGTAAGTTCTTCTCCCGCGCTGGGGCAGGGGGGCGAGGCTTTTGCAGGCTCTGCCCCTCCCCGTTCTCCCCCCCCTTCCGCCCCCTGCTGCCTTGGGGGTGTCCGGCACCCTCTCAGGTCCGTCCGGGAAGGGGGGCGCCCTCGGAGGCAGGTCTAGGGATTGGGGCTCTGGTGGGGACGTCCCTGCGTTAAACCTCCTGGGAGGGGGAGGATGCCCGGGAGCCCCCTGGCCCTCTCCCGGGAGCCTGGGGTGAGGAGGCGCCCTCTGGCCCCCTCCCCCGCGGGGGGGCGAGGGGCCCCCCTGGGGCCCCCTTCTCCCCGGCGGGGGCGAGGGGCGCCCTCGGCGGCCTTCTCCCCTGCCGGGGGCGCCCCCAGCGCGTGCCCCCTTCGGACCCAGGCCCGGCGGCGCGCTTTGTGGCGCGGTTGGTCCCGGAGGGACGTTCGGCGGAAGCCCGCCCCTTCCAAACCCCGGGGGCAGCGAGAGGAGGGCCGGGCCGCGCGGCCCCAGGGTCTGACCTCGGGCCCAGAGGCCTCTCGCACCTGGGCGGGCGCCGGGCGCCCCCTCCCCTCCCCCCCTTCCCTCAGCCGCCCCGGCGCTCTCTTCCCTGACCCCCGCTGCCTCTCCCCTCCCCCTCCACGCTGATCCAGCGAGGGGTGTCCCAGGGAGGAAGGTTGGGGTCTGTCCTCGGGCAGCCGGTCCCTGAGGGACTGACCAGGAAGTGGGGAGGGAGGGCCCGACCAGGGTGTGGGGGAGGGGGGTCGGCCCCAGTTTTTATTGGTTTTCTGGAATTCACCTCCCCCCCATCGGAAGGACAAAGTCTCGCACCGAATGGACATACCCCCCCTCCCCCAGGGGCTTCTAACTGAGGGGACCCCATCGGAGCGAGCCCTTTTGCTAAGGGGACCCTGCAGATAAAAGGCCCAAAGGGGAAAAGCCCATGAAATAAAAGCGTCCCTGTCGGGGGCGGTCCGGGAGCAGCTCCTCCAGCGCCCTTGAGGATCTAAGATGGACACTTCTTATCTCAATCCTTGGAATCCCTCAAACACTGGAAACGAGTCCAGACCCTGCGTCTCTAGTTCTAGGAAACCGGATTTGGAACCTTTTGGCAGGGGAACTTGCATCTTCAGGCTGGCCCTGCCATGTTACCAGACACATAGGGGACACACCGATTTTCCCATTAGAAGGATGAGGTTTTGCTAAGGACTTAATTAATTAATAATTTAATTAATTAATTAATAATTAATAATATAATAAATTAAATTTAAAAATAAAAGTGAGTTGGATGGGCCCTTAATCCACGAATGAATTCATTTAGCCGTTGCCAGATTAACTTCACCTGTAACAAAAGGTTCTGGGATAGGATGTGGAGACACACCGAATCATTCATTGTAAAACTGTGCATAGCGAGTAAGTTGTATTAGTTCTAGCCCTGGGCAAATGAAAAGCCCTTTGAGGCATTTGCAAAATAGACCATAAGGGGCCTTTCATGTCCGTCTTACAGGGCGGCTGCCATCTTGAATCCCGAGCCTGACAGCAGTTTCTTGATGATGGTATCTGCAGTCAGACTGAGAACGATAGTAGAGCCCCATAAGAGCTTAAAGTAATAATTAAATTAAATTAAATTAAGTTCCAACAATCAGAGCTTCAGGCAACTCAGCTCTCAAGGATCACTTATATTAAATAAAAAATACTGACTATAATATCACATTAGTAATAGTAAGAGACTCAGCACAGAAAAATCACAACTCAACTTGATATAACGAGTGACATAACATGCGAAATAGCTGCTTTTTCTTTCCTCCAATCAACATATATTTATGTATTTGATATTATTTAGCAATAAATATTTTAATAATTAATATTAATTGTATAATAATACACAATTGCATTAATACATAATAATGTATTAATGAATTTTATATTATTTATAAATTATTCTTCTTCACTAACATAACTGCCTGTATTGAAATCCCATTCCTTAAGACAAAAAATATATAGATTTTTGACTTTAACTTGACAAATGAATCTTTGTTTCTTTTTTTTTTCTTTTTTTAATTTAATAGCCTTTTATTTACAGGATATATACATGGGTAACTTTACAGCATTAACAATTGCCAAACCTCTTGTTCCAATTTTTCACCTTTTACCCCCACCCCCTCCCCCAGATGGCAGGATGACCAGTAGATGTTAAATATATTAAAACATAAATTAGATACACAATAAGTATACATGACCAAACCGTTATTTTGCTGTACAAAAAGAATCAGACTCTGAAATATTGTACAATTAGCTTGTGAAGGAAATAAAAAATGCATGTGGGCATAAATATAGGGATTGGGAGTTCAATGTAGTGGTTCTTAGTCATCTCCCAGAGTTCTTTCTCCGGGTGTAGCTGGTTCAGTTCATTCCTGCTCCATTGGAAATGATTTGGTTGATCTCTTTGCTGAGGATGGCCAGATCCATCAGAACTGGTCATCATATATACTATATATAACAATACTTGTTGTTGAAGTATATAATGATCTCCTGGTCCTGCTCATTTCACTCAGCATCAGTTCGTGTAAGTCTCTCCAGGCCTTTCTGAAATCATCCTGTTGGTCATTTCTTACAGAACAGTAATATTCCATAATATTCATATACCACAATTTATTCAGCCATTCTCCAACTGATGGACATCCATTCAGTTTCCAGTTTCTAGCCACTCCAAAGAGGGCTGCCACAAACTGAATCTTTATTTCACAAACTTCTCTATCCGTATCATTTTGAAAGAATGAGAAACTTCAGGAAGTGAATATTATACATATGACAAATTTAGGCATTAATTTAACTCTTGCTGAGCCACAAATTCAGATCAAATCATCAAGATCTTTCCCACTTGCAGCTTATTATAATAATGCAGTTGCCTTAATATTAGTCTAACTAATAGATTCAGTATTGCAAAAACAAGTTTTTACTGTTCGCTTACCCTGATCATAGAAATTTTGCTGTCAAAGCTGTAAGCAGACATATGCTTTTAACAGCATCAAAATTGGTCTTCAAGGCCTACGCCACTATAAATAGCCGAGCACATGGAACCAGGTAGACAGATTTCTCATATGGGAAAATAAATGAAGAAAAATCCAACCCTACCTTATTCCCAGGGACAGATCTTCACAAGCCTTAGACGTTAATTACTGCTTCCACTGAGCTGCTGACTCTCCGTTTTTGTCTTAAAGTTCCCTTTTAAAGCTGGTCCAAGGACACAACAAACCTAAGAATGAAACTCAGAAAGAATATTCAAGGTCCTAAAAAACTTTCCCCAATAATCTCACGAATTACAGTTGTTTATATAAAAAAAATCATCAGGCCTTCTAAAACCCATTCTCAAAAAGTATATAAGATTTTTATTTACTTAAATATTCTTTCCTAAAAGTATTTGCTTTTCTTAAAACAGCTTAAAATTTATCATGATGTTAAAAAGATGATCACTAGACTTTCATGAAATAAATTAACTGGAAACCTCAAGTCTTACAGCTATCTTTTTTTTTTTTAAATTAAATAACTTTTTATTGACAGAACCCATGCCAGGTTAATTTTTTACAACATTATCCCTTGCACTCACTTCTGTTCCGATTTTTCCCCTCCCTCCCTCTGCCTTCTCCCCAAAGATGGCAAGCAGTCCTATACATGTTAAATAGATTGCAGTGGATCTTGGATACAATATATGTGTGCAGAACCGAACAGTTTTCTTGTTGCTCAGGGAGAATTGGATTCAGAAGGTAGAAATAACCTGGGAAGAAGAACAAAAATGCAAGCAGTTTACATTCATTTCCTAGTGTTCTTTCTTTGGGTGTAGCTGCTTTTGTCCATCCTTGATCAATTGAAACTAAGTTGGATCTTGTCTTTGTGGAAGAAATCCACTTCCTTCAGAATACATCCTCATACGGTATCGTTGTTGAAGTATATAATGATTTCCTGGTTCTGCTCATTTCGCTCA
Organism: Sarcophilus harrisii; assembly: GCF_902635505.1. Taxonomy (NCBI): domain Eukaryota; kingdom Metazoa; phylum Chordata; class Mammalia; order Dasyuromorphia; family Dasyuridae; genus Sarcophilus; species Sarcophilus harrisii. Next base: position 601,392,426 of record NC_045428.1, read on the forward strand.
GCATCAGTACAGCTATCTTTTTATTCAACTTTAAAACAAAAGTAAATTCTTAAAATTGGTATTTATTAAAGCTAAGTTGGTGTAAAATACATCCCCAAAGTTCCATAAAAACCAAAATAAATCCCTAATCATCACAAATTCCTAAGTACCATCCCCCTCTGGTTAAAGGTGTTTTCGATGGGAAGGATATTCAATTTTTCTGAGCCAAAAAAATTATACCCAGTTAAATTAATCTTATCACAATCACAAAGTTTACCAGATCTTTAAAAATTTTCTTTCTTTTGTCTTATTCTAGAGTATAAATTCACTCTGATATAAAATATATCACTAGAAATTTAAAAAAAAAACCATAGCTAATAGCTTACTGGATTGCATAATAGAAGAAAATTTAGACAATATCAAAAATGATAACATGTATTTTAAACTTTAAACAAAAGCCATTACCAATCAGGCAGCCTCAGTTCAGGTAAGTGTGCTTCCATATGACCTTATACAGAAAAGCATTCATCTCATCACCATTGGCAATGTATATTGATCACATTAAAAATCCATGTAATAGTATCAAGTCTGAAGCAATTACATCTAATTAAAGAGATAATAAAAACAGTTGACATTCATATAATTCTATGCTAAGCATTTTATAATCATGTGATCCTCAAAACTAGCCTGGGTGCTATTATTCTCCTTTTACAGACCAGTAAACAGAAGTAAACAGATATAAGGTAACTTTCGTGGGATCCTACAGCTAACAAATTTCTTAATGCCAAATAAGAAATGTCTTTTGTGTTAGGTTCTAATTTACTATAATTATCCTGTTAGAAGAGCACATTGAGACCCTGTTTTTACAATTTCCTTCAGGACAGATTTTGGCTTAAATGAAATCAAATCCAGATTTATAATCGCTAATGGTAACATTTTGATTTCCAGGGTCTAGAACTTCAAAAGAAAAAGATTATTATCCATAAATTCATATATTTCTTTCCCCCCATCTCCACATAAGCTTTTCCCTTGCTTCCTTAGAGAACTTGATTCTCAATTCCTTGCCTCTTTTAAGTATCTGAGATTTATAAAATGAGGAGCTGCCTGAAGTATTTTAGCTTTGAATTTCTAGGATTTCAAACTAGATATGCTAGGAAATTGCTAAGATATAGCTTCTAGGGGAAATGTAGCAGTAATCCTGAGGTCCCTGACCTTGGAGAGCTGTTCTAACATTCTGTCTGTCAATGATCCTTAGGAATATAATAATGTAGTTATAGATTTCTTTCCCTAGACTTTAGGGAAGATATAACAGTAACCCTGAGGTCCTCTGATCTTAGAGTGCTATCGTTCTAACAATCTGTCTGTTGATCCTAAAGTCTTTTGGCCTTGGGAACATAATAATATAGTTATAGATTTCTTTCCCTAGACTTTAGGAGGGCTATTGTTCCAATAATCTGTCAATGATCCTAAAGTCTCCTGGCCTTGGGAAGATAATAATGTAGTTATAGATTTCTTTCCCTAGACTTTAGGGAAGATATAGCAGGAATCCTGAGGTCCTCTGACCTTAGAATACTGTTGTTTGAACAATTTCTCCATCAATGATCCTAAAGATTCCTGGTTTTAGGAATACTATAGTGTAGTTGTAGAAACTTTCCCGACTGCCAGATAACCATCTGTTGGTCAGGGATAAAGGGTTTCTGAGACGAACGGTGAGGAGCATACAGACTTCTACTCTAGACCATAAAATTCATTATTGAGTCGTATACCAGACCACTCCTCCGTTGGATCCCCAAGCCATAAAATTAGCTCATCAGTGACATGAAGAACTGGATCTCTCTGTCTTTTCCTATAAATCCATTCTCCCTCTTGCTCCTGGTTCTTTGCTAAATCCTTTTTAATCGCCTATTCGGTTGGGTAAATTAATAAACTTTCCCTTTGACGGAGATGGGCAAACCTGAGTTCTTGAGACCCCGGGTGGAATTCCCTCTTGGGGTTTCTCTTTTGGAACCTAAAAGATTTCCCGTAGAACCTCTGTTGGTGGTGGTTTGGCCACTCCATAATTTTTGATGTAATTTATTGGGCTTTCAAAATTATCCCGAAAAAAGTTGGTGACAAAGTTGTTCGTTCCCACCCCCTCTGGCTAAAGCGTTTTCTAAAAAAACTTTGGGATTTCAAAATTTTTTTGGGCGCCCCAAAGGGTAGGTTACCCCTTTGGGGTTTCTTTGACCTCCCCGATTTCCAGGGCCCCCGGGGGTTTGACCCCAAAAATGGGGGGTGCAATTTACAGCCCAAATTCTTGAAAAGGGTAAAGGTGCTTCCAGAAAATGGTGGGTTTCTTTTTCCTTTCCAAACCTAGTTAAATTTTTCCAAAAATTTCCCTCTTCCCCTTTCCCCCAGAACCTGGGCCCATTCAGCCCCACCTCTCCCTATTCCCCGGGCCCCACCATCCTCCCCCAGCCCCTCCCTCCCCCGAATCCTCCCCCGCCCCCAAATCCTCCCCCCCCCTTCCTCCCCAAACCCGTTCCCCCCCATATCCCCAGCCCCCCTTTCCCCCCCCCATTTTTCCCCCAACCCCCTCCCCCAATTTTTCCTGGCCCCATCTCCCCTCCAATTCCCCCCCCCATTCCCCCCCCCACCCCTAACCCCAAACCCCCCCCCCCCCCCCCCCTCCCCAGGCCCCTCCCCACCCCCCCATGCCCCCCAGCTCAACCTCCCTCGGGACCAGGGGCATTTCTGCCGCCATCCTTCTTCCCGGACCCGGGCAAAGCGGCAAGGCCTCCACCCCCCTCAACACCAGGCCCTCTCCCTCCAAGTTCTGCAGTTTCCCCTCCCTTTGCCGCACCTCAGTTTCCCATCTGTAAAAATCAAGCAATTGGACCCATACCCAAAAGCCCTTCCCGGCCCAAGGTGCTTGCCCTTCCCCGGGCAAAGGGGTGCCGGAAGCCCGGCTCGGGGGGCCAACCTCCCACCCCTGCCCTTTGGTTCCTGCCACCCCGACATTTGAACTTTCAACCTTGAAAGCCCAAGTCACCCGCTACACGCCCGGGGAGGATGCTGGGATTTACTGCGGTTCAGAGACCTCTCCATTCTACCGTGCTCTCCTCCTCCCTCCTCCCTCCTCATTCTCCCTCCTCTTTCCTCCCCTCCTCCCCCTCCTCCTCCCCCTCCTCCCCCTCCTGACATCAGGACCTGGAGCCAAAGGCGATTGCTGATTTTTTAAGTTGTGTCCCACTTGGGCCATTCCCTTCCCTTCTCCACCCGCTTTACGGAAAAGGGAAACTGGGGCGGGGACCTGCCCTCCGCGGGGCCCATCAGGCCCGAGGGCCTTTTATCGGAGGCCCGGTTTAGGCCCCGGGGCCCAGTTCGTTCCACCCCCCCTCCCCCTTTTTCCAGAGACCAACCAGGTGGTTTGAGGGCCTTGGTCTGAGTCCCCCGGCCAACGGGGGAGGCGAGGGGGCCCATCCCCCCCGGGCCCCCGCCGGGCCGCGGCCCTCTCCCCTCCACCTGTGGGGAAGTGAGCTATTGACCGAGCAGGAGGGCGTTGGGCCTGCTTTGTCCCGGGCCTTGGGTGGGCCCCCCCGGGGGCCAAAGCCCCCCTGGGGGGGGGGTCCCGGGGGGGCGGGGGGGCCGGGGAGAAGCCGGGGAGGCCGGGGAGAGGGGCGAGGGGGCCGGGGAGGGGCCCGGGGAGGCGGGGAGGGGCCTGAGGGAGGCCGGGGGAGGTGAGGGGGGGGGAGGGGGGGGGAAGGAGCCCGAGGGAGGGGGAGGGAGGCCCAGGGAGGCGGGGAACCCAGGGAGGCGGGGAAAGAGGGAGGGCCAGGGGCCGGGAGAGGGCCCGGGGGGGCCGGGGAGAAGGGGAGGGAGGGCCCCCCCGGGCCGGGACCCGAGGGGGAGGAGGTCTTTTGGAAAGGGGGATTAAAATAGGGATAAAGAGGGGGGGGAGGGCCAGAGGCTTTGATGGGTTCCCCAACCCCGGCGATGGCCCCGTCAGCCCTCACCCCAACACCGCTGCCCCAAGCCCTGGGGATGTTCAAAAAGAAAGCAGCTCCCCCGAATAAACACTCCCGCCTGCAAGGAGCCGCGGCCTGCCGGGGGTCGCGCTCGGAGCCGGGGCCTGCCGGGGGGCTACGAAAAGGAACATTCAGGACAGTGGGGAAAGGTCATTGCAGCTCGGGCGGGAGAGCGGTGAAGAGCAGAAGAGGCTTCCTGTCCGTGGGGGTTTGCGGACGCCTGGGAGACCGGAGAGGGAGGCGGGCAGGGCCCGGCCAGAAATGGGCTGAAGTTGGGAGGCTTCTGTCGGAGGAGCCTCGCTGGTGGTCCTGGGGGGGCCCCTGGGGCTGCTGCGGACGGGAAGCAGAGGGTTCTGCGCCTGTTCCCGGAGGGGCCCAAGGGCCCCTGGCCGTCTGCGCGGAGAGGAGGGCCCAGGTGCACAGACGCCCTCCGGCAGGACACTGCCGGGGTCCGGGTGAGGGGGGCGGCCTCCCAGGGGCCAGAAGAGAAGGGGCCCCGGGGGCCCGGGACCGGGGGGGGGGAAGCAGCCGGGTCCCCAGGGGGCCAAGCTCGGCACCGGCTGCCTTCGCCTTCTTGCCACTGGGAGACCCGAGCGCGCTGGCTGTCCCGGGAGGGTGCCGGGCGCGGCCCGGGCCAAGACTGCCCGTGATCCCTGGGGGGCCTTCCAGAAGCCAGCCCTGGCTCTGAGGAGATGAGAAGATGGGGAGGGGGGGGGGGGGGGGGGGCGGGGGGGTGTGTGTGTGGGGGGAGGGGGGCAGGGCAGGGGGCGGCCTAGCACCCCCGGGGGAGCAAGCGCCTTCCCTCCCGGTTCAAGCCCGGGCCCCCCGCTGTCACCGCCCCGGCTTCCTCTGGCCCCTCTGGGCCAGAGCCGGCGGCGGGCCCGGCAGGGCCGCCCCCGGCCCTTTCCCCCAGGCTCCCGCCCGCCCAGGACCGGGCGTCCCCCTCCCCACACGCGCTGCCCCCGGCCCCGGTGGCTGATCGTGGTAGCGCAGGGGCCGGTCACGTGGGGAAGTCGAGGCCCGGGCAGGGCCCCTGGTGCCCCTCCCCCCCGCCCCCCGGGCTTCAGCTTGGCTCCCGGATGGGGCCCGGCCCTGCCTCTGCTCTGCCTCGTGAGCCCGGCCTCGCCCGGGGCCCGGGGTCCGCCCTTCCCGGGAGGGCCAGGCTGGGGGGAGCTGGGGGCAGGGTGCTGGGGGGCACGGAGGGGCAGCCGGCTCACGGGGGGCCTTGCGGGGCTGTGTCTGGGCCAGAACCGGAGGTCCCCGGAGGGTGAGTCCTCGGCCCCAGCAGCAGCCCCTCCCCCCTGGCGTCCTCCTCCTCTTCCCCGGGGGGCTGGGTGGGGGAGGGGTCCCCCTGGAGCCCCCGGCCCTGACTGACTCCTGGGGGGGGCTGGGGGTGGGGGGGGCCCCCTGGAGCCCCAGGCCCTGGCTCCGACTCCTGGGGGGGCTGGGGGGGTGGGGGAGGGGCCCTCCTGGAGCCCCCGGCCCTGACTCGCTTCCCCTCCAGGGTCCCACCGGCCGGTCCTCTCCGTGGAGCCCTCCCCGCTGGCCCAGAGGGGTCCCCGTGGCCCCTCAGTGCTGGGTTCGGTCCGGCCAGCCGCCCGGCAAAGGAAGGCACCCCAAACCCCTGGGGCCAAACAGCTTTTCTTTGGAACCAGGTTCCTTCACCCCTCCGGGCCCGGGGGCCTCTCCCGCCTACCTGTAAGGCTCCTGGTCCCGGCCCAGCCTGCCCGTGGAGCAACGGGTGAACCCGGGCCCCCTTCCGGGCCCTTTCCCCAAATCCTCCCTGGGCCCCCCCCAGGCCCCCCAAGGCCCTTTCCCCCCAGGCCCTTCCCCCATTCCCCAGATAAATTTTTTAAGCCCCTTCCCCAGAGTTCCCCGGGGCCCCTAAAGCCCCCAGCCCCTCCCCCAAACCCCCCCCACCCCCCTTCCCCAACCCCCCCCCCTTCCCCCCAAAACCCTTCCCCCACCCCTCCCCACCCCTCCCCAACCCCCTCCCAAAACCTCCCCAAACCTTCCCAACCCCTCCAAACCCTCCCACCCCCTTCCCCCTTCCCCCCAAACCCCTCCCCCCGCTTCAAACCCCTCCCCCCAAACCCCTTCCCCCCACCCCACCCCTTTCCCAAAACTTCCCCGAACCCCTCCCCCCCCCAACCTTTCCCAAATGCCCCACCTCCCCTTTTCTTCACCTGGCCCAGCTGGGCCTCCACCTTGTTCTTGAAGGGGGAAACCCCGGTGTTGGGCGGGGGCACCAAACCCCCCCCTACCCGGGGGCCCAGCCCCCTAAAGGGAAAAAAAGGCAAACGGCTTCCGTTTTGTTCAAACGGCAACCCGCCCCAACCCCCACCCCCTCCCCTTTCCCCCCTTCTTCCCCCCTTCCACCCCCGCCCCAGGTCCTTCAGTAGGGCCCCGCCTCCCCGCCCCGGCAACCCCGGGGTTTCTCGGCCCTTAGCTTCCGCAATCCATTAAAACTCAACCCCCGGGTGAATTTGGGGCCCCGCTCCGTTGAACGCAGTTATTCCCCCAATTTTCCACCACCTTTACCCCAGAAAAAACTGGAACAAAAAACTTTTGGTCCGGGGTTTTATTTTATTAAAAAAGAAATAAAAAAGGAAAAAAGGAATATTTTTTAGAAATAAAAGTTTTAAAAAACTTTGAAATTAACCCGTGGGTTTATATTAATTTGTAAAATAAAAAAACCCCAAAGTTTTAAAAAACCCCTTAATTTCCAAATTAAAAAAAAAGCCCCAGACCGAAGAGTGCTCATTATGTTACATGTCAGTACAACTCTCTTTAATGCCCGGCTTCCAGAAGGGAAGTTGGCTTCTCGTGTCTGCTGCTGCTTCTGCTTTGGTACGTGCCCCAGAAAGGAAATCCAGTCTCACACAGACGTTGAGTTGGAAAAGGGAAGCGTGTTCTAGTAGGTAAATAATGTCTTAGTGTCATTGGAAAATAGTCTTGCCATTGCAGACCTTCTGAAAGGGTGTTAAGGACTCCCAGGGAGCTCCGAGAGCTCATTGTCCAGACACAAATAGAGGCAGCAAGCGAGACAGACCTTGCCTTCGAGACCCTCAGCTTCTAACAGGGGAAGACAGCGCATGAAAGCGCCCGGGGTTGTCCTTCGTTCTGGAAGAGGACCACGATGGCGTCACCACGGGAGAGTCGAGTTACGGCGTGTCCGCCTGGCTGATGGGGCCGGCGCGAGCTCGGGGCGCTCCGCCACAGGTCGGACACCCCAAGTCCACGCGAACGTTTGGACTAACTTACGTTTAATTCTGCTCTGCTCGTAGAGCACAGCACCTTCTCTGAGGCGGGCACGCCACACCAAGAGGACCTGTGCCAGTGTCTCCCCTGCCGTGGCATAAAATCGATTGTAAAGTTCCTGACCTCGAGAGTGTCCTCGGACCCCCTTGTGAGCGCTTGGTCCTTGCGGGTTCTTCATAAAACAGTCTTTTTGGCAAGTGCACTTGGCGTTCCAAGGATGTGGGCGGCCCCACGGAGTTGCGCTCTCCCCAGGAGGGTTGGAACACTCGGCAGGGATATAGGAAGGGATGGCAAAGGGACCTGGTTTGGGGGAGGAACTGATGGGGAGGCTTGGTTCCCAGCAAGAGAAGGACCCCGGGTCCCAGAACAGAGTCTGAATTTGAGTTTGAGGGGGAGAGAGAGGGTGGTGAGTAAAATCACAGGTGTCAAGCAGAAGGAAATAAAGGACCCAGATGTACAAAAATATCTACAGCCCGATTATGTAGCGGCAAGGAACGGGAAACTGGGCACTGTGTGTGTGTGTGTGTGTGTGTGTGAGACAGTTAACTCCTAAGCATTTATTGAGCACCTACTATGTGCCAGGCATGGGGTTCAGCACCAGGGATACAAGGAAAGGTTAAAGACTGTCCCTGTCCTGAAGGAGCTCCCAGTCTAACGAAGGAGACAGTCTGTAAACTACTTTGTGTCAGTAGGATAAACCAGAGAGAATCCACAGGGTGGTTGTGGAAAGTGGGAGTTTAGCTGGGACTTGAAGGAAGACGAGGAAGGTCATGGGTGGCTGGGCTGGGCGCCTGAAGAAAATTGCCACAAACCGATGCAAAGTGATGCTCTCACACCAGAAGAAATGACACAGAGGGAGGTTTTAGAGGGACCCGGGCAGACATCCTGAACAGAGCCAGGAAGAGCATTTGTGCAATGATAGCAACATGACAAAGCCGAGCAACTTCGAACAACCTGGGAATTCTGGGTCACGACAGCAGGGACCGCCTTTTGCTTCTTTTTGGATCCCTGGCGCATAGTGCCTAGAACATAGTAGGAATCGAATAAATATTTGTTGTACTGAACAATGGCCAAAGATGGCCACCAGTGTAAGAGAGGGCATGGACTCATGGTGTGGACAAAGCAAAATGGGATTGGGCTGCTGGGCGAATTCAGATTTCATCTCAGACACTAGTGGCGTGGTCCTAGGCAAGGCACTAATTCTCTTGGCTCAGTTTCCTCATCTGTAAAATGAGCAGAAGAAGAAAATGGCAAACTGCTGCCAAAAAAGCCCCAAATGGGATCAAGAAGAGGACACAGTTAGGATAACAATACTAGAAAACAGTGGATCTGAATCAAATGAGTTTCCAGGCCATGGAAACATGTTTCCCTCATTTCTTGGACATATTTTAAAAATCTTTAATAATAGCTTTTTCTTTTCTTAGTTTTCTTTTTTTGCTGAGGCAATTGGGGTTAAGTGACTTGCCCAAGGTCACACAGCTAGGAAGTGTCAAATGTCTGAGGTCAGATTTAAAATCAGGTCCTCCAGATTTCAGGGCTGGTGCTCTATGCATTGCACTATCTACCTTTCCCCTAGCTTTTTATTTTCAAAATACATGTGAAGATAGTTTTCAACATTCATCCTTATAAAACCTTGTGTTCCAAGATTTTCTCCCTCCCTTTTCCCCCAACTGCCTCCCCTAGACAGCGAGTAATCCAATATAGGTTAAACTTGTGTAATTCTTCTAAACATATTTCCACGTCTCTCATGCTGCACAAAAAAAATCAGATCAAAAAGGAAAAAAAATGAGAAAGAAAAAAGCAAGCAAACAACAACAAAAAAGTGAAAATGCTGTTGGGCTCCACACTCAGTTCCCACAGTCTCCCTCTGGATGCAGAAGGTTCTCTCCATTACAAGTCTATTGGAATTAGCCTGAATCCCCTGGAAAAGAGCCACGACCATCAGTTGATCGTCACATAATCTTGTTGCTATGTACCATGTCCTCAGTTCCTGCCAGTCTCTCCAGGTCTCTCAGAAATCCTCCTGCTGGTCGTTTCTTACAGAATATTCCATAAGATTCATATATTGGGCACGTTTCTTCACTTGTGCCATAGGGCACGGCTGTGTTGAGGTATCCACATTGGACAATTTCTGTCATCTTGGGACAACGTTGCTTCTTAACGTATCTTTCCGAATTCATTCCCTCAGTGGGGACAAGACCGCTCTAAGGAAAAACAAAACAAAACAAACCCCACAAATCCTAACTCATATTTTGGGGTGTCGGTGATAATGGTGAGTATGAATGTTGGGATTTTCCAGGTTTTCCTGGACTTCTGACAATAGTTTTGGATAAAACAAGAAACTTTCATCCATCAAGATGACCTTTTATGAACCTGCCCACAAGTGTAGTTTCTTCACAGCAGTGACTAGCAGTTATCCCCTTCTCCCTCACAGTTGTATTGTTCTCACAACTTCTGGAAGCTTGCCTGTGGACGGACCTATAACATCTTCTCCTGCAGGTCCCTTTTGTTTCCTGAGGATTAGTTAAGCTGCTTTGCAGCAAATTAGTTGGCCAGTTCTTGTAAAACAGTTTTTTCTTAATCAACTGCTTTCATTTGTGTTTCAGGACAATTGATCCTGTTTGAGTAATCTTTGAAATGCTCGACTTTTCCATGCCAACGGCCATTTGCAATATTTCTGACCATCACTGATGTATACTCTTTAAGAGCTGCAACTTTTGCACATTTCCTAGGAGTAATATTTATTCTTAAAAACCATGGAATTAAAAAACACAACTAAAAATGGTGATTGTTCAGTCCTGTCTGACTCTTTGTAGCCCCTTTTGGTGGCAAAGATTGGCAAAGATACTCGAACGGTTTTGCCATTTTCTTTCCTAGATCATTTCACAGATGAGGAAACTGAGGCACACAGGGTTAAGTGACTTGCCCAGGATCACACAGCTACTAAGGCTGGATTTGATCTGAGGTCTTCCTGAGTCCAGATTTGGTGCTTTATCTGCTGTGCCACCTAGCAATGTACCTGGTACAAAGTCTAGTTGTCAACGGAAAAAGAATTAAAGATGGGGAACCGGTTTGCTTGGTTTCTTTCATCTGGTCAAGAGTATTGGCTCGTTCTAGTGCTTTAGGAAAAGCCCCATCCCAAACCTTTCTCAGAAAATGGAGCCCTGTAGTGATGAAGAAAGCCACACACACCCAGAGAGGGGCCTGCCAGCCGGAAACCAGCATTTTCACACTTTCTGTGGATATTTGCTTGCATTTTGTTCTCCTTCTCAGGTGGTTTTGTTTTTTTTTTTTCTTTCTAGATCCGATTTTTCTTGTGCAGCAAGATGACTGTAAGTATGCATACATGTATTGGATTTAACATGTACTTCAACATTTAACACGGACTGGACGGCCTGCATCTGGGGAGGGGAGGGATACTTTGGATCAGAAGGTTTTGCAGGGGTCGGTGTTGAAAAACTACCCCTGCATGTGTTTTCTAAATAAAAAGGTTCATTAATAAAAAGAAACCGGAACCTGCCAAAATGATGGCCTGTGTAGCCCACACTCCAGCCCAGCCCCTTCTCACCCTCTGGCTGGCTGCCCATCCTCCCCCGCCGGGGGGAGGTGTCTCACCCCCAGGGTGTCTCACCACCGCTCATTTTAAGTCCTGAGCCACGGGTTCTTCCCATGCCCTACTTTTTTTTTTACCCCTCTCCTCCCAGTTAGTGAAGACCCTTAATTGGCCGTGGCCCGGACTCGGAACTCAGAGCGGAATTCATCGGGTGTGGGGCCGCCCCTGCCCCCACCCCACCAGCTGTGGGTCTCGGTGCCCAGCGCCATTAACTTGGACGGAGACGAGTGAGGCACGAGCGGCCATTGCCACAATCTTCGTTACTCAATAAGAGGCAAATTCGGGAATGACCAAAACATCCCCGGCCATCGGGCTCTTCTGCCAATGAGCACGTCTGGGAAGGAGAGCGGGCCCGGGCGGGCGCGAGCTCCCCCTGTGCTTGGGTGCAGCGGGCACGGGTGGGCATGAGTGGGCACGAGCTCCCCCTGTGCTTGGGTGCAGCGGGCACGGGTGGGCACGAGCTCCCCATGTGCTCGGGCACAAGCTCCCCACGTGCTCGGGCACTGCGGGCCTCAGGGTCTTTCCGAAAGGAGAAGCCCCCCTTCTAGGCCCGCTCTCCCCGAGCTACGGCTGGACGTGCCCATTCCTCTGGTTCTCCAGGGGACGAAGCAGCGACGATGCCCTTGAGGAGGAACAGAGTGCTCCAGGCTGCCTTGGGAAGTGGCCCCTACTCCGCGTTCCAGGCTCTGTGCGGGGAGGGGGCGTAGGGGGAGGAGATACACAGACGCGCAGAGAGGCCCGTCCCGGTTCTCCGGGGGCGAAGCTGCTCGGACGCCCCCTGGCGGAGTCCCGCCAGCTCTTCACTCCGCTGCTCCCTCCCATTCATTTTCCCCAGGAGCTCGGAGGCCCCCCCCCCCGTAGGGGTCGCTAGAGGGCCGCAATCAGGACGCTCCCGCGGGTTTTGCGCCTCCCCGGTGCGGGCACTGCCCGCTGTCTCTTCTTCCTGCCCGGGCCTCAGTTTCTGACTCAGTAAATGGGAATGACGACGCGAGCCGCTTTTCCAACTTTCCGGGCCGGAGCGATGTGGGAAGGGGCGGCCTGTCGGGCCTCCGAGACCTCCCCGCATCCACGTCCCGCTTCGGAGCCTCCCCGCGAGGTGGGCGGGTCCCGCGGACTCTCCGCCCTCACCCTGCGCCGCGGAGCGCCAGAGGAGAGCTCCGCCGGCGCCAAATGGCTGGGAGTCACTGCAGAAGAGGAACTGAGCGCCGGGGAACTTCGGACGCATGCGCACACGCGCCTCCTCCACTAGCCCGCGTCCCAGGAACGCGGACCCCAGGGGCGCATGCGCTCGTTGGACCTGCCCCGGAGAGAAGTGGGCCGAGCGCGCATCTGGTGCGCACATGCGCATTGCAGAAGGGGAGTCGGCGGGACAAGCACGCATGCGCCTTGGCCCCGCGGACACAAATCCCAGCTGCCCCGGTAGTGAGGGCAAAATAGCTAACATGGCGGGCAGTGAGTGCGGGCGTCAGCGGCCGGGAAGGGTTCGGGCTGGGGATGGGGGTGGGCTGCGGGCGGCGCGCACAGCTCCGGGCAGGTGGGGCCCGAGGTCGCCGGGCTGCGCAGGAGACGTCCGGCGCGCGCGGGGAGAGGGGCTTGGGGCCACCCCCGTGAGGTGGTTCGGGTCAAGATGACGAATGGAGGGGTCGGGGGTCGGGACGCGGTTTGGGTTTAAAAGGTTTGTCTTTTGCCAGAATGGGAGGTTTGAAGGACGTTTGGGAAGGAGGTGTTGGTCGGTCCTTCATATGGGGTGGTTGGTCCGGGGCCTGGGGAGGTGCAAGGTCAGAAAGGGAGGGGGTGTGTGGTGGGGGGGTGGAGGACCCCAGTCCCCTCCCTAGAGTTTTGTATAGGGAGTTGGAGTTTGCCCCTCCTCCTTCTAGAAGAGAAAGGGAGGAGACCTCTCCCCTGGAGGAGAAGGGTGTATGAGGTTTTTGTGTAGTTTCCCTGCAACCGGGTGGTGGATCCCCCCTTGCTGGAAGGGAAGTTTGAGGGGGGGGCGGGTGTGTTTTGTTTTGAGTTCCTGGGGCCCCAGACTTATCCCTTTCCCGGGTTTGATCCTCCCCTGTTTTAAGCCCCTATACTGGGACTTAAGATGATTTCCAGGGACTTTAAATTACCCCTGGGAGTAGTTTCTCAAAATGGTTTGGATGGGGGGGGAGGGAAGGAGGAGGTTTTTTCTTTACTTGTTTGTTCGAGATAATGGAAGATGAGACATTTTAGATCTCGGAAGGTTTTTCGCCCGTGGTTTAAGATTGGAAGCCCTCTGCTCCCTTTTATTGTTGTTTTGTTTTGGAGTTTTGCGGGGGGGGGTGGGAGGGGAGGAAAGTTTTGGGGGTGATGTTTGGGGGGGGCGGAAATTGGGGGGAAGGTTTGTTTGGGCATTTTTGGGGTGAGTTTTGGGGGCGTTTTTTTGATTGAGGGGGAGGAAAAGGGAGGTTGGGAGTTTGGTGCCCCATTCTGGTTTTGGGGGGGGTTCCCCGGGTTAGTAGTATTCTTGGCATTCTGGGCGTTTTTTTATTGGGGTTTTTGGGGATTTGGGTTTTGGGGCCAGGGGAGGGGAATTTTTTTTGGTGGTTTTTGATTTTGGGGGGATGGGGTTTTGGCGTTTTACGGTGGGTGGGGAAGGGGTGTTTATTTTAGGAAGAGGCCCCACCCGGGGTGGTTTCCCTAGGATTATAGTGAATGGGTTTTTCCGTAGATTCCTTAGAGCCCAGGGACCCGAAGAAACCTGAGGGGGGAAGGTGGCTGGTTTTGCCCTTTCTTCTGCCCTTTTTAGGGGAAAAAAGTTTTTCGTTTTATTTACCCCTTTGCGGAGGTGGGATTGTAGTTTGTTTTTTAAAGTTTTTAAAGTTTGTTTCCCGTTGTAAGGGTTTGTTTTCGAAGATGGGAAGTAGAGTTCCCTAATTTCCCCACGTCCCCGGGGTTTAAGCCCCATTAGGTTGGTTTAGGATGGATTTGGTTTTTGTCCCCCATGAAGTATTGTTGAAAGGTGTTTTAGGGGAGCCTGGGTAGCGTGACGATGAGGCGGTGTTAATGGATGAGGACGGGGAGGGGGGAAAGGACCTTGAGTTGGGAAGGGGAAGGAAAGCGGCCAGAGGGGAAGGGGGAGGCGGGGAAAGGGGGTGGGGAGGAGGTTTGGGGTGGGGGGAATGTCCCCGGATGGGGGAGCGGGAGAAGTTTGGGAAACCGTTGCGCCCCACGGTTGGCGTCCCGGGGAGGTGGTTTGGAAGGGAGGCCCCTTTTGGGGGGCCCGGTTTATTTTTCCCCTGCCCTTTCAGTTAGTTTTTTGACCGGTGAAGTGTTGGAGTTTACCTTTGAGGGGAGGGGGTAGGGGGTGGGCCCTTCTTGGTCCTGGGTTGGCCTGGGAAAGCCCTGTGGAGACGGGGAAGTGGGATTTCCGGGGGCCAATTGGGAGGGAATTTTTTGACTGTTGTTTTGGAGGGGAGGTGGTATGGGGGGTAGGGGGGGGGCCCGGGGGTTTTTCCCGTGGGAGGGGCCCCAGGGGGGAAAACCTGTTTCCCGGATAGGAGGGGAAGAGGAGGAGCGGGGAGGGGGGGAGAATTTGGGAAAGGGCCCGGGCGTGGGGGGGGGGGTGGGGCCCCATACCCTGGGATGTTTTTTCCCGGGGGTTTTTCCTTGGGGGAGTTTTGGGGGTTTTCCCTTTTTGGTCCCGGGATTTTTTGCCAGAGATGTTTGTGGGGGGGCGTTTTAACGGACCCGGCCCCGAAGTGGGCGGGGGGAAAACCAGGGGGGGGGGCCCGGGCCTGGTCCCGGCTTTTAGGGGAAGTTTCCCCCGGGCCCCGTTGGCCCCGGTCCGAGGGGAATTCCCCCGGGGGGAGAGGGGGGGGGGCCGGGGGGTTGGGCGATCCCCTGGGTTTACTTCCTGGGGCAGAGGGGGGGCCCCGGGTTTCCCCGGGGGACCCATTTAGTTTGGGAGCTGGCCGGGCGGATTTTTTTGCCTGGGAGCCCAAGGCTGGTGTGTTAGGGGGCCCTTTCCGCCCCTTTGAGGGTTGGAGATGGGGAGGAGGGGGAGCCCGGAGTACTTTGGGAGGTTTTTCCCCGAGTTTCGACCGGTGGGAGGAGGAGGGAGGGTAGTAGTTCCGGGGGGCCCATTGGGTTGGAGGGGTGTTTTGGGAAGCGGGAGGGATTTTGAGGGGGGAAAGGTTTTGGGGGGTTTGGGGGTGGGGAGGGGAGGGGGGAGGTTTGCAGTTTGGAAGGTTTGGGGGATGAGGGCCCCGGGGGGGTTTGGGGGGGAGGGGGAGGGGAGGTTTCCCCTCCCTGCCTTTTCAGGGGGGAGGGGCCGGGGAAGGGGGGGGAGGGAGGAGGGAAGGGGGCCTGCAGGAGGTGGAGGAAGGGGGTGGGGACCGGCCGGGGAAGGGTTTTGGCCGGGGGGGGAGTGAGGGGGTTCCCGGGCCAGCCCGGGCAGGGGATTTGGGGGGTTGGAGGGGGGGTGGTTTGCTGGGGTTGGATGTGGCCCCTGAGGAGGGGGCCGCCCAGGGCAGGGACCCCGGGGGCGTCCCGGGAGAGGTGGGGGAGGGGTTCCGGGGGATGGTGACCCGGGGTCCTTGAGGGGGGGGGGAGGGATGGGGGTTGGGGGGGGGGCCCACGG
Organism: Sarcophilus harrisii; assembly: GCF_902635505.1. NCBI lineage: Eukaryota > Metazoa > Chordata > Mammalia > Dasyuromorphia > Dasyuridae > Sarcophilus > Sarcophilus harrisii. The sequence continues at coordinate 601,407,892 of NC_045428.1, forward strand.
GGAGGACCCGGGGGCCCGAGAGGGGGAGGGGCGGGGGACTGGGGTGTCCCTGAGGGGGTGCCCCGGGGTGGCGGAGGGGGGGCCGCCCGGGGGGATGGGATCCTGGGGTTGGGGGAGGGTGGGGAGGGGAGGGGGTTTAGGGGGGGGTGCCCCGGGGGGAGGTGAGGGGGCCCTGGAGGGGGGGTTTCCCTGGGGATGGGGGGGTCCCATTCTCGGAAAGAGTGGGCCCCAGGCAAGGGATGGGGGCTGGGGGAGGTGTAGAGAGGAGAGAAAGGTTTAGGGGGAGGGGGGTTGGGCCCCATGGGGCCCTTGGGGCCACGTCCTGGAGGAACAGGGCAAGGCGGAAGGGCGTCCCTCCTCCAGGAGGGCAGAGTGGGGGGGCGGAGGGGCAAGGCCCGGGAGGAGGGTCCAGGGGATGGGGCCGGAGGGGAAGGCTGAGGCGGAAGGGAGGGTTAGGAGTGTGGGCGCCCGATGCCTTTGCCCCGGCCGCCCCAGCCCGCTCGGGTGCCCTCCCCTGGCTTGGCCACCGGTGCTCCCCCTTGTCCCCTCCGGGCCCGCCCCCTGCCCACGCCGTGTCTTCCCCCCCCAGCGCCCCCCGGCCCCCTTTGTCCGGCCCTCCGCGTGCCCCCCCCTCGTTGCCCGAGGCCGGGCCTCCCTGACCCGCTGTCTTCCTTCCTGCTCCGCCTCTGGGCTGCAGGGTTGGACTGGCCCCGAGCTCTAGCTCTGCCCCCTCCCGTGTGCCTTGGGCGAGTCCCTTCTGTCCCCGTGGCCAAGAGGCTGCCCTCGGGCCCCCCCTGCCGGGCTGCCCGCCGCTCTCCCCGTGCCTGCGGACGCTGCTCCCTGCCAGCGCCCCCGGCCGCGCCGGAGCCTTACAGAGCCGGGGGTGCTCGAGGTGTCCGCGGGGCTCTTAGGGCGCTCCCTCTCTGGTCCGAGGCCCCAGGATGTCGCTGGCGGACGAGCTCCTGGCCGACCTGGAGGAGGCGGCCGAGGAGGAAGAGGGCGGGAGCTTTGGGGAGGAGGAGGAGGAGCCGCCCATCGAGGATGTGCAGGAGGAGATGCAGCTGGACCTGTCGGGGGACTCGGTGAAGAGCATCGCCAAGCTGTGGGACAGCAAGATGGTGAGCGGGGACCTGGGGGCCTGAGGGGGCCTGGGGAGGGGCCGGGCCCGCGGCTCTGACCGGGACCTTCTTCTCCTCAGTTTGCCGAGATCATGGTGAAGATCGAAGAGTACGTCAGCAAGCAGGCCAAGGCCCCGGTACGGGGGCCCTGGGCCCGGGGGGCGGGGAGACCCACAGACCCACAAAGAAAGCCCCGGGACAAGCCAAGGCCCCGCACCACTCTGAAAAACGGGACGGCGTTCCGGCCTGCTCGTTTCCCGGCTCGGAGACTCCGGGCTTTCTGGGGGGCGTGTGGCGGGGGCCTCTTCGTCAGCTCCCATGAGCTGCCCACTTTGTTTCCTGAGGATTCTCCTCTGCCCTGGGGGGGTGGGGGGAGACAGCGGGGTGCCGGCTGACCTGCGCTCTCTGGACAGTGACCGGGCCGGTGGAGGCCGCCCCCGAGTACCGGGTGATCGTGGACGCCAACAACCTGACGGTGGAGATTGAGAATGAGCTGAGTGAGTGAGTGAGGGAAGAAGGGAGGGAAGGCGGGGAGGAGCAGCGGGAGGGGGGAGAGGACTCCCGAGGAGACCACCCATGGCCGTCTCCCCTCTTTGAAGATATCATCCACAAATTTATCCGGGACAAATACTCAAAGCGCTTCCCAGAACTTGAGTCCCTCGTTCCAAATGCCTTGGATTATATCCGAACTGTCAAGGTGAGCAGGCCGGGGGTGGGGTGGGGGTACGTGGGAGGGCAGGAGGGAGGAGGGGACGTGGCCTTGTGGGAGATGGAAGCGGGGAGACAGGTCTGTCCTAAGGGGTGCCCAGTCCGAGGGAGGCAGGAGCTGAGGCTGGAGCGGGCTGTTCCCAAGCTCTTTGTCCGAGAGACCTTAAGGTCCAGCAGGGCTTGGACCCTGTGGGCTGGCTCAGGCAGAGTGACCCGGCCCCTGACCCTTGGAGTCCTCCCCTTTACCTCACAGGAACTTGGAAACAGCCTGGACAAGTGTAAGAACAATGAGACCTTGCAGCAGATCCTGACCAACGCCACCATCATGGTGGTCAGCGTGACGGCCTCGACTACGCAGGGGTACGTGGGGGGCCGGCACCAAGCCATCTCCCGCTCTCTGCCTCAGTTTCTCTAAACATAAGTGGGGGTGATTGTTCCGCTGCTGGCTTCCCTTCTGGAGAGCCTGGGATGTCAGGACGTGGGGTGGATGCCCACGCTCCAGAGACAGGGTTTAGGGGCAGCCTCCGGCCCCCTGGCTGGCGAGAGCCCTATGCTCATCTGGTCCAGCTGGAGCTGGGAGGGGGGCTTTGCCCGTCGGAGCCCTGGGAGGGCCCGCCCCTGACGCCCCGGCCCCGCAGGCAGCAGCTGTCGGAGGAGGAGCTGGAGCGCCTGGAGGAGGCCTGTGACATGGCCCTGGAGTTGAACGCCTAAGACCCAATTCAGAGTCTGGAGCCGGATGTCTTCATCGGCCCAACCCCCCCCATCGGGCCCGGCCGCCAAGATCATGGGTGAGGCTGGGCCCCGGGGGGAGGGGAGAAAGGGGTCGCTGAGGAGAGGGGCCGCCTCTGACTCCCTTCCTGGCCCTCCCAGGCGTGGCCGGCGGCCTGACCAACCTCTCCAAGATGCCGGCCTGCAACATCATGCTGCTGGGGGCCCAGCGCAAGACCCCTCCGGGCTTTCCCCCCACCCGTGCCCCGCACGGGTACATCTACCACAGCGACATCGTGCAGTCGCTACCCCCGGTGAGAACCCCTGCTGCGGCCCCAGTGCCTTGCGCGGAGGGGGCGGTGTCTACACGGGATGGGATAGCGCCGTCCGTTTGGGGCTCGGCCGGAGGTGTCCCCACACCCCGGGAATCAAGGCTGCTGGCCCCGCTTCCCCAACGTCCCCAACTGCCCAGGGAGGCCAAGGCACCCCAAAGCTGGTCATCCGTCCACTGGCACCGGTGCCAGGCTCTCGGCCCCACTGGGCCCCGGATGCTCGCTCTGCCCAAGCCTGGGGCCCAGCACTGTATCAGAGCCCATCTTCCGAGATGCCAAAGGCACCCACTCGTGTGAGATGTGGGGGCCGAGTCCGAGGTCCGGCGTCACTCCCGGGGCAGAGGATGGGCCGGGAGGGGTGGGGGGGTACCGTTGAAGTGTCCCTCCCCACAGGACCCCTGAAGGGGCTTGGGGCTGGCACCCTGGCCCAGGGAAGTTTCACAGAGCCCCGAGGGGAAGGTAGGAAGGCCATGGAGGAGCTGCCGCCGCTCTTCCTTTGCTTGGGGGATCCGGGGGCAGGCCCTGTACCTGCTGGGAACTCCTGGAAGGTTGGGTTTGCTGGTGACATTTTACACCTTGGGAAATGAAGGCTCAGACTGGCGAGTGTGCCCGTGGGTGCCCCCTATGGGTGCCCAAATAACCCTCCCTCTGGGAGCGCCCATTCCCCTCCCGGCTCTGTGGCACCTCCTCGTGCTCCTCCCCCCAGGTGGGCTATGACCTCAAGGATGAGATTGAGCGAAAATTTGACAAGTGGCAGGAGCCGCCCCCTGTGAAGCAGGTGAAGCCGCTGCCCGCTCCACTGGACGGACAGAGGAAGAAGCGTGGTGGCCGCAGGTGAGGACCCCGGGCACTGCCCTGGGAGGGTCTTGCCTCTGGGGCTCCCTCTCTTCATCCTACTTCCCTCTGCCCTTTCCCAGGTACCGGAAGATGAAGGAGCGTCTGGGGCTCACAGAGATCCGCAAACAGGCCAACCGCATGAGCTTTGGGGAGGTGAGGCCTTCTGGGGCCCCCAGGGACCCTGCCTTTCCCCTCCTACGATGGCTGGGCTCTCATGGCGCCTTTCTGCCCCTCTAGATTGAGGAGGACGCTTACCAGGAGGACTTGGGCTTCAGCCTGGGACACTTGGGCAAGTCGGGCAGCGGCCGCGTGCGCCAGACCCAAGTCAACGAAGCCACCAAGGCCCGGATCTCCAAGACCCTCCAGGTGCTGGGGTGGGGGGTGGGCAGGGACTGGGACTGTGGCCCCCCGGGGACTGCGAGGCCCCCCGGGGACTACGAGGCCCCGGAACAGACCGTGTCCAGGGGGAGCCGGGCTCCATCTTACTCTCTTGTACCCTGCAGCGGACCTTGCAGAAGCAAAGTGTGGTCTACGGGGGCAAGTCCACCATTCGCGACCGGTCCTCGGGGACTGCGTCCAGCGTGGCCTTCACGCCCTTGCAGGTACTGCCTCAGGCCCCTGGGGTGACCAAGCTGGGGGGTCAGCAGGGGATGGGAGGCCTGGGGAAGGGCTTGTGTGTGTATGTGTGTGTTTGACTTGGGCGGGAGGGGTTGGCCTAGAGGTGGCTAGAGGAGAGCCACCTTGGGGTGGGGCTGCCCCCCCAGACCCTTCAGCGCCCCTCCCACCCCCTCCCCAGGGTCTGGAGATCGTGAACCCGCAAGCCGCCGAGAAGAAGGTGGCTGAGGCCAACCAGAAGTACTTTTCCAGCATGGCCGAGTTCCTCAAGGTCAAGGGGGAGAAGAGTGGGGTGCTGTCCACGTGATGGAGCCTCCCCAAGGCCCACTACCCTCCCCCCTTTTAGTTTTCTTTTGCAGTTTTTAAAGAAAAAGTGGAAAACCAAATAAAAATGTTTATTGAAGGGGCTGGAAATCATGGCATCCTGGCCCTTAAGCCTCAGTTTCCCTCTGGGTAGCAGAGGACCCTTCTCGACCGTTGGTCCAATCAGATCTCTCTGCTTGTGGCCCCGCCCCTTCATTGGTGGCTCTGGGATAAGTGGCGGCTGCGCCAGCCAATGGTGCGCAGGAAAATCGTGTGCCTGGGGCCGTCCCTCTGCCCGTCCAATGGACGCTGAGCCGTGGCTGCTGCCGCGGGGGCTCTGGGCTGCGGAGCGAGGCCCGGCCTACTGCACTAAGCGGGGTGGGAGAGCTCAGGCAGAACCGCTCGGCCCATACCGGGGCGAACGAGGCGAACGCGGCCCTGCGGAGGTCTCGCAAGCTTGGCAACACCCCCGGGCCGCTGGGGGCGGGGCGGGAGCGGGGGCTGGCCAACGGCGAGGCCGTTCCCGTCTGACGGACACGTCGAGCCTCACACCGTCGTGTTGTTGTCCACGGGGGGTATGGCTGGGACCAATGAAGCCCTGCCTAGGCTTCCTTCCTGGACCAATGGCAGGCGGGTAGGCGCTACCTAGAGCCCGTGAATCTTGGCTCAGGCTCTGACTGATGCTGCAGCCTCCGGCTCCGCCTCCCCGACCAATAGGGCGAAGGTGGGGCGGGGAGGAACAACGCCAGCCTATGGCGCCGCGACGGCTGCCTGACTGACGCGTCTCTCCTCGCGCCGGCGTGTTGTGCCTGGAGGGGGTGGGAGTCTGAAGGAGGGGTGGGAGGCGGGCGGGCCGACGTCGCCCAATCGGCGGCTGCTGCCAGCGGGGCGGCCAATGGAATCCGAGCGCAGCGGCGCGGCGCGGCCAATGGGCGGGCGCGGCCGGGGCGCGCGGGCGGGGCGGGGCCGGGCCGGGGGCGCAGACGAGGCCGCCGCCGCTGCCGCCGCCGCCGCCGCCGCCGCCATCTTGGAGCCGGCCAGGGCCGCTTCCGCGGAGCAGTGAGCGAGCGGAACCGCCGCATCTGGCCCCAGAGTCCCGGGAGCCCTCCCCGGCCCCCCGGGAGCCCGAGCCCGGCCTGCGCCGCTGTCACGAGAGCGCCCGGGCCTGTCGCGACAGGCGCCCTCCCAGGCGCCGCCCCCTCTGCCCGCCCGCCCGCCACCGGGAGCCCGAGGCCGGCCCCGGCCCAGGCCCGGTCCCCGAGGCCGCCGAGGAGCCGCCGAGGAGCCAGGAGCCGCCGGGCCCGTGTGGTGAGAGCGCCGCCCTGCCCTGGCCGAGGGTCCTGCCTTTTGGGGGGACCGTATGCCCGTTTCAGCCGGGTCCCCCAAAGCATCCCGCTCCTGCCGCAGGGCCTTCACCCCCCTCCCCTCCGGGGGTCGCGACCCCCCGAAAGGGCCGGAGCGAGACTCTGGCAGGCAGTCGCCCCCCGGCGGGGGCACGTCCCGGCCTCCGAGCCGGCCCTCCCCTCGGGGTGCCGTGCCCCCAAGGAGCGCCAGCCTCCGCCACCCCCGGAGCCGTGCCCCTGTCGTGGAGCCGCCGGCCGGGGGTTCGAGCCCTCCCGGAGCATCTCGCTCCTGGGGCAGAGCCGGCCACCCCTCCCCCAGAAGGGTCATGCCGTGACGTCAGAGTCAGCCTCCCCGGGCTGTTACACCCCCAGAAGCTCCGTCCCTGAGGCTCCTGCCTCTGTGATGGAGCCGGCGCAAAGGGGAGGGGGCCCAGGAGCCCCCGCTGCAGACCCCTCCCCAGCTCCGTGTTCCCACTGCAGACCCCTCCCCAGCTCCATGCCCCAGCTCCATGCCCCCGCTGCAGACCCCTCCCCAGCTCCATGTTTCCACTGCAGACCCCCCCCCAGCTCCGTGCCCCCGCTGCAGAGCCGCTGCAGCCCCACACAGCCTCCCAGGGCCCCCACCTGCCTCGTCTCCCGCTTTCCAGGGCAGATTCCTTGGGTGCTGCCTGCTGGGCCCCAGCAGGGGGAGGGATCCCTGGTGCTAGCTCTGGTTGTGGCTGGGGAGGCTGCCCCTGAGAGCCCCTCGCCCTTTCACCAGCCCTGGGCGCTGCCCTCCTGATCCCGCTCCCCGGGGGGCGCTGCCTTATGCTTGTTCCTGTGCCCCTCCCTGGGGGTCCCCTGCCCCGGGTCCCTCCAGGTGGGATGCTGCTGCCATAACCCTTCTCCTCCCCTGGGGGGCGCTGTCATTTCCCTGGGGGGGGGGTGCTTCCTCGGCCCCACTTAGCTGGTGGGGAGGGGCTGCAGCTCTGACCCCGCTCTCCGGGGGAGCCGCTGCCCTGACGCGCCCCCTTGCCCTCCTCTGCAGTGTCTGACTCTGGGAGCATGAAGAGCAGGTGTCGCTAGGGCAGGAAAGATGGCAGACAAGCGAAAATTGCAAGGTACCGGCTCCCCCTCCCCCGCCCCCCCTCCCCCACACCGGCCGGCCCCATGACTCTCTCCTCACTCCCCAGGCGAGATTGACCGCTGCCTCAAGAAGGTGTCCGAGGGAGTGGAGCAGTTTGAGGACATCTGGCAGAAGGTGCCCGGGCGGGCGGCCGGGAGGGGGAGGGCGGGCCCGGGACCGGGGGGCGGCAGGCGGCGGGGGCAGGGGCGCCCGCTCCCCGCCTGGCTCCCGCCAACCCTCCGTCTCCTTCCTCCGTCAGCTCCACAACGCGGCCAACGCCAACCAGAAGGAGAAGTACGAGGCCGACCTGAAGAAGGAGATTAAGAAGCTACAGGTAGGAGCCCGGGGGTCGGTCGGGGGCAGCGGCGCGCCTGCTTCTCCGCGGCCCCTGCCCGCTGAGCCGGGCCCCTTAGCCGAGGGCGAGCCCGTGGGGCACAGGCCCCAGCGGCCCCGACCCCGTTCTACGCCGCCCTCACCCCCTCCCCGCGCTCTCTTCCAGCGGCTGAGGGACCAGATCAAGACATGGGTAGCTTCCAACGAAATCAAAGACAAACGGCAGCTCATCGACAACCGCAAGCTCATCGAGACGGTAGGAGGAGGGTGATCTCGGGAGACCGGCCGGGGCGGGGCCTGACCCTGGGGACCCGCAGCCCCCAGAGCCCGCCCCTCTCTGTCGCTCCGCAGCAAATGGAGCGGTTCAAGGTTGTGGAACGGGAAACGAAGACCAAAGCGTACAGCAAGGAGGGGCTCGGCCTGGCCCAGAAGGTGGACCCGGCCCAGAAGGAGAAGGAGGAGGTCGGCCAGTGGCTCACGGTGAGCGCGGGGGCCCCGGGCCGGCAGGGGAGGCCCACGGCTCGGGTGCCGGCCCGGGGCTCACGGCTGCCTCGCTTCCTCCCCTGCCCAGAACACCATCGACACCCTCAACATGCAGGTGGACCAGTTTGAGAGCGAAGTGGAGTCGCTGTCGGTACAGACCCGCAAGAAGAAGGGGGATAAGGATGTGAGTGGGGGGGGGGCACTGATGGGGGCGCCGTCTCTAGGGGCCTGGAGAAGGAGCGTTCCGGGTCCTCCTGGGGATGCCGGGGCAGCCTTAGCGGCCTACAGGACAGTGGAGGGGCCGCAGGCCTGCTTTGGGGCCCAGCTGTGCCGCCTGCTGGGGTTGCAGGACCTCGGGCTCCGGGGGCTGGGGACTGTAGGCCGGATCGAAGTTGGGAGCTTTGTGTCTGGCAGGATCTGGAGGCCCAGGCCGCGAGCGTCCCAGGGCCTGGGGAGTAAAGGCCTCCACTTGGGACCTCCGCTTTTTAGGGACCTGGAAACTGGGGTCATGAGCCCCGAGCCTGTTGGGGGGGAGGGCGCAGCCATCCAGATGCTGCTGTTTCAGGGCTCCAGAGTCTCAGGGCTCCGGTGTCTGGGAATGCTGGGGCTCCGGAAGCTGGGCTCTGTAGGCACTAGCGGCCCACTCCCTGGAGTCCGGGGACTGGCACCCACAAGCTTGCGTCGAGCCAAGGTTCTAGGGCCCTTGGAGGTCGCAACCGTTAGTCTTGGTCCTCAGCGGATGAGGCCTCCCTGATGTTGTGAAGGCTAAGGGCCCTGGACGCTGGTAGTCGGGGTGCATGGGTCTGCCTGGACCCTGTGCCCTTGGCATTCCCCGACCCTAGGACAGCGTTTGCTGTAGAGGGGCAGGTAACGGGTGCCCATCGGCTGACTTGGGGGGTCTGAGAGCTGGCGGCCTGGAGGCTTGGACACCAGGGCCTATGGGAGTGAGAGGTTGGGACGCAAAGGCCTGTGGGAAGGAGCGGCTGGGATGCAAAAGTTAAAAGAGCAGAATAAATTAGAGCCTTGACAAATGAGTCACCACCCGCAGAGGCTATTAGGGGTTGGGGGGGGAGGGCAGGGGACTTGGGGGGGTGATATCTGTAGGTCCGAGCTAGACTAGAAGCTGGGATCCTGGGTGTTCCTGTCCCTGGGTCTCTGGGTGCCGGGCCTTGGATGCTGGTGTGCCAGCGGCCTGGCTGGCTACGGTCTGGCTGCTGTAAACCTGGAAGCTTTAGGTTTGGGGGGTTGGGGCCTGGGTTCTAGGAGACGGGGGTTGTCTCTGGGGCAGGGAGCCTGTGTGTGTGACGGGGGTGGTGGGGCTGCTCCCTCTGCTCCCTTCCCTTTGGCCGTGCTGTGTCGTGCTGTGCTCCCGCCCTGCAAGTAATTCTGGTTGGGCGATGTCGGAGGGTCCGGACAGCAGGACACCGACATCTGTCGGCCCTAGGCAGCCTGGTTCCCGGGGTCTTGGGGGCCTGTGGAGTCTGGCTTCTGGGGTCTCTCGGCCCTACACCTGGGGGGCTTGGGGTTTTGAGTTGCCTTTCCCACGCTGCCCACAGAAGCAGGATCGGATCGAGGGCTTGAAACGGCACATCGAGAAACACCGCTACCACGTGCGCATGTTGGAAACCATTCTGCGCATGCTGGACAATGACTCCATCCTGGTGGACTCGATTCGGAAGATCAAGGACGATGTGGAATATTATGTGGACTCCTCACAGGACCCTGACTTTGAGGAGAATGAGTTCCTCTACGACGACCTTGATCTCGAGGACATTCGTAAGGAGCCGGGGGATGCGCAAGTCGGGCTCGGGGGGCCTGGGTCCGAGGCGGGGGCTCGGGAGCCTGGCCACGTTCTTTTCCACCACAGCACAGGCGCTGGTCGCCACTTCTCCCCCGACCCACAGCCACATGGAGGATGAGATCTTTAATCAGTCCAGCAGCACGCCCACCTCCACCACCTCCAGCTCCCCCATCCCACCCAGCCCAGCCAACTGCACTACGGTGAGCTGAACCCCCAGAGCGGACGGGGATCTGGAAGCCCCTCTGACCTCGAGCCCCCAGGACGACCAGGAGAGCTCTGTGAGGTCCCAGGACCCCGGCTCGTCCTTGAGAGGTCCTTGAGTGGGTGGGTTCTGGGAGCCAGTCTCTTCTGGCCCCCGATCCTATCTTCTGAACCCTAGGAAAACTCTGAAGATGACAAAAAGAGAGGACGGTCGACCGACAGCGAAGTGAGCCAGGTGGGCCCCTGTCTCCCCTTGTCCCAACCCTACCGCCCCGGCCCTTCCGCGTCCTGACCGGTCTCTCTCCTTCCTCCCTCAGTCTCCGGCCAAGAACGGTTCCAAGCCGGTCCACAGCAACCACCACCCACAGTCCCCTGCTGTGCCGTCCAGCTACCCGGCCGGCCCTGCCCCTGCGCCCCCTGCACTGGGCAATGGGCCTGGCAGCAACGGGGCTCCCGTGGCGCCTCCCAAAGCCAACCCCGCCCCGGGCCACAATGCCAGCACCCCCACCCCATACGCCCAGGCTGTGGCCCCTCCTGCCCCGAGTGCTGGCTCCGCCCAGCCCAGGCCACCCAGCGTTCAGCCCGGCGGGAGCAGCGGCAAACAGAATGGGGCCACCAGTGAGTGGGGGGGTCGGGGAGACGCGGAACGGGTGGGGGAAGTGGGGTGGGAAAGCTTTCCCTCGTGACACTCCCTCCTCACCTGCAGGCTACAGCTCTGTGGTGGCCGATAACTCTTCAGACCTGAGCATGAGCGGGGGTGGAAGCGGCGGGAGCAGCCAAGCTCTGGGGCCCCCCCCAGGCCCCCACAACCCGCCACCCACTGCCACGTGAGTCAAGGGCCTCAGGGCTCCCCCTGCCCCAAACACAACCCAGAAAGGGGAGTGGGCCGGGGATAGATGGGTCCTGTGGGAGTTTGGCTCTGGGGGTGTTCCAAAATGTCCCCGAGGGCCCCGGCTTCCTCTCCTTCCTTGGGGACCCTCCCAAGAGTCCCAGTGTCTTGTCCCCAAGGCGGGGAGATCCCCCTCCCCTAGTGAGCCCTGACTTCCCGGAATTGTTGTTTCTCCCACACCCAGGAAGGAGGCATCTGGGGCAGCGCCGGCAGGGGCAGGGGGCGTGGGCGCGGGTGCGGGGAGTGGTGCTGGAGGACCCAGCCTTCTGGTGCCCCTGCCCGTGAACCCCCCCAGCTCCCCAACACCCAGCTTCAGTGAGCCCAAGGCAGCTGGGGCCCTGCTCAATGGCCCCCCCCAATTCAGCACAGCCCCGGAGATCAAGGTGAGAGCCTAGCAGCGCCATCCCGCAACTTCTTCTGCCTCCTGGCTGGCCCCCAGGGTGGGGTGCAGTGCATGGAGAGGACACCGTGGGGGCCTTGGGTCCCCAAGTACCCTGCTCCCCGACGCTCTGGCCTATGGTGCTTCCCTCTACCCGCAGGCTCCTGAGCCCCTGAGTTCCCTGAAGTCCATGGCAGAGCGGGCGGCCATCAGCTCCGGCATCGAGGACCCCGTCCCTGCCCTGCACCTGGCCGAGCGTGGTGAGTGGGAGCGCCAGGGAGCCGGGCCACGAGGGGGTCCCTGCAGGGGGCTCTCCTCCAGACGCCTCCTGTCCTTCCCCCACAGACATGCTCCTGGGCAGCAGTTCGGCCCCTCCGGCCTCAGCCCAGCCGCCCCTGCAGCTGTCCGAGGTCAACATCCCCCTGTCACTGGGCGTCTGCCCCCTGGGGCCCGTGGCCCTCACCAAGGAGCAGCTCTACCAGCAGGCCATGGAGGAGGCTGCCTGGCACCACATGCCCCATCCTTCCGACTCCGAGCGCATCAGGTGAGTGCCTGGGGTAACTGCAGGGAGCCAATGGGGGGCAGCATGCCCTGGGCACAAGGCATGGGGGGGCGATAGGAGACAATGGGAGGGCAGGGCATCCTGGCCACAGAGAAGGCCTTGGGGATAGGTTGGTCTCTGTGGGGCCACTTGTGTCTTTGGGAAGAGGGCCAGCCCCCTGTGGCGGCAGCACAGGCTTGGGGCTTGACCAACCGTTCCCTCACCCTCCACAGGCAGTACCTGCCTCGGAACCCGTGCCCGACCCCGCTGTACCACCATCAGATGCCACCTCCCCATTCGGACACAGTAGAATTCTATCAGCGCCTCTCCACGGAGACCCTGTTTTTCATCTTCTACTATCTGGAGGTAGGGGGCCGGGGGAAGGGCTGCCCCTTGGGAGTCCCGGCCCAGGCAGAGCCCATTCTCACCCTTTGGAAGACTGAACCAAGCTGTCCTTCAACCCCTGCTCTTTAACCCCCACCAGGGCACCAAGGCTCAGTACCTAGCTGCCAAGGCCCTCAAGAAGCAATCATGGCGATTTCACACCAAATACATGATGTGGTTTCAGCGGCACGAGGAGCCCAAGACCATCACAGACGAGTTTGAGCAGGTGAGGGACCCCAGGCCCCCCAGCCTCTGCACCCCGGGGACTGGTGACTTGGCCAGATTTCAAGATGGATTCCCTCTGTTGTCCTGTGGATTTTCTGCAAGATTCTGAGAAGGTCTTGGATGCAAAGGGGAAGCCTCCTTCTCCAAACACTGGAGGGGCCCTACGGCGGGGGAGGGGCCGTGAGGATGGTCCTGTGAGGAAGCTCTTCGATGCCAAGGCCTCTATTCCAGACTCTCTCAGACGACTGGCATCCGGCCGGCTACTTCCCGACCTGGGGCGGACGTTAGCTTATCCATCTCCTCCACACACTTTTTTTTTTTTTTTTAAATTTAAATTTAATTTTTAAAAGTGGATATTGTCTGGGGGAAAGAAACGTAAACAGACTGTGTAAGGATTGGTTGGCAGAGTCCAGAAAACCAGATTTAAATTGGTTTTTGTCTAAACCCGCAGCCCGGGTCCGGCACTTTGATGGCATTGCACGTCTTCCCGGATTTCCCAGGACACGTCCTTTGTGGCACCACTGAGAATCGAGGGTGGTGCTGGGTGGGGGGCTTCTACCCACATCTCTTACCTGCAGACAAAGGGCCTGGCTGGCTCTTAGAGAACATGGGGCTTGGAGGGTGAAGTTCCACCCTCACTGGGCTAAGAGCATTCACTTCGTGGCCTGCCCCAGGGCCCTGGTGTCCTCCCTCCCCCAACCGCGGAAGGGCCCGTGGCACCCTCTGGCCCTCCGAGGCCCTGACTTTCCTGGTCTGTCTTCCTAGGGCACCTACATCTACTTTGACTACGAGAAGTGGGGCCAGCGGAAGAAGGAGGGGTTCACCTTCGAGTACCGCTACCTGGAGGACCGGGACCTGCAGTGACCCCTGCCCGCTGACCCTCTCCCCCTCCCCTTCCTGCCTGCCCCCAGCACTTGGGGCCAAGGACTCTCCTTTCCCCACCCCTCCCCAGCTGGGGAAGGACTTGTTTTTCGTAAACCTATTTTCATTTTTGAAGATATTTATGAATAAATAGTTTTATATGACGTCCGCAGTCCTGCGCTGGGTCCTAGCGGCGCGGGGGCCGGGCCAGCTGGGGGTGGAACTGCGAGTTGTAGCGCCTCTTGCGTTCGTCGGTCTCCTCCTCCTCCTGCGGCTGCTCTCCACGCAGGGTGGCCATCAGGGCCTCGGCCCGGGCCCGCTCGGCCGCCTCCCTCCTCAGACGCTCGGCCCGCAGCTGCTCCAAGGAGCTTCTCCCGGAGCTGTGTGGGGAGAGGGAAGGGGGGAGGCTCTGAGCAGCCCAGCACTGGTGCCGACTTCACTTACCCATCTGGGCCACGAGGGTGGGGTGGGTGCCTGGCAGGCCCTGCCCCTTACCTCTGGAGGCGCGGCGTCTCCGGCTCCTTGCGGTGGGCGCCCCCTTCGCCAGCGCCTTTGTCCCCCTTCTTCTTGCCCAGCTGCCTCTTGAGCTCCTGCAGCGGGTCCAGCTGGCTCTTGGCTTTCTCGTTGGGCACCGGGCCGTCCTTGCCCCTGGGCTCGGGGGGCAGCTGGTACCAGGGGGGCTGAGTCTGGGCCTCGGCCGCGCTCTGGCCCAGGTAGGTCAGGATCCCCAGGGCCTTTTCCTGTTGTTCCTTTGGGAGCAGAGGGCAGACGGGGGGTCAGGGGCCGCTGCCGGGGCCGCTGCCGCAGCAAAGCAGAGCCGCCCTGCCCCCCCTCACCTTGGTCCGCCTCTTTTCTTCCTCGTATTCCTTGTTGCCACGGGTCTGGCCCTTGCCTTCTTCCACCAGCTCCCGAAACAGGTCCACGGGCCTGGCGCCCGCGCCGGCCGCTTGCGGGCTTGGCCCGGGGGCGTTGGCTCGGGCGCGTTTCCGGAGGAGGTCGGTGCGGGCCTGGGAAGGAGCTCGTTAGGATCCTTGCCGGGGGCACACGCGGCAAGAGACTCACAAATAAGGAAACGAAAGGGGGCTGCAGCGGGGTCTGCGGGGGGCGCCGGGGCAGGGGCCTCGGGGGCACCCGGGAGCGAGGCCCACGCAGCAGGGCGCGCTGCGCTCAGCCCCCGGCGCTTGGGACCTCCTTCTTAGCGCCCCGCCCCAGGTCCAGGCAAGCCCCGCCCCGCCCCCATCTCCCCGCGCGTGCGCAATGGCGGCTACCCCCCTCGATGGCGCCTGCGCCCTATCGCCGCCGAGCCCCTACCTCCTGTTGGGCCAGCAGCGCCCGTCGTTCCCGCTCCCGCTGCTCATCCCGGGCCTGGGCTTCGTCCTGCCGTACGCGGGCTACGTTGTCCTTATTTCGAACATGCCAGCTCTTCTTCGGGAGGATATTCATGGTCCCGCGCGTCGATACTTCCTCCGGAGTTATTGGCCCCGCCCCCGGCTCGTCCTCTTAGCCGTGCTTCCCTCTTTCCATTGGTAGAAACTGTCTGCCCTGTGATTCGCTCCACCTTGAGGACGCGCCTCGCCTCCCTCTCAGGCGCTGATTGGCCGAAGGGACCTAGCGTCCCAGAAAAATGGGGCAGAGTCGTGTCTCTTTCCTGATGGCCCCGCCCCGTGTGGAATGCTGACAGTTGATTGGCTAGCCCAGATCCCGCCTTGCCCCATCATCTTTCCCCGATCGAGCGGAGCTCAAGGGGTGGAGCCGAGAGAAGGAGAAAAAGGCCGAGGGGACGAGCTCACGTTTATTAAGAGGGTTTTGACTTGGCACTCCGACGCCTGGGCTTCCGATGGGAACTCGGGGCTTGGATTTCAGGCGACCTTTACAACCCACCCCACTGTCCGGCGGATTGGCCAGGAGGCTTTCATTCTCCCAGAATGCCCTAGGGCACTTCTGCCGCGAGATCTCATGGGACCTGTAGTCTCCGTGCCTCCCACTCCTGGCGGGCGAGAGTTGGACGGCGTCCCTCCCCTCCCCGCCGACCCCCGAGCCCGCTCCGGTGGCTTCTCGGCATCAGAGGTCCCGCTCCTCCCCGCTGAGCGCCACAATCCTCTGGGCCAAGAGTACTTTACTTTTGCTTTCCTGAGGACGAGGAGAGAGGAGCGGATGAGCAGAGAAGCGGTCCCGGTCCCCGCCCCGCCCCGCCCCCGCCCCGTCCTCACCATCTTTATGTGCCCCTTCAGCTTGGAGACCTGGCGGCCGTAGGAACTGGCCAGAGTCAGGGTGTAGACCATCAGGACGCTAGGGGAGAGCGAGGACGTGAAGACCCGCTCCCTTTGGAGCCCCCTCCCCCCGGGAGTCCCTGCCCCACCTTGACACGAGCATCAGAGGGACAGCGAAGCTTAGGGTCCCCAGGAAGAAAAGGAAATCTCGGGCCGTCCGGGGCAGGCCCTGGATGGCGTGAGGCACGGCCGCCCAGATGGTCACTTGGCCCCGGAAGGGGCCACACAGCTTGGACGGTGGGATCCTGGAAACGGGAATCAGAGCGAGCGCACGGACGGGACCCAGACTCGGGCCCCGGGAGCGCGCGTCCCCGCCCCGTCCCCGCCTCTCGGCCAGGGGGGAGGAGCTGTGGCTCTGCTTCTGGCCCTGGTCACTCAGACCGGGCTCGGGAGGGTGCCCTGGACACTCACACGAAGATGCCGTAGAGCACGGGGACGGCCGAGATGGCCAAGCCCAGGAGCAGCACCAGCGGGAAGAAGAAGTTCGCGGCCGACGCCCGGAACGTGCGGGA
The DNA here is from genome assembly GCF_902635505.1 of Sarcophilus harrisii. NCBI lineage: Eukaryota > Metazoa > Chordata > Mammalia > Dasyuromorphia > Dasyuridae > Sarcophilus > Sarcophilus harrisii. Next base: position 601,423,840 of record NC_045428.1, read on the forward strand.
GGCCGGAGAACAGAAGAAGAAGAGCGAGAACTGCAGCGGGGGAGAGCGGTCAGGGCCCCGGAGGCGGGCGGGGGAGACCCGGCAGGGCCCCCTCCCCCTCCCCCCCCCCCCGCGGCCAGCCCGCGCCCCTCACCCTCTTCAGGTAGAAGATGATCAGGAATTTGATTGCGTTGAGCCCCGCTAGGAGGGGGCAGTAGAAGGCCCCTATCCAGACCAGCGTCTGCCCGTACACGAGCCCCAGCACCTCCTCCGGGACCTGGAACTCCATGGTGCCCAGCAGCCGGCCCAGGCGGCCGCAGCACACAGTGCCCAGGAGTCTAGAGGAGGAAGGAGGGGAGAATCCGGCTCAAGGCCTGCGCTTTCCCATCAGCCCCCAGTCTCGCCGGTCCCAGGGCCGGACACCCAGCGGGCAGCCAGCCCCGGCCTGGCTCGTGTGCAGTGCTTTCTGGAACCGAGTGTGGGGACTGGGCAGAAGAGGGGAGGGAGGATGGACAGGGCTTCCGGCCGGGCAGGAGGCGGTGGAGCTGGGCGTACTTGCGCGGGAACTGGACCAGCAGCGGGATGGCCAGGGCGGTCAGCAGGTCGAACAGCAGGAGCTTGTACATCTCCTGTCCCACTCGGGTTTCCCAACACTGGGGATGGGGTTGAGGGTCCGTCAAGTGAAACCCAAGGCATCGCTCCCCTTCTCCTTGTTCCCCCCCCCCCCCCCCCCCCCGCGGGGGCCCAGCATCCCCGGTCCTTGCCCCCTTGAGGCTCCGGATGTCCTGCCCGGCTCCACCCCTCGAGGACCCCGGGCCTCCCCCAGCCCCGTCCCCTCTGCCGGGATCCTGCCGTCACCGGGCGCTCGGCGGAGTTGTAGCCGCAGGTGGCACAGGCCTCGGCCTCGGGCTTGCCCCCGCAGGTGATCTCGTTCCAGAGGGACGCCAGCAGGACTACCAGTGAGGCCAGGCGGAGAAACACGGTCCTGGGGGCGGGGAAGGCAGGCAGCGTGGAGCCCCGGGCGGGCGTGGGCGGCGCCCGGCCCGGCCCCAGGGTCGCTCCCTCCGCCGGATCACCTGAGCAGCAGGAGCTGGAGCTGGCGACTGCGGGGGTAGCCCTCCAGGCCCGTGATCAGGCCGAAGACGGGAGGCAGGAGGAGGTTAGCAGCAGATATAAAGATGGACGGCAGATAGGCGACCAGCAGCCTCAGGACGGGCGTCTCCAGGACCACAGGGACGTTCTGAGGGGGAGAAGGGGGCGGAGGAGCAGACCTGCCCTCTAGGCCTCCCGGCCCCAGCCCCCATTCTTGGCCCCTCCCCTCAGCGCCTGGGTCACACCTGCAAAACCTTGTTGGGGTCCACGGCCCAGTAGATCCCGTAAAAGGCCGCCCCCAGCATGGCGAGCACCAGCAGGTTGAGCAGTATCCTGGTCGCCCACAGGCCGGCCCACTGCGCCCGGGTCCGGGCCTCGGCGCGCTTCCTCTCCGAGGCCTCCTCCAGCTCCACCTGTGGCAGAAAGCGCGCAGACCTCGGAGTCCGAGGCCGGAAGCTGCAGCCGGCCCTCACCTTTCTAGCCCCCCTCCCCCCACTTGCGGCTCAGGTGCCCCCGAGCTCAGCACCTCCAGCCCAAGTCCCGGGCCGCCGGGTCCGCAGCCGCTCCCCCCCTCCCCCCCCCCACTGCCCGCTCCCTCCCCTCGAAGCTCTGAGCCCCGCCCCCAGGCCGGTCAGGACTTCGGCGCCCTGTCCATGGTCCTGCTCCTGCTGCCCGGAAGCACCTGCAGCTCGTAGCGCAGCGCGCGCCTGCGGAGCTCCACCGGGCCCGCGCCCCGGAGCCCGAAGTCCCAAGCGGAGAAGATGCGGTGGCTGTAGCTGGTCAGGGCCCCAGACTCGCTCAGCAGGGTCTGCTTCAGTCCGGACACCGACCTGGGGGGGGCGGGGCCTCAGTGCGGCCAGCGGGGCCGGGGTTTGGGGAGGGGGGGAGGGTAGGGCCCGGGCAGGGATGGGGAAGGTCTGGGTCCGGGTGCCTCGGGAACCCCTACCTGTGGAGGATCAGGAGGAGGCAGAGGAGCCCGGAGACGAAAGTGGACAACAAGTAGGCGACTGGCAGCCGGAAGGTGCCGCCGCTCAGCTGGGCGGGGTAGAAACCGTAAAAGAGGGGGGACCACTCTAGATGACCCTGTGAGGGAAACAAGGGGCAGGCGGGCAGGAGGCGGCAAAATCCGGGGCAGCGGGGCGGACCCGAGGGGAGGCAGGGGTGGACAACCTGCCCCTGGGGGCCCTGGGAGGCTTCTTCCTGCCGGTGCCAGTGGCTGCAGGCTGGGTTTGTGCTCCAAAGCTCTGGGGCCCAGGGGGCGGGGCCTGAGTCTTGGGCCCAGGGGGCGGGGGCTGACTCAGGCCCAGGGGGCGGGGCCTGAGTCTTGGGCCCAGGGGGTAGGGACTGACTCAGGCTCAGGGGGCGGGGCCTGAGTCTTGGGCCCAGGGGCAGGGACCGACTGGGCCCAGGGGCGGGGGCCGACGCCTTGGGCCCAGGGGGGCGGGGCACCAGGCCCAGGGGCGGGGCCTGACGCTTGGGTTCAGGGGGTAGGGACTGACTCGGGCCCAGGGGGCGGGGCCTGAGTCTTGGGCCCAGGGGGCGGGGGCTGACTCAGGCCCAGGGGGCGGGGCCTGAGTCTTGGGCCCAGGGGGTAGGGACTGACTCAAGCTCAGGGGGCGGGGCCTGAGTCTTGGGCCCAGGGGGTAGGGACTGACTCGGGCTCAGGGGGCGGGGCCTGACGCTTGGGTTCAGGGGGCGGGGCCTGAGTCTTGGGCCCAGGGGGCGGGGCCTGACTCTTGGGACCGGATCCTTACCTCTCCAGAGAGCAGGTTGATGAGGAGCGTGGGATAATCCACAAGGCCCTGGGGCAGCGGGTCATAGGGGCCGCAGGGCTGATGAACCCCCTGCGAGGGTGGCCCCGGGATGGGCCCCAACAGGAGGAGGGGCAGCAGGGTCAGCGCTCCTTGGAACAAGGCCCCCAGAATGTTCAAACCCAGCAGAAAGCGAAGTAGGGTGAAGTAGGACTCGGTGCCTGCCCCGTACTGGCCTGGGCGGAGAAAGATGTTAGGGATCCCCTGCCCCGCGGCTGCGTCCTGGGGGCCCCTGGTGTCCCACAGGCCCCACTCACCCCCGATCCTTGTCAGGGTGGTCCTCCAGGGAACCAGAATCTTTGGGGCTCCAGCCAAGCGAGCCCAGGCTCGGCCCAGTCGCAGGGGCCCCTCGGATCCCCGGATGCCCGACGCTGGCCTTGCTGGCCTGCCAGCTTGGAGCTTCCTGGGGAGAGGGGAGCAGAGGCACGGGCTGGCAAAAATGGATGGGAGAGGAGAGAAAACGGGGGAGGGGGATGGGGGTTTCTGTTTACTAGCGCCTGGAGGGGGGAGGAGGAGGAGGGGAGGGGGTTTTCCACGGGGTTTTGGGGAGGGAGTTAAGGGTTTGGGATTTTGGGGGGTTTCTGGGAGATTTTTGGGGTCATGTTTCCCTGTTTGAGGTTTTCTGGTTTTGGGGAGGAAACTGGGATTTTGATTTTTGGGGAGTTTGGGGGCAGGTGGAAGCGGGGGGGGGTGGGGAAGAGAAAGGAAGGGAAAGTTTAAGGGGACTAGGGACGCTTTTCACTTGGAAGGGAGGGGGGTGGGTTTGTTTGAGGTTGCTTTTCCCAGAGGTTTCCATTTTGTTGGGTTTTTTTTTTTTGTTTTAAAAGTTTTTTGGTTGTTTCTTAGGGTTTTTCTTGGGGGAAGGGATTTTTGCCAGTTTTTGGGGGTTTTTTTGGTGTTTTTTTGTGGGTAAATTTTCCCCGGTTTTTGGGGAGTTTAGATTTCCCCACAGTAAGATGGAGTTGAGTTTGAGGGGATTTTCCTCCCCCAGGGTTTGGGTGGGGCATTTTTTTTTAAGGGGTTTGGTTGGGAGTATTTTTTTCTTTTGGGGATTCCCCAAAAATTTACCCTTTCTCCCGGGGTTTTCTGGGATTCCAAAGCCTTCTTGCCTATTTTTTAGGTTCTGAGGGGAGGGTTGGAAATTTAGGCGGGGGGGGGGGTTTTGGTTTGCCCACCCTGTTTCTAGAAAGGTTTGGGTTTGGCGGTTTTGGGGGGTTGGTTGTGGGTTTTTGGAGGCCTGTTTTCCCTTGTTTTGGGACAGGAAATTAAAAGGGTGGGGAGGGGTGAGGGGGGAAATTTTCGACACCACCAAAGTTTTTAGGGGGTTTTTTAGTTAAATTTACTTTGGAGGTTTGGGGGTTGGTTTTAATTTTGGGTTTTGCCTGGGAAAAGGGGTTTTCCTGTTTTTCGAGGGGTTTGGGGTTTCGGTTCCTCGCCCTTTCTGGGATTTGGTTTGGGAGTTTTGGTGCCCTGGGGTTTTGGTGTGATTTGGGGGAATTTAGTGTTTCGTTTTATTCTAGGGGTTTCCTTTTTCTGGTTTGTTGGGGCGGGGGTGTTGTTTTGGGAGGGTTTTGGAGTGGTACTTTCGCTTTGTGGTTAGGGGTTTTCCTAGGGCAATTTAGAGGGTTTGGGGAAGGGGATGGAAATAGATGGAGGTTTAGTAGGGGAGGGGTCTTTGGAGAGAGGAAAAGTTTATGAATGTAAAGGTGTTTTTGGGAAATTAGTGGGGTTTGTTTCGGTTGGTTTGGGGTTTGGGTTGGGTTCAAAGGGGGTTTGGGTGGGGGACAAGGGGATGGTAGGGAAGTTTGGGTGTGGGTGGATGCTGTGGGTAGGCGTTAAGGGCATGGTCAGGCGCCCTGTGGGGGAGGCAGGACGGCGAGAGTCAGGGGGATGGTGGGGGTCGGTGGGAGTCAGGGGGATGGCGGGGGTTGGTGGGGGTCAGGGAACGGCAGGAGTCAAGGGGACAGTGGGGGTCAGGGGGATGGTGGGAGTCGGGGACAGAGGATCAGGGGCATGGGCCCTCCGCTGCCCACCCCCGCTCCTGGGGGCTCACCTCAGCACGTAAGAGCGGGCCGGCGCGCTCTTGTAGACGTACTGGGCGAGCCACCACTGCACCGTCATGTTCCAGTACCGCATCCCATCGCGGACGCGCACACAGAAGTCGGTCTGCTGGCAGTCAATGTTGCGGATGGTCTCGTAGTCGTATTTGGTGGCTGCTCCGGCTTCTGGGCTGGAGGGATGGCTGGAGGTCAGAAGGGGCCCCGACGTCCCAGCCGAAGGAGACGGGCCTGGGCCCACCGGGGTGACCAGCTCTGCCTCCAGAACCTGCCCTCGAGGCTTGTAGGTCCACCCGCAGGGCAGGGCCTAGCTTAGCCTGGGGGGGGACCTTGCCCCTCACCCTTGCATCTCAGGCCACCAGGGGCCACGGTTGGGAGGAACAGCCTCCCCCACTACAGGATGGCCTGGGTGGTCCCACCGACCACGGCCAGGGGAGCGTCCGGAGGCCTGGGGGGAGTCCCCTGTCCCGCGACCCATGGGTGGATGTAATGTTGGGGAGGATAGGGGGGGGGCCCCCCGTTGATTTTCCCAGGGTAGGCCCAACCCGGGGCGGGAGTCACATGGCCGCATCCAGGCCACGAAGATCCGGAAGGCGGGAAGATGGGACTGGTGAAGAGGCGGAACGCGAAGGGCCGGTCATAGAAGGAGTCCTCCCGCACGGCCTCCAGCGGGAAGAGCCAGGAGGACAGCAGGAAGAGCAGGCCAAAGAGGGGGGCTGGCCGGGCCCGCAGCAGCAGCGGCTCCCAGCTGGGCACCGGTGCCGGGCCTTGGTGCACCCAGTCGTGGTACGTGCGGTAGCGGTAGAAGGGGCCTGCCGGGAGAGGTCGGGGCAGAAGCGGGAGCTGGGAGAGGGGAGATGGGGGCACAAGTGGGAGCCGGGAGAGGGGAGGTCGGGGCACAAGTGGATGGTGGGGAGACCCATGGAGGGAGCACAGCAGACCAGGGCCCAAGGTCTGCCTCATGAGGCCCCCCAAGGGAGAAGCTGCCCGGACAAGAAGAAATGGTGCTTCCGTTCACACGGCTAGGACGCGGCGGGCAGGAGCCCAAGAGCGCCCTACCCACTGCGTCACACTGCCCGTGGCCAAGCCCCACTTGGGACACAGGCAGGAAGCGGCAGGTCTGGAGGTCCCTCACTTTACCAAGGGGAAGTTGGGCCCAGGGAGCTTAAAGGGCTGCCAAGTGTCCCAGGTGCCCCTGCTCCCCCTCCAGCTCCCCCTCCAGCTCCCCCTCCAGCAGCTCAGTCAGTAGAGGATGCCGGCTGGCGGCACTGCCCCTAGCCAGAGGCCCCGGGGGACAGCGGGCCCGGGCAGGGGCTGCTCACCCGTCAGGAGCCCCACGTAGCAGTAGCTGTAGCTGAGTATCTGGGGCAGGGAGGGCACGGCGAGGAGCTGCCCCACAGTCGGCCGCTTCTGGGGCTCCATTTCCTTCTGCGCTCGGAGCTCCTGCACCTCGCTGGCAAGGCTCACCAGCTGGGGACGGGCACGGGGTCAGGGCTGGGCCTGGCCCCCGAGAACAGCCCGTCTCCCCCAGGGAGCTCAGGGAGGGTCCCAGGGCCCCTCCAATCACCCGGCCTGGATCCATAAGTGGCCGGGGTGAGAAAACGGCCACTCCCAGCGCCCGGACAAACTCCTCGGGAGCTAAGCCCGTAGCCACCGGGAATGCCGGGGCTCTCAGAGTCGGGGATCGGGGTGGCCACATCTGGAGACCCCTTGGGGCGAGCCTCGGGGCGCTGAGAGCTGCAACCGCTCCAAGACCTCACCTTGAGTGTGAGCAGCAACTGCACGGCGTTGGTGAAGGGGGTGGGGGCGGGGAGCCCCAATACAGTGACCATCCGGAAGAAGAGGAGGTAGAGGAAGGTCCAGGCCAGTGCCAGGGCGTGGCAGGACCTGCCCAGAGGGAGGGGGAGAGACAGACACCAGCGCGCCGTCAAGCCCGGGTCTCCCCAGCTGGGCCGGAGGGGGGCCCCGGGGGGGGGGGCTGCCCGCGGCCAGTTACCTGGGCCAGGTCTCCATGATGATCCAGGTGCCCAGCACGGTGACCAGCGAGTGGAGGATGTGGGGTCCGCAGGTGAGCAGCGTCAGTGCCACACCCACCCCTGCGGCTCCCCATTGCTTCAGCCCGGGACCTGGAGGTGAGTGGGAGGCAGTGGGAGAGGAGGCCCGGCCTCGGCCCTGCCCCTCCCCTCTGCTCCCTTCCCCCATCCGCCCAGAGCCCCGGCCACAGGAAGGGGAACACACTCACCCGCTTTCTTAAAGAGGAAGCCCACGGGGACGGAGATAAGGAGGATCGCCAGATACCCCACCCGGGAGCGTTTGGGGCTGAGGCCTGACGCGTCCCTCCCCAACCCGAAGGCTCAGGGATTGTCCTTTGTCCCCCCCGCAATCTTCTCCGTGCCTTGGATGGCCCCCAGCAGACGTCTCTCCCCCAGCCCACTCCCGGTGCCGGTCCCCCTTCTCCCCCTCCTCTCCCCCCCCCAGGTCCCGGGAATGCCCCCCCCCAGGGGATCCGGGAATGCCCCTCCCCCCGGGGATGTCCCTCCCTCCCCGCGCCCCAAAAGGCCCCGAGCTTGCCCCTGCTCCCTCCCCCCCCCTCCCCAAGCTGTCCGAGCCCCTCAGTCCCATCTGGCCCGAGATGGGCTCCCCGGAGCCCCCTCCCACCTGCAGCCCGGAGGCCAGGCTGGGAGCCCGTCCGAGCAGCGGAGGCAGCCTCCCGGTCCCACCCCCTGCACCTTCGGCCCAGCCCGCCCCCTCCTGCGGCCGCCCTCCCTTCCGGATCCGGGGCGGAGCCGCAGGCCCCCGAATGGGAGCCGCGACTCAGGGGGGCCGGGCAGAGAGGGGCAGGGCTCCGGGTCTAGTGAGGACAGGGGGCGGGGCCTATGGGAGGACCTGGCCTGTGGAAGGAGGGGGGCCGAGGCCATGGTTTTAATGGAGGGCGGGGCCATGGGCTCAGACTTTCCAAAGGGGTGGGGCTGAGGGAAGGGGCGGGGCATTGGCAAAAGTGGGGACCCGCTGGGTGAGGGTTCCGATGGGGCGTGGCTGAAGTCCGAGCGCTCGGAATGGAGTAGGGTAATGAATTAGGGAAAGGGGCGGAGCATTCGGAAAGGGGCGGGGCTGAAGCCCGAACTTTGGACCAAAGGGGTGGTGCCGAGTGCGGGGAACGAAGGCGGGGCGTTTGGGCAAGGGGCGGAGCTGAAGGTGAGGACTTCTAAAGGGGCGGAGCCCAGGGGATGAGCTGCGCACAGGGGCGGAGTCTGACCACGAATCGGGGGCGAGGGGAGGAGATTTGGCAACGGGGCGGGGTTGAATATTTTCCTCCAGGAATATTTTGGGCGAAATATTTTGAAAGGGGCGTGGCTTTTAGGGCTCGGAAGGGGCGGGGCTGGGCCCGGGCTGGCTGGGACGGCCGGAGGAGCTACCGGACACGTGGGCACTGGCAGGCTGGGGCGCCCGGCGGTGGCCGGCCCCCCAGCGGCTCTGGGGCCCGGCTCCATGCTGGTGGTGGAGGTGAAGGCCGGGCAGGCCCTGGTGTGGAGCGCCGAGGCCGCCCGGACGCTGCGGGAACGGCTGGGCGTGGGGGGCCGGCCCGTGGGGAGCCTGGCTCGGGGGCCCCGGCAGAACGCGCGCCTCGGCCTCCCGCTGCTGCTGCTGCCGGAGGAGGCCCGGCTGCTGGCCGAGATCGGCGCCGCCACGCTCGTCACCGCGCCGCGCCGAGAATCCGGCCCGCAGGCCCAGGTGCCCGGCGGGGGGCGAGGGAGAGGGGAGACCCCTTGGGAGGGAGTGGGGGAGGGGGAGACCCTGGGAGGGGAGGGGAGGGAGCTCAGGGGGGGGGGAGAGGGGAGACCTGGGGAGGGAGGGGGGGGGGAGACCCCGGGGAGGAAGGGGAGGGGAGCTCAGGGAAGGGGGGGGAGAGGGGAGACCCCGGGGAGGAAGCAGGGGGGGAGCTCAGGGAAGGGGGGCAGGGAGAGGGGAGACCCGGGAGGAAGAGGGGAGGGGAGACCCCGGGGAGGAAGCAGGGGGAGGGGAGACCCCGGGGAGGAAGCAGGGGGCAGGGGAGACCCCGGGGAGGGAGCAGGGGGAGGGGAGACCCCGGGGAGGGAGCAGGGGGAGGGGAGCTCAGGGAAGGGGGGGGCAGGGAGAGGGGAGACCCCGGGGAGGAAGCAGGGGGAGGGGAGACCCCGGGGAGGAAGCAGGGGGCAGGGGAGACCCCGGGGAGGGAGCAGGGGGCAGGGGAGCCCAGGACTTCTAGGGAGGGGGGAGGTGCAGAGCCTGGGGGCCGGGTCTCAGCTGAAAGCCTCCTCTTCCCCAGGCTGCCGCTGCTTACCGGCGGGAGCAGGAGGCTGGGTTCCGGGAGCAGCGGGCCCTGGCGGCCGAGGCCCGGCAGAAGCGCCTGAAGGACCTGGCCGAGCACATTGCCCGAGGCCGGGCCAAGAAACAGCGGGGGCCTCCGGAGTCGGGGCAAGGAGAGGAGGGAGGTGAGGGGGAGGGCCTTTGGGGGAGGGGGCCAGGAGTGCCTGCACCCGTTCCACCTCGCCCGCTTTGCTCTTCCCCTTCTCCCAGCAGGCCTGCAGCCCCCTTTCCCAGAGACTGCCATGCTGGTCCAGCTGCCCACGGCTCGCCCCCGGCCAGCCTGGGCCAGGCCCCTGGACTGGCACCACCCATCCCCGGATTGGCCCCATGCTGGAAACCCGGCTCATGAGCTTCGCTACCGAGTCTACAAGGACCTGTGGGAAAGGGGCTACTTCCTCACCTCGGGGGGCAAGTTTGGGGGCGACTTTCTGGTCTATCCAGGTGAGCGGGTTCTTGCCTCCTTCTCTGTGGCCCCTTCCCATGTGAGCCGTTTGTCCTGGAGCTCCGATAATGTAGAGAGAGCTGGGGAGAGCGCGGGTCACTGCTTCTCTCCTGGCTTCTCTTTAATCTTGAATTGCCGACAAATCCCCATAGGTCTGGCAGTTTTACCCTAAGGGAGGTCCTGACCTCTGGGCCTCAGTTTACTTCTGTGTAAAATGGGAGTGATGGAGTTTGGGGGAGCAGTTGCAGAAAAGCAGGTTCGGGTTTAGGGAACTGCTGCAAAGACGAAGGGTCCTGTTCTCATTGGGGGGCTCCAGGAGAGAGCTGAATGACCACTGTCCAAAACCATGGGGGGATAGACAGCTCAGTGTGGGTTCTGAACCCTGAGCCCATCCCTCCGCTGGTGCTGCTGAAGTGGAGAGAGCACTGACTCCCAAATCAGGAGAACCTGAGTTCAAATCCCCTCTCAGACATTTAGCACTTACCAGCTGAGAGACCCGGGCCAAGTCACTTAACCCAGATTGCCTCCACCAGAAAAAAAAATAGGGTCCGGCTGGAGCCCCCCATCAGCTCTGATTCTGTCCCCTTTGCCTTTTGGCCTCCTGTGGCTCGTTCCATTCCTGGCCCTCAGTTTCCTCAGCTGTCCTGAGTGAGCTTTGGCCCCGCCCCCACCTCTGTGCTCCCTCCTATATGTCTGTGGGTGGGGTGCCTGGAGGGAGGTTTAATCAGCACGGCCTCCCTCCCTCCCTCTGCACTCCAGGCGACCCCCTTCGCTACCATGCCCACTTTGTGGCCCAGTGCTGTGCCCCCGGGGACCCCCTCCCGCTGCCGGACCTCGTCTGTGCCGGACGTCTTGGGACCAACGTGCGCAAGACCCTGCTCCTGTGCTCCCCCCAGCCTGACGGCTCTGTGGCCTACACCTCCCTGCACTGGGCTGGCCTGCCATGACCGGGGAGGGGGCCGGAGGCCTGCCCCGAGCCTTTGGACCGGCTCCTGGTGCCATCTGAATCCAGACGTGCTCCTTGGACTGCAGGAGGAGAGGGGGAGCCGCCTTTTACTGCTTAACCCGGATCAAAACCTCCGGATGGGTGCTGACCCTGGGCGCTGGGCCCTCCCAGGAGGCTGAGTCAGCTCCAGCCTTCCCTACAGCTTCCCTCTGGCCTCAGTCTCCTCATCCCTAAAATGGGGACTGCAATAAGGGGCCTAGGCCTCCTCTTCCCCCATTACATTAATCTGAGACAGACAGCTGAACGTTGCATTGCCGGGAGGGGATCCTGAAGACCTGAGTTCTACTGTGCCCTTAGACCTGTTCTGGCTGTGTGGTCCCGGGCAAGTCATTTCCCCTTATTCTGGGTCAGGAAAAGGGGCTAGCCCCTACTTCCCAGGATTGCTGTAGAGACTAGCCGAAATCATTACTGGAAAGCACTTCCCGCAGTGACTGGCACGCAGTACGCGTGGTGGAAATGGCAGTATTTTGCTGTGATTGTCTTCACATGTCGACATTTGGGGCCCTTCTCCCTCCTATTTGTCCCTCTCTGGACCCTGGGAGCAGCCTAGCCCCAGAGCCCTTGCCGAGTCCTGAGACGATCTGCTGAACACGACGTTGTCTCATTGTTTGTTTTGTTTTTAACTTTTATTTTAATACTACGTTATTTCTCCAATTACATTCTCTTGCTGTCGTGGTTGTCGCAGATTCTTTTTTTTTTTTTCTTTAAACTTTTAATAGTGCTTTGTTTTCCCAAATAGTTTTCAACATATATTTTGGCAAAACTTTTGTGTTCTAAGTTTTTCTTCCTCTCTCCCTCCCCTCCCCCTCCCCGAGGTATCGAGCAATCTGGTGTAGGTCAAATAATTGCCGTCCTTTTAAACATTTCCTTATTATTTGTTGTGTTGTGCATGGAGAATCGACCAAAAAGGAAAAAACAAACCCGTGAGAAAGAAAGAGTAAAAGGTAAAAATCCTGTGCTCTGATCCACTTCCGGTCGCCACAGTTCTCCCTCTGGATGTGACTGACTTTTCCTATTCCAAGTCTATTGGACTTGCCTTGAATCAGTGGTTTGCTGAGAAGAGCTAACTCCGGCACAGCTGACGTCACATCATCTTGTTCCTAGTACAATCCAACATTCATTTTGGTGAGATTTTCAGTTCCAATTTCTCTTCTGCCTCCATTCCCCACCTTCCCCTCCCCACCTCAGCAAGCAATCTGATAGGGTTAAGTATTTGCAGTCCTTTTAAAATATTTCCATAGGAGTCACATTGGGGGAAAAAATCAGAACAAAAGGAAAAAAAACACAAGAAAAAACAAAACAAGAGAGGTGAAAACAGTATGCTTCGATCCACACGCAGTCTCCACAATTCTTTCTCTGGATGCGGATGGCATTTTCCATCCCAAGTCTCTGGGAATTGCCTTGGATCACGTGTTGCTGAGAAGAGCTAAGTCTTTCCCGGTTGATTATCACACAATCTCGCTCTTACTGTGTTCAATGATGCTCATGTCAGCATCAGTTCATTTAAGTCTTCTCAGGCTTTTCCATAACCAGCCTTTTCATCACTTCTTATAGAACAATAATATTCCATAACCTTCATATACCATAACTTATTCAGCCATTCTCCAACTGATGGGCATCCCCTTTATGTCCAATTTTTTGCCACCATAAGAAGAGCAGTCACAGTTTTGCACGTGTGGGTCCCTTTCCTTCCTTTAAGATCTCTTTGGGATATAAGCCCAATAGAGACACTGCTGGGTCAAAGGGGATACAGTTTAATATCTCTTTCTTTAAAATGGTTGCTTCCATTTACAAATCCACTAACAATGTATATGTCCCATTTTTCCCCACATCCCCTGGAACATTTATCATTATCTTTTCCTATCATCTTTGCTAATCTGAGAGGAATGAGGTGGAATCTCAGAGTTGTTTTAATTTGCATTTACTCTAAACAATAGTGAGTTAGAGTATTTTTTTCATGTAATTATGGATGACTTTAATTTCGTCATCTGAAAATTCTCTGTTCATATCCTTTGATCTTTGCCTATCTTTTCAAATAACTTATATAGTATTGAATTTTTTCTTTAAATATTTGGTAGAATTGACTTCTAAATCCACCTGGCCTTGGAGATTTTTTGAATTTACAAGTCAATTCTACCAAATAGATATACTGTCTGAGTATGGTCAGCTTTTGTGTAGTGGTTGAGGTCCCCCGCTAGTATAGTTTTGCTGTCTCTTTCTTCCTTTAACTGATTTTGCTTCTCCTAAGAATTTGGACACTACACCTTGGTGCATACACTTAGTATTGATATTACTTCATTTGTCTATGCTATCTTTTGTTGGAATCTTTACAAAAGTGTTAACTCATTAGAGTAGATAGAGACAATAATTATCTAATTTAGCCTGGTTCAGTATGATTGATCTGATCCTACGAAGAGATGTTAAGGGTCAGAACTTGAAACAAGGTACTAAGTAGAACTGATTGATAGAAACAATGCTTGTGTTCACACCTTTAAAGAGCTCATATAAGCAAGAAGTATTTAAGTACTCATTGGAGTTCACACACAAAAGTTAACTTTGTAACTTTGTGAATTCACACCTCCCTTAATCCCTGCCTCCAGAAGGCGGAGTCAACCTTTTACACTCAGCACATTGACTGGGGTCGGAGAGGAGCATTCTGGGAGAGACACAGAGGGCTTTGGGAGACTGAGAGCCAGAAGCTCTCTCTCGGAGGCAAGAGAGATTCAAGGAAGCAGAGGCGGAGGCAAAGGACAAAGATGCAAGAGCTCTTAGAACCAAGGAGAGAGAGAGAGACCTCTAAGAAAACTAACCGGGCTATATTGGAGACAATAAAAGATCTGAACTTTTATCAGCTGGCTGCATTTTGGGTGATTATTTACTTGTAACTGAAACTAAAGCTGCCTCCAGAAAACCTCCCTGAGAAAACCCTCTTCCAGAGAGAACTCTTATATTTTAAAGAACAAGAACACCACAATCTTTTATCTAGATGTTTCCTTATCTCTTTAATTAGATTTTTGCTTTTCCTTTGAGATCCTCCGTCTTTTTTTTTAACCGCAGCCTAATATGTTCTACTCCAGCCTTTGACCTTTACTCTCTATATCCGTTTCAAAAATGTTTCTTGTAAACAACATATTTTAAGGTTTTGGTCCATTCTAAGCTCTCTGCTTCCATTTTATGGGAGAGCTCATCCGAACTGCATTCAGTTATGATCATCAACTGTGTATTTCCCTTCATCCTATTTTCTCCTGATTATACTTTGTCTCTTTCCACCCTGTCCCTCCTCACCAGGGTTTTGTTTCTGACCAGCCCCTCTCTTTTATCAGCCCTCCTTCCTTCTCTTACCTCTTTCTGCTATTTCTGCCCTTCTTTTCCCCATCCCTTTGTGTCTCTCCTATTTCTTTTCAGTCCCTCCCTTTTCTTTCCCCTTTTTCCTACTTCCCTAAAGAATAAAAGATAAATTTGAAAACCGAGTATGAATGTTATTACCTCTGAACTAACATTGATGAGATTAAGCTTTAGACAATGCTCAGCCCTCTCCCTTCTTTTCCCTCTAATTGTAATAGGTCTTTTGTGCCTCTTCATGTAATCTAATTTGCCCCATTTTACCTCCCCTTTCCTCTTCTCCCAGTACAATCCTTTTTTCCACTCTTTTTTGTCTTATATTATCACATCAGTCAACTTATACTCAAACCCTCTTATGTATGTATACCCCCTTCTAATTGTCCTAATAACTGTTCTCAAGAATTACAAGTATCATCTTCCCACGTAGGGATGTAAAACAGTTTTAACCTTTAAATAACATTTTTCTCTTTCCTTATATCTTTTCATGCTTCTTGGAGTCTTATATTTGAAGATACCATTTTTTGTTTAGTTTATCAGAAATGATTGAAAGTCCCCCATTTGATCGACGATCCGACTCTTCCTCTGAAAGGTTATGCTGGATAATTCATTCTTGGTTGTAATTCAAGCTCCTTTGCTTTCTAGAATATGATATTCCAGGCTCTCTAATCCTTATTGTAGAAGTTACTAAATCTTGGGTAATCCTAACTATGGTTTTTGATGTTTGAATTGTTTTTTTCTTGCAGATTGTAGTATTTTCTCCTTAACCTTATAGTTCTGGAATTAAGCTACAATATTTCTTGGAATTTTCCTTGCGGGATGTCTTTCAGGGGGTGATTGAGAGATTCTTTCAATGACTATTTTGCCCCTGATTAAAAAAAAAAATATATATATACACACACACACACACACACACACACAATAGCTTTTTATTTTTCAAAATACATGTAAGGATAGTTTTCAGCATTCACCCTTGCAAACCCTTGTATTCCAAATTTTTATCCCTCCTTTCCCCCCTCCCCTCAACAGCAAGTAATCCAATAGAGGTTAAACACGTGCAATTCTTCTACACATTATTTCCACATTTATGATCCTCTTTGGTCTCTTTGTACGATGTTTTCTAGGTTCTTTTTTTGGTGATGGCTTTCAGGCAGTGCAGTACTTAAAATGATCTCTCCCGCATCTACTTTCTTACTCGGTCGTTTTTCCCTATTTTATTTTATCTTTGAGTTTGATTCCTTCTGTCTCAGAGTCACTGGCTTCCATGTGCCCAGTTTCCCTTGGCTTTTGTAGCTTCCTTTCCACTGGGCTAAGTCAGTCCGGCTTTGCACGCCTCCCGCTTCTTTCCCAGCTTTTCTCCCAAGAAGGCTCTGGGCCCGAGCCGCGTTCCCGTCTCCCTGGGAGACGGCGCCCAGGCGTTCTGAACACGCGCGTCAGCTCGGAGACTTTCCGGGCTCCTGGGCTCGTTCCCGCCTTCCTCCCGCCCCCCTTCCTTCGCTCTCAGGTCCGGGCAGCCCCGATGGGCGTTACCAGGGAAGGCCGGGTGGCCGCAGCACAGCCGGGGACTCGAGCGGGGAGGAGCCTGAGGGGATCACCCGGGCCTCCGGGAGCCTTCTCTGCCCACTCCGCTGTGTCCCATCCCAGAGCCCCCATCTCTCCGCTTATAAGAGGACTTCGCTGCCCCTCCCCACCCCCGGCTTTTCGGCACCGCTTCCGGCTGGCGCCTGTGGGGGTCGGTCGGCCTGCTGAGCAACGGTCGCTAACGCCCCGCGCCTCCGCCCCCTCTTAGCCGCCGCCGTGAAACCTCTGCCCTGCGAATTCCGAGGGCCCTCGCAGCACCGGCCGGAGCCCCGACCCCCAACATTTCCCGGCCTTTAAAGCTGAGCTCTGCTCCCGAGGCACAGGGGGCGCTGTCGGGAGCTTCTGCGGCCTCGCGGGCAGGGGTCCCCGGGGGTTGCTGACCTGCTTCTAGAGCCGGACCTCTCCACCTTGGGCGGGGCGGGGGGGGGGGAGTTCTTCTAAATTCAATTCAGAGGCTCCTTTCTACCCGAGTCCTTTCTCGGTCCCCTCCCCCACCGCCTTCTCTTTATTTTAATGTAAATTTATAAGATGAATGTTCTCGGTCGTTCCCTAGGGTCGCCATTGGCTGGATCTAGGCTTGACCCGAGCCGCGGGGGGGAGGGGGGGAGCAGCGCCGAGGAGGGGCTCGGACGCAGCTCCGCGTCTGGCCACGCCCCAGGGACGCTCGCTTCCTGTTGGCCAGCGCTGCGCCGGCGCGATGACGCTATGGCACCGCCCCCGGAGTTTTAAGGGCCGCACGCCGTGGGGCCGAGTCTTTTCCCGGAAGGCTCGGGCTCTAGCTGCAGGTGAGCGCGTGGCGGCCGGGCACCGGGGAGAGCGGGAGAGCGCGGGACTCGGAGCTCCCCGCGGAGGTTCCCGACCACCCTCCCCTTCCCCCAAAGCCAGACGAGCGCCCCTTGGGCCTCCTTCCCGTCCGCTAGTGCTTGTCAGTGGCCCCGCGTTCTCCCCTCCCCCCGCCCCGCGCGCAGGCGCCGTAGCGCCTGTCTGAGCGCGTGTCTCTCCCCACGCACAGGCGCCGTCGGACGTTCTGCTAGGCCAAGATGCCGGTCGCCAGGAGCTGGGTATGTCGGAAGACGTACGTGACGCCGCGGCGGCCCTTCGAGAAGTCGCGCCTGGACCAGGAGCTGAAGCTGATCGGTCAGCGGCCCGCCGAGGAGGGGGGCGGGGAGAGGGGGGCTCTACGGCGGCCGGGAGGGCGCGGGGCACGGCCGGGCTCCTCCACCCACGTGCTCCACTCCCTCCCCCCCAGGCGAGTACGGGCTCCGAAACAAGCGCGAGGTGTGGCGGGTCAAGTTCACGCTGGCCAAGATCCGCAAGGCTGCGCGGGAGCTGCTCACGCTGGACGAGAAGGACCAGCGGCGCCTCTTTGAGGGTGAGCGGCCGGGTGACCCCCATCCCGGGGTGGGGGAGGGCCCCCGGGGCCTTTCTGGGGCTGTGCCCCATAGACACCCCATGGGGGAGGGGCGCGCTCCCCCTCCCCCCCTCCAATAACTTGGCCCCCCGCCCCCCCCAGGTAATGCTCTCCTGCGGAGGCTGGTGCGTATCGGCGTCCTGGACGAGGGCAAGATGAAGCTGGATTACATCCTGGGCCTGAAGATCGAGGACTTCCTGGAGCGGCGCCTGCAGACGCAGGTCTTCAAGCTGGGCCTGGCCAAGTCCATCCACCACGCGCGGGTCCTGATCCGCCAGAGGCACATCAGGTGCGGCCGAGCCCCCTCCCCCGCCCCCCCAGCTCCCTGCAGGTGATCACGTGGGGGCCTCCCCCCGCCCTGCGCAAGGCTCACTGCGGCTCCGCCGTACACCTTGTGAAGGCGCTCTCGGGCCGGGCCGGCAGGTGAGGGGGCGTGGGGGTGAGGGTGGTGCCCGGGGCCGCGGCCACGTCGTCCTTCTCCCGCCCCCCCGACCCGCCCCCGCCCCCCCCCCGACCCGCCCCCGAACGCCTCCCTCTCCTCCCCCCCGCAGGGTCCGCAAGCAGGTGGTGAACATCCCCTCCTTTATCGTGCGCCTGGACTCCCAGAAGCACATCGACTTCTCGCTGCGCTCACCCTACGGCGGCGGCCGGGCCGGCCGGGTCAAGAGGAAGAACGCCAAGAAGGGCCAGGGAGGGGCGGGCACCGGGGACGACGAAGAGGAAGATTAAGTGTTACACCCCCCCCCCAAAGTGGAATAAAGCTCTCTGACTAATGAAGCGCCCGCGGCCTTGGGGTGTGTGTGGGGAGGGGGCCAGCTTGGGCTGGGGGCGGGGCCGTCTTCCCCCGGGCCGCCCGCTCGCACCCCGGAGCCCTGGGGAGGAAGTCTAGCCGGGGACCCTGGCCGTGGTCTGTCCTGGGAGGGCGAAAGCTCCTGTCCCTCCCCCACCCGGACCGCCATTGACCCCCCGGGCCTTAGGCGAGGAAATGTGGGGAGGGGGGAGATAGGATAGCGGCGGGCTCCGGGAAAGGGGCAGCGCGTCCAGCCCCGGGTCGCGCGGTGAGGAGGGGCCCGGGGCCGGCCGGAGAGGATGGGGAGCAGCCAGAGGGGCGGGGGGAGGCAGCGCCGAGGCCGGGAGACCCGGGCCAAGCCTCGGGAAACACCCCCCCCCCCCCCCGCCGCGGGCCAATCCAGGAGACGTGGAGCTGAAGCGCGTTTATTCCTGCGGTGCCCTCAGCGCGCCCCCCTCGGTCCCCCGGAGCCGGCTCCGAGGCCAGGTCTCCTCCCGCTCCAGTCCTGGGGGCGGCGGCTTCCGGCTCCGAGTCGCTCTGGATCCTTCCATCCGGGAGACCCCGGGGCCTTCCCAGCAGGGAGCCCCTCCCATGTCCGGCGCCGGGCACAGGCGCTGCCCAGCCCCTGGGGGCCACAGCGGGGAGCGGGGCTTGGCGGCGGCCCGGGCAGCCAGGTTGGATGCTGGGCACGCTCCCTCCGGGTCCCGGGGCTCGGCTCAGCTCAGCGCAGGGCGGCGTACAGGCAGGGCGGGCCTGGGCCCGAGCCGGGAGGGTCCTGGGGCTCGGCCTTGAGCTTCAGCTGGGCGTACGTCACTTGCCGAGGGTCCTCCCCGGGGGGCGCCTGCGGGAGGAGAGGAGGGGCTGAGGGAGAGGTGCAGCCTGAGCCCACCTCCCGCTGGGTGTGGGTGGGAGCCTCCCCCATGGGCCCCCCTCCTCCCCCCGGGCTGAGAGACTCACGGCTGTGTCCTCCGGTCCGGCCGGTGTCCGGCTGCCGTCCTCCACAGCAGCGTCTGAGGCAGAGAAGCAGGGGGAATCAGGCCCGGGCTCTGCCCAGGGCCGGGCCTTTCCCTCCGACGCCCCTCCCCCTCCCGCCCTGCCCTCACTCACACAGCGGCTCCTCCATGGGGGTCGCAGCGGGGTCTGAGCTGGGGAACCAGAAGGGACAGAGTGAGGGGTGGTGGGGGTGGTGGGGGAGGGGCTGGGAAGGGGGGCAGGTGTCTGGCGGAGGGTCTCTCTGGGGCTCCTACCTCTTGGGGGTCTTCTCGGCCTCCGCCCCTCTGCTCCCGTTGCCTGTGGGGAGAGTCAGAGTCAACCTTCCCCGGGGCTCGGGCCCCCGACCCGCCGCCCCCGGCCCCAAGAACTCGCCGATTCTGGCCCGATGGCGGCGACAGCAGAGGAGGAGGAGGAGGAAGAGCAGGATGAGCAGCGCGGAGAGGCCCAGCAAGATGGTTGCCGTGAGAGCCGAGGAAGCTGGGGCTGAAGCTGGGGGGGGGGGAGAAGGGGGCATATTAAGGCCGGCGGGTCCCCGGGAGGCCAGAGCTGGGTACTGGGCCCTGCGCACTCCAGGGCCTGTCCTGGTGCCGGGTGGGCCCAACCCCAAGAGTTGGGCCCCTTCTGCTGGACCTGATCCTGTGATCCTGCCCCCCCCCCCCCCCCCCCCCCCACCATGTCTCCCCTCCATGAGTAAGGCCGGGCAAGGAGGGCAGCTCTGGGCACAGAGCTCCGAGCTGGGGCGGAGTCCAGTCCAGCCTCAGACGCTTGCTAGCTGCGCTCTGCCTGGCTCACCCCCGTGCGATGCTGGGCAAGTCCCTCCCTCTCTGGCCCTCACTTTCCCATCTGTACAATGGGAGTATGACCACGAGGTGGGAACGGTGAGAGGGAAGCAGACTCCTGCCCCTCCCTCGGCACTGCCCAGCCCCTGCCCACCCTCAGTCCTCCAGGGCCCCAGGCCCTCCCTGATGTGTCCCGGAGAATATCGCTGGACATGCAGAATGCAGAGTGGGCCAAGGGGCAGGGCCCCGGGGTCTGCATTCTCTGAGCCCCACCCATTACTCTGGGCCCTGGGGGCCCCAGGACTGTGGAGGGAGCTTAGCAGGGCTGGGAGGGAGAGGCCGGGGTCTCTCACCTGTGACCCTGAGCTCCAGGGCGTCACTGGGGAATGACCACTCATGGGGGGAGAGACTCCAAAAGCTGTAGCATCGGTACGTCCCTCCGTGGGTGGAGTTCACAGCAGGGATGGAGAAATTGGCCTGAGACGCCCGTGCATGGGGCTGGGCCGGGGCCTGGGTGACCTGTTCTCCGACCTTGTACAGGGCAGACCGGTCATGGGACAGCTGGGAATGGCACTGGAGGGTCACAGCCTGTCCTGGGGCCACCTTGGAGCTGGGCCAGGCCGAGAGGGAGGGTGGTGGGAAAAGCCCTGCAGGAGCAGGAGAGTCGGGACTGAGAACAGGAAGAGCCCTCCCCTCTCTGTGCCCAGGCTGGAGGCAGGACAGGAACAGGGGCAGAGCAGCAGCCCGTCCTCCCCCCTCTCCCTCTCCTGGCTTCCTCAGGGCCTGCTGGGGCGGGGGAGCTGCAGGGGCTCCAGAGCCTGCTCACCTGTCACCGTCAGCTCCAGGGGCTCACTGGGCTCTGACCACCCTGACAGGCTTTGGTAGAGACACTGGTAGCTCCCAGCAGAGCTCGCTGCTATGTTATAGATGATGAACCAGGCTTCCTGCCCAGCTGGAAAAGCTTCCACAAAACTATTGCTTCCTGTCTTCCTCAGGCGGTGCACACCAGCCCCAGGGGACCCTTTACACCAGAGGATCACGGGCTGCCCTTGGGGGACCACCGAGCTGGGCTCAGCCCTGAGGGAGGGTTTGGGCAATTCCTCTGGAAGAGAATCAGCCCCGAGATCCCCTCTCAGCCCCTCCCTCCCAGCCCCCTCCCAGAATCACCCATCAGCACAAACCCCTCCCCCCCACCCCCTCCCCTAACTCTCAGGGCTGAGCAGGCAGGAGGGGCAGGAAGCTTTGGGGCAGGGACTCACCTTGTTGTGCCCAGGTCTCCCAGCACAGACTAAGCCCTGTAGGACAGGCTCTCATTAGATTCGTCTCCCAGAAGCTACAAGTTTGTCACCACACCCAAGGGGCAGGGATGGGGGGGGGGCAGAGGGGCAGCCAGACAACGGGGACCCCGGCTCGTGGGCTGCCTGTGCCCCATCTCACTGGCCCTGCATTTCCTGCTCTGTGGGATCGATTGCAGGGTCCAGGCAGTGATTCCAAGGCTCCCTGAAGTTTTGAGTCTGCCTCTGGAAGTCATGGCTCTCCCACTTCCCAGGACTTACCGAAGCCGAGCAGGGCAGCGAGCGTGGGGGCCATGGTGCCCGAGGGTGAGTGCAGGGCTCTTAGCGGAGCTTCCCTGGCACAGGATGGGGTCAGAGTGGCCTTCCCCACGTTCATGCCCTGCTCCCACCCAGCGATGAATGTGGAAGAAGACGTTCTCCTTCATCAGGCTGCAGGGATGAGTCAAAGTCATGTGGCTGGAATGCAGGGCACCAGGGTCTCAGGAGATGGCTGTGCCCGGGGGAATGGCAGAGAGCACGGCCATGGGCGTGCGGACAAGGAAGCAATGATTTCAGAGACGGGGGTGGAGTGGAAGGCAGCACCGGGGAACCATCTCTACTCAGGCTGCTGCATTTGAAAGCCCAGGAGAGAAGAGGAAGAAGTTGTGGAGGAAGGGCCGACAAACAGCACAGGAAGGCAGACAAACCAGAACGAACAAGTGATCACATGCTTCACAACAGCAAGGTCTGTGGAATGGAGCCTTTTATCCCTCTTGTGTCAAGTAAAGTCATTCAGTAGCGATTAGGCAGAGGATAACGAGATGCCCTTTTTGGTGTTTAATTTCAGATTAATAATGTATGGTTTTATACATACACATATGTATACATTTAAGTATACAAGCATCCACTCACATGCCACCTTAAATCTCGGGGATCAGCTCTCTTGAGCAGATTTCAGCAGTCACGCCGGTTGGAAACCCAAATCTTTTGCCTTTTGGAATATCATGTTCCAATCTCTCCTTTCCTTCAAAAGTACAAGCTGTGAAGTCTTGGGAAGTTTTCCAGAGTTTCAGGATAGAAGAGGACCTGCATGTGGTACAGCACAATGGAGGCTGTTTTTGGAATGGGAGGACATGGATTCAGATTTCACCCTTGCCATGTGGTACTTGTGTGTGACTTTGGACAAGAGATGTTATTTCTCTGGGCTTAAATTTCCTTTTTTGTAAGCTGGGGTGATTGATATAACCAACAAATTACACATTCAAGCAGAAAACAAAGTTTCCTTTTTTTTTTTAATATAAAATATTATATATAAAGCTTTCCCACTGGGAATAGGCTTTAGGCTTCTCTTTGGGAGGTGGGGGCAACTGAAGAGGCTTTGCTAAGAAAAGTTTACAAAAAAAGGAAGTAAAAGCAAAAATTAGGAACTATTTTGTCCAATTGTATGCTAACAAATCTGATAATCTCAGTGAAGTGGATGAATACTTACAAAAATATAGATTGTCCTGATTAATAGCTGAGGAAATAAATTACTTAAATAGTCCCATTTTAGGAAAAAAAGATTGAATAAGCTATTAATGAAGTCCTAAGAAAAAAACTCCAGGGCTAGATGGATTTATAAGTCAGTTTTCCCAAACATCTAAAGAAGAACTAATTCCAATTATTGCATATACTATTTGAAAAAAAAAGTCAAAGAGGATTGCCAAATTCCTTCTACGATATAAATATGGTGCTGATAGCTAAACCAGGAAGAGGCAACACAGAGAAAGAAAATTACAGACCAATCTCCCTCATGAATACTGATGAAAAAACTTTAAATAAAATGTTAACAAAGAGACTATAAGAACTTATCAGGAAGATAATTCACTGACCATGGGGGATTTATTCAAGGAATGCAGGGCTGGTTTCCTTATTGGCATAATAGACAACATCAATAACAAAATGAACAGAAACCATATGATGATCTCAATAGATTCAGCAAAAGCTTTTGACAAAATACAGCACCCTATTAAAAACACTAGAGAGTATAAGAATAAATGGAGTTCTCCTTAAAATGATAACAGCATCTGCCTAAAATCACCAATAAGCATTATTTGCAGTGGGGAGAAAGTAGATGCATTCCCAAAGAGATCAGAGTTGAAACAAGGATGCCCATTATTACTATTATTCAATAATGTAGTAGGAATATTTGCTCTAGCAATAAGGAAAAAAAAAAAAAAGAAATGAAAGGAATTAGAGTAGACAATGAGGAGATAAAACTGTCATTCTTTGCATATATATGATGGTATCCTTAAAAAATCCTAGAGAATGATCCTACTTAAAACTTAAAACCTACTTAAAAAAATTAACAGCTTTAACTGAGTTGCAGGATATAAAATAAACCCACAGAAATCGTCAGCATTTCTATATTTTATTACCAAATTCCAGCAGTAAAAGAAAGAGAAAATTCATGTAAAATAACTGTAGACAAAATAAAATATTTGGGTGTCTATCTGGCAGGACAAGCCTAGGAACTATATGAACACAGTCAGAAAACACTTTTCACACAAATAAAGCCAGATCTAAACAATTGGGAAAACAGAAATTGTTCATGGGTAGGCTGAACTAATATAATAAAAATGACAATTGTACCCAAGTTAGTCTGCTTGTTCAGTGCCATGTCAATCAAATTCCCGAAAAATTACAGAGCTAGGAAAAATAATAACAACTCATCTGGAAGAACAAAAAAAAAAAAAATCATTAAGGGACAGTTCCCTAATAGTACCAGATCTATAACGCTATTATAATGCAGGAGTCATCAAAACCATTTGGTACCGGCTAAGAGAGAATGGAGGATCAGTGGAATTAGATTAGATGCACATGACACAATAATCAATGACTATAGCAATCTAGTATTGGATAAACCCCAAACTCCAGTTTCTGAAAGAGGAACTCATAATTTCACAAAAATTGCTGGGAAAACTGGAAAATAATGTCATAAACTCAGCATAGATGTACTTCTCATACCTCATACCAAAATAAGGTCAAAACGGGTACAGGATTTGGGCATTAAAAAGTGATACCATAAACAAATGAAAAGAGCAAGGGATAATTTACCTATCAGATCTTTGGAGAAGGGAGGAATTTATGGTCAAAGAAGTACTAAAGAACCGTATGAAATCAAAATGGAGAACTCTGATTACATTAAATTAAGAGTCTTTGAAGAGACAAAACCAATACAGCCAAGATTAGCAGGGAAGCAGAAAACTGGGAAAAATATTTTTACATCCAGTGTTTCTGATCAAGATCTCGTTTCTAAAATATATAAACACCCTGATTTTTTTGTCTTATTGAGCCATCTATTTCCATTTGTTCAATTCTGAATTTTAGTGGGTTATTTTCTTCATTTACTTTTTTTTGCTTCTTTTTTGTATTTGTCCAGTTGAATTTTTGAATGAGTTGTTTTGTTCTGTGGAATTTTTTTTCCATTTCACAAATTTTGTTTTTTAAGAAGTTATTTTCTTTTTCTCTTTCACAAGGCTTTCATTTCCTTTCCCCATTTTTCCTCTAGCTCTCTTTTAAGATGCTTTTAAAGTTCTTCTAGGAGAGCTTTATGTGATGGGGACCAGATTATGTCACCTTTTGGAGCTTCACTTGGAAACAATCTGCCTTTAGTCTCCTCAGTGTTTGAAATCTGTTTTTCTCTTTCACCATAAATGCTATCAATTATTAGACTCTTCTTTACTTTTTTACTTATCTTTTTAAAGTTAAGTTAAGGTCAGAGAGAAATGTACGTCATCTTTGCCACCTTGGCTCCGTCCCCCCTCTGCCCCCCATAACTTTTCTATCCCTGCTGACCGTTTACTTTAATTCTGCTGCTAACTTGCTTTACTATTACTTAACCTCCCCTTACTCATGCATCCCTCCCTTGTCTTCTCTCACCCTTTGCTTTTCCATTTAACCATCCCTCCCTTCATTTCTTTATAGAGTTTAGATGGGGCTATACCCTTCATAGTATATATGTAGTGTTGCTTATTTAACCCATTACCGATGTAACTTTTCAGTACTATGAGCCCTCCTCCCCCTCTAATGCCTCTGTGTCTTTTCTTCTCCTGCACCTCATTTGTATGACATGATTAGTATTTCTACTTTAACTCTGCCCCCATCTTTCATTTGAGCTACCCTAGTGCTGATTTCAATCTTAAACATATGACACACATTTTCCATGTTAAAAAAAAAACCATAAACATTTTATCCATGTTAAATTCCTTGAAACTGATCTTTGGCATTGGCTCTAATGTGTTAAATTTCCTATGAAGTTTGGGTTTGATTGACAGAAAATCCTAAAAATCTGCAAGTTCATTGAATGTCCACTTTTTCCTTATTCAATATCATAGATAATTTTGCTGTATGTGATTTTTTGGCCTCAGGTCTGGTTCATTTTCTAGTTGGTAGATATACTTCCAAGACCTGGGGTCTTTTCTTGTGGCTGCTGATAAGTTCTGTACAATTCTAATTGTAACTTCAGCATATTTGAATTTTTTCCTTGTTTCTTGCAAAATGTCCTCTATGATCTGGGGATTTTGAAATTTGGCAATAATATTCCTATGCGTTCTCCACAAAGAATTTTGTTGAGGTGGTGATCGGACAAAGAATTTTGTTGAGGTGGTGATCGGCAGATTTTTTCTGTTTCTACTTTCCCCTCATGCTCTTTCACTCCAAGACAATTTTCTTGGATTATTTCTTCCCTTATTGTGTGAAGGTCCTTTTTTTGGATTACAACTTTCAGGCAGTCCAATTATTTTTATATTTTCTCTTTTTGATCTTTTCTCCAGATCTATGATTTTTTCCTATAATATGTTTTACATTGTGCTCTTTTTTTTTCTTTAGAATATGTTTTGTCTTGGTCTCTCATAGCTTCACTGGCTTCTCCTTGCCACATTCTAATTTTCAAAGAGGCATTTTCATCTTTGAGACTCTGTTTCTCCTTTTCTTGTTGATTATCTTTTTTTTCATAATCTTGTTTTTCCTGGATGTTTTTATTTTTAATTTATTTTAGTTATTTCTCAATGTTTCTCATTTGATTTTTGAATTCTTCTATAAATTCTCTTTGGGCAGGGAGCCACTTCATATTACTCTTTAGGGCAGAAGCTTTTTTTTTTTTACTTCAATCTCCTCCTCTGAAGACAAACCCCAATCTTCCCTGTTGCCATAGTAGGTTTGTATGGTGGGGTTCTTTTTCTTGCCAGTTCAATTTTTTTTAAATTGAGAAGTATTTGTGTAAGCACTTCTAATCCTGGTGTGGAAGGGTGGTGCCTCTAGCTTCACTTCAGCTCTCCTCTCTGACTAGAAACCCTAATCCAAGGGCTCTGCCCTCCAACAAGTGCCCACAGCCAGCAGCCTCCCTCCGTCCTGCTGAGGCTCCAGCCACAGCCAGCTCTCTCTGGAGCTCCCCATTTGGTGTCTGAGGAGAGCAAGCCCAAGGATGTTTGTACTTCTTACTGGTTAATATCTGGTCAGGGGTTTTTCTTTGCATCTTGAGTCGTACCAGGAGGACCCTGTTCTGCCCCAAGTCTTCTTGCTTTTTGACCAGTCTGTGTTTGCTCTGAGGGACAAACTTGTTCTTTCTGTGGGGGAAAACTGAGAGATCTTGAAATTTACCAACCTACTCCCCCATCTTCCCTCAGTACTTTGTGAAACATAGGTCTTTCCATCTGATTAAATTCTTGGGAAAGTGGGTGGGTTAGTGGGGGGAGGGAGAGAGACAGAAAGACAGAGAGTGGGGGAGACAGAAAGAGAATGAAGGAGGGAGGAAATCAGGGAAGAAGGAAGGGAGAGATACTGAGAGACAGGGACAGACAGACAGAGAAAGAGACAGAGACATAGGAAGAGACAGAGAAAGAGACAAGGGAAGAGGCAAAGACAGAGAGACAAGGGGAGAGAGACAAAGATAGAGAGACAGAGACAGACTCTAAGGGGAGTCTGGCCCTTTGGGTGCAGGGCGCCCTCTGGGGGCACTGGTGGTCATGGGCAAGGGGCACGTTTAGCATCTGAGACAGGAGCCTCAGGCTGCGGTGAAGGCCAGCTCCGGGTGGCAGCCAGGGCAGCGCCTTTAGATCCCCCAGGAAGGCTGACTCTGGTCTCCTCAGGAGCTCTGGGGTGCAAATGCCTTCTTGAGAACATCAGGAAGCCGGGTCTACAACTCCAGGCAGCAGGCGGGAGGAGAGCTGGGGCAGAGGGCGCTTGTGGGCCGGGCCAGCAGAGGACAGGCTTGTCCTGGGAGGGGGATCTGATGTGGGAGAGGCCGTGGGGGAAGCAGGGGGTCCTGCTGCTGGTCAGGGTGGGCTTAGGGCCCTCAGAGCCATGATGGGCAAAGGCATGAGGGAGGAGGCTCAGGGGGATTGCTCCTGGCCCATACTTGATGGGGATGGTGTGGACACTCGCCACTCAATGATGAGATTGGTGTAGACCCCCAAAGGCGGGGCCCTCCCTCTTTCTGGGTATGGGCAGGACTCTGGTAGTCTTTGGGATCCACACCTTCAGTGCCCCCCAGCTTTGCCTTCCCCTCTGTCAGAAGACGCGGGAGCTCCCCCTGGGCCTCCCCTGCAGCCATTCCAAGCTTCACCCAGCAGGAGCCCCAGGAGGACGAGCACCAGCCCGGCCAGACCGAGGCGGATGACGTTGCCCACCGTGTAATCCTGGGCTGTAGGACCTGGGAGGGGGAGAGAAGTCACTGGGAGAGGGACAAGGCCCCCGATCTCGGGCCCCCATCAGTGGGGGCGGGATTCTCCCACCCCAGGCCCGGCCCCAGCCCCTGTCCCTGGCCTGGGAGTCCTGGTCACTCCCTGGCTGGGAGGCTGGGGAAGGGGCTGGGGGTGGGGCCCTGGGGCCTGAGGGAGGGGCTGAGGCAGCCCCCCCTTCCTTGTCCCCTTCAGGGCTTCCTCTGCAGGCCCCTGAGTCAGGCCCAGGTCCCTCTTCCCGTTGCCCTCACTTCCGCTCCTCCCCCTCATTCTTCATCTCCCGCCATGTTGGGAACAGCTCGGGAAGGGGGTAGGGCAGGAAGCTTGTGGTGAGGAAGAGCCGAGTTCAGGTCCCACCTCAGACACTTACTCTCTGTGTGAGCCTGGCCCTGCCAGGGATGGCAGAAGCAGAGCCCCCTCCCCATAGTCCTTGCTGTGGCTGCGTGGGTGAGGGGGGGAGGCCCCGGGGGCTGATGGGGAAGAGAGAAGGGAGCAGGCTTGGGGCCACCTGCCCCTCTCTGCTCCCCCCTCCCCAGCCCCTTCCTGGCAGCCGGGATCTCCCTCCTTCCCTAGCTTGGAGCCCCTCCTGCTTGTGTCCCAGGCCTCCATCTCTCCTCACGCTCTGAGACAGGGGGGACCCGGCCCTGGCTTAGGCTGCAGGAGCAGCAGAGGAACAGAGACTCCCTCCCTGTGCTGAGGATGCCTGTTCCTCACTGGGTGGGGAGGGGGTCAGAGCTTGGGTGCCTCCAGGGTTGGGGGGGAGGGGAGGATCCTTTGAGGTTCCTGGAACAAAGAGGGAGAAGCGTGAAGGGCTTGTAGGTATTACTCTCCCCCCTCCCCTGGCTCAGCCCTGGCCTCCTCAACCCCCTTTCCTGGGACTTGGAGATATTGTCTGTATGTGGGCAACTGGACTGGCAGCCACTGGGGAGGGGTCCAGAGGGGCCAGGGAGCAGAGGCCCAGGGTCTGGAGCCTTCTCTGAGGACAACCTATTGCCCAGACCCTCCCTGCCTCCCTCTGAGCCTCCCCCCCCCCCCAGCCCTCCTGGCCCCTAGGGATCCCACGACCAGGGAGAGGTGTAGGAGGGCTGGGAGGGAGGGGGAGGACTGGAGTCTCTCACCTGTGACCTTGAGCTCCAGGGAGTCACTGGGGAATGACCACTCATGGGGGGAGAGACTTTGAAAGCTGTAGCATCTGTACGTCCCTCCATGGGCAGAAGTCACAGCAGGGATGGAGAAATCGGCCTGAGCCCCCTCAGCAAGGACATGGGCTGGGGCTTTGGTGACTTGTTCTCCGTCCTTGTACAGGGCAGAGCGGTCATATCGATTCCCTGAATAGCACCGGAGGGTCACGGCCTGTCCTTTGGCCACCACGGAGCTGGGCCAGGCCGAGAGGGAGGGCGGGTCATAGCGGTCTGCAGGAGGAGGGGCTAGAATTAGGGCTGGAAGGCTTCTCCTTGGAGGGGGGGAGACAGATCTGGCTGCTGGGGGGCTGGCCTGGGCCTGCCTGGACCCCAGGATGGGCTGGAGAGTTAACTCATGTCCAGAAAAAGGCAAATGTTGCAGGTTTTGGGGTAGAAAAAGGGCTTTGGAAACCTTCCAGGGGAAGAAAGGAAAGTGGCTGGTTGAATAGGGGGAGGGAAAAAGCCAGAGGGCAGGAAGAGAGGGAAGGAAAGTGGGGAGAGACAGAGAGAGAGGGAGGGAGAGACAAGACAGGGGGGAAGGGGAGATGCAGAGAGTGAGAGACAGAAAAAGATACAGAGAGAAAGATAAGAGGCAGGGAAGAGAAAGTTTCAGATACAGAAAGAGACACAAATTTGGGTCAGCTCTGGGGAAGGAGCCGTGGTCCGGGAGGCTTCCTTCCTGGCAGGGGGCTGGGAGCCCCAGGACCTGGTCCTCTCTCACAGAATCTCTCCACTTGGGGGGGGGGTCCCAGTGGGGGCAGAGTTATGGCCGGTTATGACCCAAGTGGGCTGGCTCTCATCCCCAAAGCAGAGGCTACTCTCACTGTGGCCCCTGGGCAGGTCCCTGGACAGGACAATAAGAGGCTTGGCTGGGATTCCTGGTTCCCTTCTACTCTGACCTCCTACAGAGACCCCTGGGGCTACCCAGAGAAGACATCCCCTCCCCTCCCTGTGCCTATGTCTGAGCTGGGGGAGGACACAGAGCAGCAGCAGGCCCCTCCTCTGACTTGAGAGGGTCAGGGCTGGGTGGGAGAGATGGCCCACCAGCCCCTTGTTTCATCCCTGGGGAGCCACCAGCTCTGTCTGTGCTCCTGAGCCCCACGCTGAGCCTCTTGCCTCCATTTTGTCCCCAAATGGGACCTGATTGAGGTAGTTGGAGGTACAGAAGCCAAAGCCCAGGCCTGGAGTCAGGAGTTTATATCCAGCCTCAGACACTTTCCAGCAAGATGATCCTAGGCTAGTCACTTCCTCTCTGTTCTCCTCAGTTTTCCCACCTGGGAGGTGGGATAACATTCAGCTGGCAGTTATTGCAAGCATTGTAATGTTCTCTGGTTCAGTTTTCCTGGGGGTCTCTGGGGCAGCCTTTGTTCCAGTTCAGGGATCACCATAAGAACAGTCAGATGTTAACGTTCAGGTCCTTTATCATCTCCTTCACAATCTAGTTTCCTTCCCTGGGCCCCTCGGGGCAAATCTTAGAGGCTTCCGGAGCCTTGGTTTCAGTGGCGAAGCTAAGGGGAGCCTGCCAGCCCAGGGGGTGAGATGGGATGAATGACTCCGAGTCCAAGGGCTTGTGCTTCGGCCTCCAGTCCGCTTGTCTTCTCCAGCTCTCTCCAAGCCTGATCTCAGCCCCCTAGGAGCCTGAATGAAGAGGGAATGAGTCTCTGTCCTTGGTTCTGAGAGCCTGAGCTCCTGCCGCCAGGTCTCTTGTCTTGTCTGGATCTCTGAATCTGAGGGCTTTCTGAGTCCCAGCTTCTATGCTCGACACTGAGCATAAACCAATCATTATGTCACTAGGGAACCATTATTTGCTGTAGGATTAGATCAGTCCTACTGAACCGTGCTACACTAGCTAACCATTGTCTCCTCAATTCCACTGACTTAGTGCCTTGTAAGAATCCTTTGTTTCAAGTTCAGAGTTCTGGCCCCAAACAGAGGTTCTCATGGCATGATGTAAAGGGCTTGGCACACAGTAGGTGCTGTATAAATGCTGACTCCCTTCCCCCACTTCTAGCCCCAGAGGGAGAGTAGAGGCAGAAACACGGGAGAGGACAGAAGGGCAGGGTCAGGGGGCAGTTTGGGACCAGGCTGGGCAGGAGAGGAGCTCAGGGGCTGCTGGGATCCTGCACCAGCCCTACCTGAGGGGTGGGGTGACCTGGACTTCCTCACCTGTGACCACCAGCTCCAGGGGGTCACTGAGCTCTGACCAGAGGGACGCTGTTCTGTAGTGACAGAAGTAGGTTCCTGTGTCATTCAGTGTCATCCATGGGGTGGAAAACTCGACCTCAACTTCCTCTGATTGCACATACTCGATACGTTTTAATCCATGGCCCAGCTCTTTCTCCAGAAAGTATTCAACAGCTCCCGGTGACCCCCGGCACCTCAAGGTCACCCTTCTCCCCAGGGGCCCCAGTGACCCATTCTCTGCGCTGAGGGAGGGTCTGGGGAGCTTGTCTGGAAGGGAATGAGAGCTGTCAGCCCCAGGGGATCCCCTGCTCTCTGCTCCCCGAACTGGGTCCCCCCCTTCAAGCCCTGACAGGCCAGCCCAGCTCCCTCCACCTCCCTCTTCTGGGGAGCTGTCTGCTCTGGGGGTGGAAGGGGAGGGACTCACCTGCCTGCGCCCTCATCCTGTGGCCCAAACACAGCCCTGGCAGAGAAGACCCTGATTACTGTCGTTGGTCAGGCTTCCACACCCTCCCCACCCAGCCCCCCAGCCCCCCTGCCCCCCAGGCAAGGAGACAGGACTCAGAGTCTAGCTCAGAGACACCCCCTTCCCCCCCCCGGGCTTCCAGCTCCTCCCCTCTTCCCCATCTTGCTGGCTGATCTCCGGCTTGTCAGGCCCTTCTTCCCCACAAAACGGGGGTGGGGCGGGCGGGACCTGGGGCTCTGTAAAGTCCCCTCCATGGTGGGGGCTTCTTAGGACTCACCGAGGCACAGCAGGGCAGGGAGGGTGGGACTCATAGTCGTCCCAGTGGGAGGGGGGCTGCTGGCCCACCCGGACGGGGGCACAGGATGCGAGCAGGGCTGGCTCTGCTCTGAGGTTCCCAAACTTCCCCTTCCTCTTTATGGTGCCTCCTTGCTGGCATGGAGGAGGGGTGGGGACAGTCACCTTGTGACAGATGGAACAATTTTTGCTTTCTTGCTGCTGACTCTGGCCCCAGAACCTGGGAAAGATCCCCAGGTGATGAGGTCTAGATTTAGGGAACCAAAATGAGGTTAGGGTTTCTGGTGGTCAGGGGGTTAAAAGATAAGGTCTGTGTGGTGGCAGGTTTGGGGTTCAGGGAACCAAATGGAGAAGTTTGGCTCCCCTACACCCCCTTGGGATTCAGTGCAAGAGTAGGGGTTTGGGGGAGCCCCCTTCTGGTGCGGCAGAGGTTCTCTGTAAAGGAATTTACAGACCTGTAAACCTAGATTGATAAAAGAAGTTTATTATGGAGATTGGAAGTAAGGTTCAAGTCTGGTTAAGGAAAATAGGTGAGGGTAAGGAGAGGCTGGCACTGGAAAAGAATGTTATTTCAGCGGGCAGATGTATGGAAAATGGAGTTTTGCCCTGAAAATGCAGTTCTCAGTGAGCTGAAGGTCCTGGCAGAAAAGGGAGCTGCCGAGGTCCCTCTGCAAAGACCTTAGTTGATGGAAGCTCATTATATTCCTTGTCTTGATGGAGGTTGGGAAGCCCGAGCAGATCAGAACCAGTAGGGGCTGGGAGAGCCCAAGTTGGCTCAGATCTGGCTGGGGCTGGGACAAGCCTGGATCTCCTATTGGAATTCACAGGGATGCTTTTGACCAGGATTTGTGAATCAAAGGCTCTGGTGCCCGGGAAAGCCAACTTGTGTGGGGAGGATGTGCCTCAGCCAGGACGGGCTGGGACTCTGAAGGGAATCTCAGATCAATAGGAAATACAGTTTCTTAAAGGGACTACAACTCACTTTATAGGGAAGCATGAGGTGTCGGCCTCACAGACCCCCCGCCCCTCCCAATTGGCAGGTGTTGGACTCCCCAGGGGTCTATGAATCTGACCCTGGGGACCAGATCCTGTCCTCAGCCTGAACCCTGCCCCCAGCCCTGGCTCTCTGAGACTGAACTCAATCCCTAGCCCAGCAGAGACTTCTTAGGTGCTGGTCACAAAGGGGTTAAAACTAAACCTTCAAAAAAGGGGCTGTTGGGGGGGAGCTACTGCCTTATGATCCGGGGGAGGATCTGTTCTGGAGTTTCCCCAAGAACCTTATTGGCTCCAGCCCATCCTCGGGACTGCCCAGGCCTCTGCCTTCTGTGGATGGGAGGCTTGGGACTCTCTGCTTGCCCCAGCCTGGAGGATCAGGTCTTAGGACAGGATTCCTCCTTTTGGAGTGTATGGGATGCTTAGGGAGAACCTGCTCCTCCAGGGTGAGGGCTGCTCATCTACCTTTGGGGTTCACTAGTGAGCCAATTCTTACCTGTGGCTCCAGGAATCTCTAGCACCCACTGTGGCTGCTGAGCTGTGTGATTGGACCCCCAAACTGACTGGGGCTTAGGGCTAGCTTTGCAAGGTGCCTCAAAAGAATTGTAGCCTTAGACTTTTTTTCAAAGCAAGAGGCAGAGATTTTGTGACACTGCTGGGAGGAGACTCATTTCCCAAAGGGACTTTAGCCATTAACAGGGAGGAAGTCAAGGGGGAGGATGCCTAAGGCAGGGGAGGAGCCTAGAGGGTTTGTGCCACACATAATAGGACCACTTTCTGATGAGCCCTGGGAGAAGTGGTGACAAGTAGGTTCTTTTATGGGGGAAAAACAAGCTCAGAGGTGGCCATCACAACCTGGCCATCTGATTGGCCACAGGATCTGGGCCCAGGATAATCTTGTCTATGCAAAGAAGTGGAGAAGGCCCCAAAGCCCCACTCAAGAAGAAAAGGCCCATTTAAGGAGTCAGTCCTTCTCCCTGCTTGCCTCAGGCAGTGCTTTGGGCTGCAGTTCAGGCCCTCTCCCTGGGAGCTCCCCAGCTCCCAAACCCCTGGCCTCCCTTTGCTGGGGTCCCCCCCTCGTGGCCACATATGGCAAAACCTTTCTGGCAGCCGGCCTAAGCCAGGTTGGGGGTAAACACTGGTGCTGGAGGAGGATCCCTGGCAGATAAGAAGCCAACTTTCCATGGCAGAATGGGAGGGTGAGCACCTCACCTTTATCCTCATCTATTTCCTTAACTAGACTTTAACCTGACTTCCAATCCCCATAACAATCCTCTTTTATCAATCTAGGTTTTCTAGTCTGTGAATTCCTTTACAGGGAGCCTCTGCACCACCAGAAGGGAGTTCCCCAAAACTCCTTACCCTTGTGCCAAATCCTGAGGGGTTGCAGGGGGACCAAACCTTCCATTTGATTCTCTGCACCCAAACCTGCCACTAGACCTTATTTAACTCCCTGACTACCAGAAACCCTAATTTCATTTAGCTTCCCCAAATCTAAACCTCATCAAAACCAGCTTAGAGATTCTTAGTGAACATGTTCCTTGTTTAGAAATTATAAATCCTAAACAGGCTCAGTTCCCAGGGCTGATGACCCTGCTTACCCTGATGGTTCCTAGAAAACTGGCAAGCTCACAAATGAAGGGGAGTCCACAGAGACCCAGGCAGGGGGCTGAGCTTGCTGTTGCCCACCCCTGCTGTTCTTAGTGCTTTGCTGGTCTGTGAAGCGGGAAAAGTGTGCTGCACTCCCTCATTCTTTTTTTTTTTTTTTTTTTTTTAATAATTATAGCTTTTTATTTACAAGTTATATGCATGATTAATTTTACAGCATTAACAATTACCAAATTTTTTGTTCCAATTTTCCCCCTCCTTCCTTCCCCCCCACCAGATGGCAAGTTGACCAATACATGTTAAATATGTTAAATTATAAATTAAATATAAAATAAGTATACATGCCCAAACAGTTATTTTTCTGTACAAAAAGAATTGGACTCTGAAATATTGTGCAATTAGCCTGTGAAGGAAATCCAAAATGCAGGTGGACAAAAATATAGGGGCACTCCTTCATTCTTGAAGGTTAGTTGATGAGGCTTCTTTCACCTCCTCCCTTGTGCTTCACACACAGTAATGACCAGTTTCAGGTTTACCATGACGATAACTCCACAAATCTTAGTTAACAGCTTTAGAATGTTCCCAATAGCCAGATCGCCTTAGTTGTAGTTTCCTCTTAATTTTCTAGTAAAGGGGAAAGACCTAATTCCCTAGAATATGCATTGGGTTAGCAGAAAGCAGAGCTCCTAATAAGCCCTGAAGGTTTGACACACTCTGTGCAGCTGAGGACTGATGTGCGGCAGGCTGACTACTTCTCCGCAGCCAAGGCAGAGGATGGGACATGTTGACCTTTTAGATCAAGCAACTGCTTCTAGCACATTGACGGAATAGAGCTGGGAGTCGCCTGTGTGACCATGTAAGCATCAGGAAAGCACGTGTGACCGAAATTCAATATAACTTTGGCGACGATTATCTGGAACAGCAACAAGGCCCCAGAAAGTAGACAATTTGGGATTTTGTGGTGCACAGATTACCATATGGAGTTACTGTTTAATATTAATGTCTGGCTACAACATAACAACGGCATATGTTTCATGTAACTGAGAAACAACTGGTGTTACTGCAACACTAGCAGAAAGAGCAATTAAACCCTGGCTCTCAGATCAATAAAGGAACTTGGAAATTCCATAATCAGAGTTCACCTGTGACACTCCAGGAAGGTATTTCTCTGACTAACTTAGGGTATTTTCTCTCCATTGCTGGGTTACTGACTTAATCATCAGCCAGTCAAATTCAGCACTCAAAAGAATATCAGTTACAGTCTCAAGAGATTTTATCTCCAGTAGCAAATTCTAATCGTAGCTTAGGGCTAGATACATTATTTTTAAAAGTTTACCAGACTTATACACAGAGGAGTGTTAAGAGTCCAACTCTGGTTAATAACTGAGAGTGTGAATGAATATCCAAAGCCAGGTGGAAGATGTGCTTTGCCATCTCTATTTATGAATCTGCGTTCCAGGCTTATTATGCTTTTAGGCTAATGTTACAATAGTCTAGCTATCTTCAGGTGACATCATATACCTCCCAGGATTAATGGACAATCCATACTTGGACATTTCAATATCCACCTTAACTACCTATACCCAGATACTTATCAACACAGAATTGTAAATAGCCTAGTTGTGATGTTTATTAACATCAACAAAATTGTATATAGTTGTGATATTTTATCAATACCAACGTACTTCCTCAAACTCAAGCAAATAGCAGAAATTATCACCCTAATATATTTGCTTAAATTATGCCTTTAATTCATTGTTAAGGAGAAAACAGTATAGTCAAAATGCCTTGTTCCTGTTGCATGGATTCTCCTAAATTGGCCCTGAATATGTCTTTCAAAGAGTATTAGAAGAGATGGTGAGCCAATATGGGCTAGTTGCAATATAGAGCAGGTCTCAAGTAATATCTGGACCAGTCTCCTGTAGTTCATGGACTTATTGGCCCTCTACAACTCCTTCCTTTTTAAGTCATCCTGCAAAGTACAAGGGACTAAGCCAACGAGTATAAGAATAACACATGCTAGAGGACAAAATGCAAAAGTCAGATTCCTTACTAGATTTATCTTTTTTAATCATTCAAATCTTTAGTTTGCTGTGCTATCAGTATATTAATTCAGCAACACTATTTTTTTCTATGCTTTCTGCCAAGGCAACTAATTCAGATTGAGGTTGAACTAAAGTTGGAATTACATATAGCTCCATTTATTCTGTTCCTTATTTGAAGCCATGTCACATCGGTGGTATTGTGATCCTATCTAGAGAGTTACATATACATCAGTGAATCTACATTCACAAGTTACTTGTGACTGAATTTCCAAATTGTTTACATGATCCTTTAAGTATATTAATGATTGTTCCAATAACTTTGATCTTTGTTTTACACTCATTATCTATATTAATTTGTTCTTTAAGAACTTATGATACATTTTTTGATTAACGAATTGGGCAGTCTGAATAGATTCTTTTAGGAGCTGAAGCTGAAATAGCAAGTGATGCAATAGTTGCTGTAGTTGCAAGAACTCCATCAATGAGTCATCCAACAATTCAGCCTTTTCTAATTTTCCTTTGATATTATCTCAAACCTGTTCACCTGCTGATCTGTATTAATGGTGATTAATTTTAGTAGGTTTCATCCCATAGAATGGATGCTCAATAATAAGAATCATAGTGCTAGAATCCTCACAAGGTGTTGTCACTAGAATTGGTAGAAACAATGCTTATCTTTATACCTTTGAGAGTTCACACATTAGCTCACACATTAGTTCACAAGTTTGGGAGATTTCAGGATTCAGTATGAGATTCACAAGTTTATACCTCCCACAATCCCACTTTCTCAGAGAAGGCGTCAACCTTTGGGTTCACACCTTTAAGAGATCATATACAAGAAGCTCTTAGAGCTTCTCTGAAGAGACTTGAACAGATTGAGTAGTGAGAAGTCAGTTGAGGAGACTGAGAAGCTAGAGACTGCAGTCGGGTGGAACTGGGGATTTGGAAGAGGAGAGGCTGAGGCTGGCAAAGGCAGAGGCAAAGAACTAGCAACAAGAGTTCTTGGAACCAACTTAAGCTTACCTGGCTATTTTGGGAGAGACAATAAAGGATTGTACTTTAATCCCTGACTGCATTTGAGGTGATTGTTACTTAGAACTGAAACTAAGGCTGCCTCCAGAAAACCTCTCCAAGAAACCTGCTCCCAGAGAACCATCATATTTTAGAAAAGAAGAGAACACCATACCATAGGTAAAGAAACAGAAGACATTGAGATAGAAATAAGACATTCAAATGAAACACAATTGTAACATTTTACACTATGTCCTCCTAGAACATTCCTGCTTTGGATTCTAATGCCATTCCTTAAAACAATATCTTTAGTTAGAAATATCTGTGGATATTTTAAAACACTCTGTACACTATATTATTGAGAGTCTTGAAAACCTAATGGAATCCATATCTGATTGTGAAAATTTGTGCTATTCCAAGTCCCAAATACATTGTGACAAAGGAACCATCCAGATTCTGGATAATTTGGAGTCTATTCATTCACCAATCAGTTCTAGTTCCCCCCAAATCTATGAGGTCCAAAGTCCTCTGGGAGCAGGGGCGATGATCTCATCTTCTGAAGCTGCTTCCTGCTGAGAATGGGCATAGAACTGATTCACCTGCAAGGTCCCTGTTTTCTATGTAAGGGAGAAAGCTAGAACTGATTGAAATATCCAAAGTTTGGCTGAGTTCCTTGAAGCTGGCCAGTGAAGCTGTAACTGACCAAATTTTAGGATAAAAATCAAATCTAACAGATAGAGGTTAGGATAATCTGAGAAAGAAAGACAAGTCCACATGGAGTGCTGTACAATATAAGAGCCTAGTGCAGATTGGCCAGCAACTTTTCATGGAATGATATATATTTGTATCATAGGATACACAGTACATACAAAATGTTAAAGGTATTTCAATTTTAGTTTCAAATAAACAATGAAATAACAGGTCTTACAATCATATCAATTGGTAGTATATATTGACTGCATGCTTTCAGACTGAAAACAAGATATTATATAATTCAGCTGTGTTCATGGCTGTGTTGATCATTTGCTCCAACATAGAAATTATTTGTTATACAAGGAAAATGCAGGGGGATGATTGTAATCTTCTGTCATAAATGTATCATTCTCTTGTTGGGTTTTCTTGGGGTCTCTGGAGGCAGCCTTTGTTTCAGTTCAGTAACCACCACAAGTGCAGCCAGATGTTAAAATCCAAATTCTTTGTTGTCTTCATCAACATCTTGTCTACTTCATTTGGGTCTTAGCTAGTTTTCTAAGAGGCCTATCTCTTTCCTTGGTTCTGGGAGGTTGAGCTCCCGACTCCTTCTCTGCCCTCTGAATCTCTCTGAATCCAAAGATTTGTGCTTCAGCCTCCAGCCACCACAAAGGTGGATGATGAAATGAATCTGTCTCAGCCTTGAGAGCTTCTAGTGCGCTTGTCCTTTCCGGTCCTGAGAGTTTCTTGCTTATATGTTCCACGCTGAGTATACACCAATCATTATATCACTAGGAAACCATTATTTGTTGTAGGATTAAATCATTGCTTAAATCAAGTAGATTTAACCACTGTCTCCTCAGTTCCACTTAGTACCTTGTTTCAAGTTCTGGCCCATAACATGTCCTTGTAGGTTTAAGCCAATCATACTGAACCAGGCTAAATTAGATTATTGATAAATTATTTTTGATAAATTATATTATATTATATATTATATATTATATTTGATAAATTAGATTATTGATAAATTAGATTAATTGATAAATTAGATTATTGATAAATTAGATTAATTGATAGACTATTGTCTATCAATTCCATTGACTTAGTACCTTAGAAGAATCCTTTATTTGAAGTTCAGAGTTCTGGCCCATAACACATGCTAATACCCTCAGAACTGCTGCTTCAGGCTTCAGCATGAGAGCACACACATGACAGAATAAAGCATCCTTAGTTCAGTTTGATAATATTTGGTTTTGTACAATTATAGTAGTTTTACCTTATCAGACTCAGGATAATCAGGTAGGCTCTTATTCCAAGAGACACTGGGGAACTGAGTCTGAAGGATCCCACCTTAAGCAGAAACTCCCAACTCTTGTCCAGCTACAGACCTCTACCTGTTCAGGGTCACATTTCTTTGAGTAGCTTATGATAATTCTCTCAAGTGGTGGGTTATTGACTTAATGATTAAGCAGTCAAATTCAAAACTCAAAAGAATGTCAGTTACAGTCCCAAGAGATTTTATCACTAATAGCAAATTCTATTAATTGCAGTTTAGGACTAGATAAAGTATTTTTTTAAAAGTTTATCAAAACTCAGACACATAGGACATTGTTTAACTTGTTTTGTGTGTTAAAACTCATCCTGGTGTAAAGGATTAATCATTAAAGGAACTCACAGATTTTTTAATAGAACCTTTCCTTGTTATATATATTATTATATCTCCTAAACAGACTCATCTCCCAAGGCCGATAAGCTTGCTTATCCTGAAGCTTAAGAACACAGGCAAGTTTACAAATTAAGGCTAGTTGACAGAGGCCCAAGGGAAGGGGCTGAGCTGTTTGTAACCAACCCCTACCATTCTTAGTGTTCTTAAGGGTTGTACTATATATAGTAATTCTCAGATTGACTGAGGTGATAATAGCTCCAAGTAACTTGGCAATTTTAGGTTTTTCCCAAGTAATAACCAAATAGTTTTAGTTGTATCTTTTTCTTAATTGTCTAGTGACAGTGAAAATATCTAATTCCCTAAATTACATTTTCAAAATAATATAAAATCGTATTAGCAAGGTTAGTTAACAAATCTATTATGTTTCCAAAGTGTAGAGCCAGGAAAGTCTCAGGGAGGATTTCCATTCCAGTAAATAATTTCTTTTTGTTATAGGAAGAAAGCAAGATAAAAATTATTAGTTTTTTGAAATAGAATAGATTTTAAAATTTAATTAACTTTAGTTTACGAGATTTTCTAAATTTCAATTAAAATGTTCTAGACAAACTGAATTGCACTTTGGGTGTCTTCCAATTCACACAAATAAATCATTTATCTCTTTTGTAAGCCAGGAAAGAGTTAAGATGTGAATTGTTTTGTGACTGGGCCCTGAGAAGCCTGACTTCTCTGTGTTATCTGTGAAGATAACACAAAAGTAGTCTGGGTTGGTTTTTTGGTTTGTTTTTTGGTTTGGGTTTTTGGCCTAGTGAGGCCCTAATTTAGTTGAATTTGCTTAATTTACGTTACACACACCCAGAAGTTATTAATCTCAAACCTGGCCGTGCATGTTGGTCACATCTAAAAACCTATAAAGTTAACAAATATGAAGCAACTTTATCCAACAAAGCAGTTAACATTCATATAACATGTTCTGATCTTCACAGCAGCAGTCATTATTAGTTATCTTTACACATCAGAAAACTGGGCAGAGAGAGAATAATTTGCCATAACTTACTTAGCTAATCCATTTCTGTAACAGAATCAAAGAATAGTGGGTTTACTGAAAACAGAGCCTGAGTGGCTTTTTCCCTTCAAGCTGCCATGGGGCTGTCAGGGGCACCCGTACTCTTCCCAAGCAATTCCTGTCCAGAAGCTGTTGAAGGCTGGAGGTGACTGGTGCCAGGATATCCCTTTGATGGTAGTTTCAGGTGCCAGGGCTCAGGGAATGCTGACCATGGAGCCTGACCCTGACTCCATCCTCATTCCCCCATGCTGGGTTGGGGAGGTGTCTGGGCAAGCCCATGGCTGTTGCTGCTTTCCCTTCACTACTTTAGCATTCTCTTTTCTTAATCTGATCTGAGATGAAAGAAATTAGCAAATAGATCTGGTAAGAAATCAGTCTTGTAAGCAATCCTTACCAG
This sequence comes from Sarcophilus harrisii, assembly GCF_902635505.1. NCBI lineage: Eukaryota > Metazoa > Chordata > Mammalia > Dasyuromorphia > Dasyuridae > Sarcophilus > Sarcophilus harrisii. The sequence goes on from NC_045428.1 coordinate 601,465,055, forward strand.
GGTCCACCTTTCATCCCAATGGATTAAAAGGTGATTCCAGGCAAGAAAGAAGTCAAAGAAAGATTAGCAAAAGTTGCTATTTGTGGGGAGCCAACACTAATCTACAGGGGAAGGCCACATTCCTAAGACCACTCTAACCTTGGATAGGCAGACTTCTAGGCGCCGTTCTAATCACATCCTTGAGCTTCCTACATCACCAAAGACTCCCAGTCAACTCGTCTTTGGTGGGAAACTAATCCTTTGTCTAGGGCTCCTCTGTACTGAGTTTGCATGACCTCTACTTCCTTTCCTCTTGCTATAAATGCTTGTACTTTTGCCCACCATAAACAAGACTTGATCAGAAAGCCTGTCTTGTCTCCATTCTTCCTGTCTCCTGTCCCTTGCCTTTTCTCTTTTCCTTCAGGGTCCATGCTCTTGTCTTGCGGGTTGGGACAGCCATTTACCTAGTTTTTTTCCTTTCCTTTTCTTTCAGAATGGAGTAAATTCCTGTAATTATCCCCAGTGTTTCAGGAATTTTTCTTGCAATCTTAAAATGACTAATTGCTAAATTTCTTGATCATTGCTTTCAAAATTTTGAGAATTTTCTAAGATGTTTTGCGATTAAAACTTTTGAGAATCTGTGAAGATGTTATTTTAATTTTAATTGGCTAATTTGTTGTGTAGCCCCTAGCTGGGCCAGAGCTGACGTCCACAGAAAAAAGTTAGGGATTTTACAGAAATTTTCTCAACATTTTAACTACAGCAATAGAGGGTTTTTTTTTTTTCTGGTTGCATTTTAAATATTTCTGGGTAACAAAATCTAGCTCACAGAACAAATATGACACAGCCAAAAATGACAAGGAATAAGAGTGTTCCATTTTTGTTGAAGGTCATAAACTTGAAAAAAAAACCCTACTTAGTTATTAATATTGTGTAAACATAAATTATTCTGTGGGGGATGGGACTAGAGTTCTGTGATGGGAAGAAATTCTACAATATGTGAATCACTTAACCTCATCTATGCAGGAGGATGTTCCCAAGAATTACTTGATCATTTCAAGCTGCCTTGTAGGACTGCCTCCCAGGCCAGAAGAGGCAGCTCTGAGAAATCAAATTTATTCTCATATTCATTACACATTCATCTTAAAAAATTTTTTATATACAAAGCCTGTGCATAGGTAATTTTTCAACATTGACCCTTGCAAAAACTTCTGTTTCAACTTTTCCCCTCCTTCCCATAAACAACATATTGTAGGGTTCTGACTTTTGAAGGCTATCTGTCTCCTCTTTATGGGGGAGTTCATCCCATTCACATTTACAGTTAAAATTACTAATTCTGTATTTCCTGCCATCCTAATATCCCCAGATTATGGGTTTCTTTTTCTTTTTCCCATTACCCCCTTCCTTAGTATTAAACTTAATGGTCCCACTTGCGTTACCCAGCTCTCCCTCTTTAGTAACCCTCCCTCCTTCCTTTGAATCCCTTCCCCTTTCTTGTACCCTTCCCTTATTACTCTTTTTCCTTTTCCCTTTTCCTCTCCCACTTTTTAATGAGGTGAGAGAAGATTCTCTGTAAAACAAATGTGTCAGTTATTTCCTCTTTGAGCCCACTCTGATGAGAGTAAGATTCGCACAATGTTCCTCCCCCTCTCTAAGTTCCCTCACATATGATAGGTTTTCTTTGCCTCATCATCACATGTAGTTTCCTCCTTTTATCTCCACTTTTCCCTTTTTGTGATACTATCCCCTTTCCATTTCTATTTCCCTTTTTTATGCTATATCAGTAAAATCAAATTATACATGTGGTTTTTATGTATATGCATAACAGACATACAGTTCTCAAGAGTTCCTTTTACCTTTTTCTACTTGTCTTGAGTCCTGTTGTTGGAGATCAAATTTTTTGTTTGTCTGTTTTTTTCTTTAGAAACAGATGGAATTCCTCTTTTCATTAAATGTCCATCTTCTTCCATGGAAAAAAAATCTCCAGCTTAGCTGGGTAGTTTATTCTTGATTTAATTCTTTTGCCTTTCAGAACATTCACATTTCCAGGCCAATCATCCTTGGAATTTGAGGCAATGAATTTATGTGACCCCTGTGTTGGCCCCCCTTGTTTTTGAACTGTTTTTTTCCTGGGTGCTTCTCTGCCAGTTTACTGCTTATAACTTCTCCTAAACCAAGTCACCCCCACCCCTGGTCTGCTCCGGAACTAGTTCTCCCCCTGTGCTAGTCGTTCCTGGCCCCTCGGAGGAAACCTTTCCTGGCGATCTTTAGAAGGACTTCCAGCTGGTGGTTGGAGTGCTTCGTCTTCCTTAATTTAAGCCCGGTGAGAACGGGCTGGATAAAACAGTTGGTTATGAGGGGAATGAGAGGCGCTTAGAAAGTCACATATGCCTTCTCCGCCATTTTGGCTCCCTCACATAGCAATTCTCCCCCTCCTTCCCTCCACTCCCTCCCCTCTATGGCAGGTAGTCCCATAAAGCACACATCATCTTGATAATTATGAAGATCATAATAATTTTTCCTCACTCCTAATAAGAAAATAGAGGATTAACACTATTGAACAGAGAAATGCAAATTAAGACAACTGTGAGATACCACTATACACCTGTCAGATTGGCCAGAATGACAGGGAAAGATAATGCAGAATGTTGGAGGGGATGTGGGAAAACAGGGACACTGATACATTGTTGGTGGGGTTGTGAATACATCCAGCCATTCTGGGGAAAATTTGGAACTATGCCCAAAAGTTATCAAACTGTCATACCCCTTTGATCCAACAGGTTCCTACTGGGCTTATACCCCAAAGAATCTAAAAAAGGGAAAGGGACTATGTGCCAAAATGTTTTGTGGCAGCCCTTTTGTAGTGTGGCCAAAGCTGGGAAAATGAATGGATGCCATCAATTGGAGAATGGTTGGGTAAATTTGGTATATGAATGTTATGGAAATTATTGTTCTGTAAGAAATGGCCAACAGGATGAAATACAGAGAGGATTGGCCAGACTTACCTGAACTGATGCTGAGCAGGAAATAGGCAGAACCAGGAAATCTTCTTATACCTCAACAGCGATACCCTTTGAGGATGTATTCTGATGGAAGTGGATTTCTTCCAACAAAGACCAAGATCTAACAGTTTCAATTGATCAAGGAGGGAAGGAAGCAGCTACACCCAAAAAGAACACTGGAAATAATTAAACTGCTTGCATTTTTTGTTTAATTTCTTCCCAAGGTTATTTATACCTTCTAAATCCAATTTCTCCTTGAGCAACAAGAAAACTTTTCGGTTCTGCACACATATATTGTATCCAAGATCTACTGCAATCTATTTCAATATGGACTGCCCATCTTTGGGAAGAGGGCGGAGGAAGGGAGGGAAAAATCGGAACAGAAGTGAGTGCAAGGGATAATGTTGTAAAAAATTACCCTGGCATAGGTTCTGTCAATAAAAAGTTATTAAAAAAAAAAAGAAAATAGAGGATTAAAACGGGAGGGGTGTGATACTGGCATGCCACAATCAATGAATCCATGTATTCAGTCAGCTAAGGGCTTTAGATTAGAGATACAAGTCTTTGCACGTACTTTCTGTAATATAATCTATTGAATATTTCAGCATACTTATTAATTTACCACATCAGTAAAGTATGAAGGTAGATATGCATAATCCTGATATTCAAAATATTTAGCTGCTGATGTTTGGGAGGAAGGCACAGAGAAACCAGAATTGACTGATCCTGCTATGTGCCAGGCCCTTTAGAAGTATTATCTCACTTTATCCTCAAAGCCCCCCAGGAGGAAGGTGCTATTCGATTGAGGCAGTCTTGGGGATGAAGTGACTTGCCTAAGGAGACAAGTTCTGGAAGTTTCTAAGGTTGGATTTGAACTCAAGTCTTCCTGACTCCAGTTCTGAGGCTCTATCCACTGAATCACCTGTTCCTTAGCAGGGTAGATAGAGGCACACAAAGGGTGAATCATTAGGAGAATTCCATTAGACTTGCAATTTAGTGAGCTTCTTTTGCCAGAAAATTCAGGGAAATGTGAAATGTAGGAAAATAAAAATAAAAATTTATCTGTTTTCTACAAATTAACTGTGAATGTAAGCCAATGATGAATTCTTTTTGTCTTTTTTTTTCCTGAGGCAATTGGAATTAAGTGACTTGCTCAGGGTCACACAGCTAGGAAGTAAGTGTCTGAGGCCAGACTTGAACTGAGGTCCTTCTGACTTCAGGGCTGGTGTTCTATCCACTGCACCACCTAGCTGAATTCTTATTAGTTGATTAACGATCAATGATGATCTTCTTAATTACATAAGGGATTTCTGGAATTAGGGTCTAAATGCAAAATGGTTCATAGAGGATTCAGTCTCCAACAGAGGGACATATTCTTGGAATTAACTAGGAAGAAAAGGCATTTTTCAATAACAAAAGGCCTTTCCTGCTACCTTCAAGTCCCAGCTCAAACCCCACCTTCTGCAGGAAATCTTTCTTAATCCTCCTTAATGTTAATGCCTTCCCTGAAGATTGCTCCAAATTAATTCTGTCTATATCTGGTATGTATAAAACCATTTGCACATTGTCTTCCCCATTAGACGATCACCTCCTTGGGGAGGAGACACCAGTTTATTGCTTTTCTTTGCATCCCAAACAATTAGCACAGTGTGGGGCATACAGTAGGTACTTAATAATTGCTTCTTGATGTCCCTGATGTCCCAACTAATAGTGCTTCTCCACTCCACAGGCTAGGATATAACATTGTAGTGTATCTAATGGTCCAAGTTTACAATTTTGCTCTGGGATGAAGCCACATTCTGTTAGAGAACTAACATGGGAAGGTTTAGGTTAGAAATGTAACTTAAGTTCTGTAGAATCCATTAAGCAACTAGTTTTATTTTAGTAGCTTTTTAAAAGGGGAGTATTTCTTAGAGTGATGGAGCAGGATCTACTAGGTCCTATTTGGGCTCAGAAAACTACAGGCAAGGGTATTCCACCCTCAGGAACAAGCTTCCACCTTAAGGCAACCATGGACAGCTTCTGAGAGGAAGAAATGGCTCACAGGTACAAACTTCCCCCATGGCGACCATGGACAGCTACTGAGAGAAGGAGATGGCCCATAGGTAAAGGCTTCCTTTTTCTCCCTCACTCCCCAAGCCAAAAGGAGAACTCCACTCTGTTTTCCTCTGCTTTGTCTTCTGAACAGAGAAGGGATGCTCAGAGGGCTGAGAGTAGAGCGATTCTTCTCTTATACAGGCATCACAAAAGCTGGCTCCCGAGTTCCCTCCTGACAACAGCCTCCAACAATCTCCTCACTAGAAACCAGTAAGTGATTACTCTTTTCCTTTACCAAGGTGTCCCAGGAAAGAATGTGTAATGGGCTGAGGCTTGAGTTGATGCACTGAGTTCCCAAGCATGTGAGGCTAAATAGTAATTGGACTATACTCTATTAATATACATGCTTGGATAAAGAATGGCCCCCACGCACTCTCTGTGCAAGTCCTCATGTGTTGTATAGGCAATGACGATTTTGGTGGGTGGAGGCACAGGGGCAGGAAGAGAAGCGGAGAGAGGTACTGGCTGGGTTCTGTCTGTGGCTTCTTGGTCTTGTGGCTTTGGTCTAGCTAGCTTCTTGACTCAGCTGCACACATTGCTATTGCCGATTTTCTTCCACCTCCGATCTTTCTTCACTGAGAACAAAGATTGATGATTTTCCCTACAGCCTGAATTCCTGACTCGACTGATTTTAAAATACGTGGTCATCACACTTGGTGCCCAAGTGTGGGAGCCAAGGACCCTACCTTCACTGAAGAAGTCTCTGGTGACCAGGAAGTTGGATGAGTATTGTTAATAGACAAACAGGGAACTCATTTTCTTAAAAACTAAGCTAGTAATCTTTTTTTTGGCTGAAATGGGACAAATGCTAGCTGAATATTCCCCATCCCCGCCCCTAACCCCTTCAACCACACCCAGGAGTGGCACTATAGAAAGCATGCTTAAGCTGATAGAAGGAAAAGGGCAACTTATACCTTGGGAACAGATAGCTAGACTTCTGGGTACATTAAACCACACCTCCCCTTGGTTCATAGAGGAAGAACAAATCTCTTGAGATAATTGGTCTTTGGTTGGACAACACCTGTCCGCATATTACAAAGAAAACGGTCCTCATTCAATTTCCATTGAGGCAGTCTATTTATACAATATAATACAGTTAGCCCTAAGAAATGCAATAATTAATAGATGAAAGAAAAAACCCGCCAAAAGTAGTGAGATAGGGAAGCCTGATATTAAGGAGGAAGACAATGAAGAGACTAATGACAATGAGAGGATCCAAATCAGTTCCAATTGATCAGTGATGAGGGTTGAGAGATCCCCCTAACAGTAATGGGTCCCCCTTGGATGGTTCCCAATAAATGCAGACTTGAGGTTTGTGGGAAAAATGGGTTTATTTACAGTAAGAAAACAGGTTTCTCTGTGTGCAAAATCCTGTTCGGATATTTTTGCAAAGACTTAAGCACAGATGGGTTTACAATGAGAAGAACCGACTTCTCAGTGCGCTTTCCTGATTGGGAATTGACAGCAATGGATGGACGGGTCCCTGCTTACATTGGGGTTTGCCTTGGCCCCAAGCAGGGAGCAGTTCAAGGGGCTAATATTCAAAGCAATAGAGAGTGGTAATTATGCCCCCAGCCAAGATCTCCAATGGAATGAGATGACTTATCTGGGAGTTTCCCTTATGAATCAGTGGGCCCCTCCTAGAGGGTTCGAGACTCAGGAGCACCCCTCCCCCAAAGATAAAAGGGGATACAGCAGGCATTGGTAGCAGAAGGAGCAAGTGCTGGAGCCATGGTGGTGGATGAGAAAAGGTCCCAGTGAGGCTTGATGAATGACCTCTGGCATGACTGGGGGAGGGAGGCCGCTTGCTTTTTGCCCAAGATCACATCCCCGAGTCTGTCTAGACATGGCTCACAAGGAGACCAAAATAATGCCTTTGTCATCTCCTCTCTGCACCTCTCACTTCCAAGGGAGACTTTGACTTTTGCCAGGAGGGAAGCAGCAGCTTCAACATTGTGAGTCTACAGGAAATGCCTTTTAGCTTCAATTACTGCCGGTCTCTATCCCTCAGTGGGCAAGGAGGGCCCCAAGCTGCCTATGGGGGGCTGGGCTCCCTTCCCTCCGGATGCCAATTCCAAAGGGAATAGACTCAGCCAATAGCAAAGAACCATGTATCCAGGTGGACGGCAGCACGGAACTGAGAGGAGGATCCATGGGAGCACATGGGGCAGGTAAACGGGTAAAGGTCTTTCTCCCTCTGAGAAGGAGGTGTCTCAGCTCAGCCAGAAGAGGGAACGCTGGGTCTCAGCCGAGGGGAATCCCCCCAGCACCCAATGGAGATGGCCAGCGCCTGTCCTGGGTCTTCCTGGCAGGGGCTGGAACGGCGCCTTTCTCCAGCAGCTGGTGCCAGAATTGTGATGTCTCTTTTCTCCCCCTTCCCCCCACTGACTTTACTCACATCTCACCCAGGCAGGGCCAGGGAGCAAAATCTGGACCTTTGAGGAGAGAATCAGGACCACTGGCCCTTGGGTAGGGGCGCCCTGGGGGGGCGAAGGGCACGTTTAGCATCTGATACAGGAGCCTCAGGCTGGGATGAAGGCCAGCTCTGGGCAGCAGTGAGGGCAGCGCCTTTAGATTCCACAGGAAGGATGAGTCTGGTCTCCTCAGGAGCCCTGGGGCGCAAATGCCTTCGGAACGTCAGAGCCGGCCAAACCCAGGCAGCAGTGGGGAGGAGAGCTGGGGTAAGGGGCCGGGGCCCCACCAGGGAGGGCAGGCTTGTCCTGGGAGGGGATCTGAAGGGAGGAGGCCATGGGGGGCAGGGGGGTCCTGGGTTGCTCGTCAGGGGCTTAGGGGCCCCCAGGAGCCTGGGACAAAGGCATGGGGAGGAGGCCCAGGGGGTTTCATACTTGGATGGGGATGGGGACAATTACAACCCCAAAAGAAGAGATTGGTGTAGACCCCCAAATGCGGGGCCCTCCCTCTGTCTGGGTGTGGGCAGGATTCTGGAAGTCTTTGGGATCCCCACCTTCAGTGCCCCCCAGCCCACCTTCCCCTGTCAGGAAGACCAGGGAGCCCCCCTTGGGGCCCCCTGCAGCCTTTCCAGGCTTCCAGCCAGCAGGAGCCCCAGGAGGATTTGGCCACCAGCCCGGCCAGACCGAGGGGCATGATGCTGCCCACCCTGTGTAACCCTGGGCCGTGGGACCTGGGAGGGGGAGAAGCCACCGGGAGAGGGACAAGGCCCCGATCTCAGGCCCCCATTGGTGGGGGCAGGATTCCTCCCACCCCAGGCCAGGTCCCAGCCCCTGTCCCTGGGCTGGGAGTCCTGGTCACTCCCTGGCTGGGAGGCTGAGGAAGGGGCTGGAGGGGGGGTCCCCAAGTGAAGCCTGGAGGGAGGGGGCTGAGGCCTTCCCTTTACCCCTATCCCTCCCCTCAGGGCTTCCCTCTCAGGGCCCCCTGAGCGGCCCAGGTCCTTCTTTTTCCCATAGCTCCCCCCTCACTTCCTCTCCTCCCCTCATTCCTTCATTCCCCACCAAGGTTGGGAAACTCTGGGGGTAGGGCAAGAAGCTTGTGGTGAGGGAAGAGCCGAGTTCGGTCCCACCCTCAGACACTTGTTTGTGTGAGCCTTTGGCCCTGCCAGGATGGCAGAAGCAGAGCCCCTCCCCCATAGTCCCCTGCTGTGGCTCCGGGGAGAGGGGGAGGCCCCGGGGCTGAGGGGAAGAGAGAGGCGGGGCGGGGGCCACCTGGCCCTCTTCTCCCCCCCCTGCCCCGGCCCCTTTCCCTGGCAGCCGGGCCCCCTTCCCTAGTTTTCTGGAGCCCCCTCCCTGCCTGTGTCCCAGGCCTCCATCCCCCCTCACACTTGGAGGCAGGGGGGGACCCTTGCCCTGGCTTAGGGGCAGGGAGCAGAGGAAAGATCCTCCCTCCCTGAGCTTTGAGGTTGCCGTTACCCACTGGGCAGGGAGCTGGTCAGACTTGCCCCCCAGAGCTGGGGGGAGGGGAGGGCCCTTTGAGGTTCCTGGAACAAAAGAGGGAGAAGGGGGAGGGGCTTGTGGGTATTACTCTCCCCCACCGGCTCAGCCCTGGCCTCCTCAACCCACTTTACTGGGACCTGGAAATCTTGTCTGCATGTGGGTAATGGGACTGGCAGCCAATGGGGAAGGGTCTAGAGGGGCCAGGGAGCAGAGGCCCAGGGTCTGCCTTCTCTGAGCCCGACCCATTGCTCAGACCCTCCCCCTCTGAGCCCCCTCCCCCCAGGCCCCTGGGGGCCCCTGGGACAGGGCCCTGAGCAGGCAGCGAGGTGCCCCAGGACCGGGGAGGGAGCTTAGCAGCGCTGGGAGGGAGGGGGAGAGCCGGGGTCTCTCACCTGTGACCCTGAGCTCCAGGGGGTCGCTGGGGGATGACCACTCATGGGGGAAGTGACTCTGAAAGCTGTAGCATCGGTACATCCCTCCGTGGGTGGAGTCCACCGCAGGGATGAAGAAATAGGCCTGAGCCCCCTTAGCAAGGAGCTGAGCCTGGGCTTTTGTGACTTGTTCTCCAACCTTGTACAGGGCAGAGCGGTCATATCGCTTCTCGGACTGGCACTGGAGGGTCACGGCCTGTCCTTCGGCCACCTCGGAGCTGGGCCAGGCCGAGAGGGAGGGCGGCTCATAGCGGTCTGCGGGAGGAGGAGCCAGTGTTAGGGCTGGAAGGCTTCTCCTTGGTGGGAGGCTGGGCCTGCCTGGACCCCAGGAGAGATCTGGCTGCTGGGAGCTGGGCTGGGCCTGCTTGGACCCCAGGATGGGCTGGAGAGTTAACTCATGTCCAGAAAAAGGCAAATGTTGCAGGTTTTGGGGTAGGAAAAGGGCCTTGGAAACCTCTGGGGGATGAAAAGAAAGTGGCTGGTTGAGTAGGGGGAGGGAAAAAGCCAGAGGGCAGGAAGAGAGAGAAGGAAAGAGAGTGGGGAGAGAGAGAGAGAGAGAGGGAGGGAGGGAGGGAGGGAGAGACAGAAACACACCCCCTCCCCTCCCTGTGCCTAGGTCTGAGCTGGGGGAGGATACAGAGCAGCAGCAGGACCTTCTACTCTCCTCTGGCTGAGGGTCAGGGCTGGGAGGGGGTGATGGCCCACCAGCCCCTTGATTTCCCCAAAGAGCCGGCAGCCCTGTCTGGAGTCTTGAGCCCCAAGCTGAACCTCTTGCCTCTACTTTGTCCCAAAATGGGACCTGACAGGCAGCTGGTGGTGCAAAGGCCAAAGCCCTGGCCTGGAGTCAGGAAGGTCCTGAGTCCAAATCCAGCCCCAGACACTTTCCAGGAAGATGATCCTAGGCTAGTCACTTCCTCTCTTTTTGCCTCAGTTTCCCCACATGTTACATGGGATTCAGCTGTAGTTATTGTGTGAGTCTCATGGCATCATAATGTAAAGGGCTTGGCACACAGTAGGTGCTGTATAAATGTTGACTCCCTTCCCCCACTTCTAGCCCAAGGGGAGAGCAGAAGCCGGGACAAGATAGAGGGCAGAAGGGCAGGGTCAGGGGGCAGCTTGGGATCAGGCTGGGCAGGGGAGGAGCTCAGGGGCTGCTGGGACCCCGCGCCAGCCCTGCCTGAGGGGCGGAGTGACCTGGACTTCCCCACCTGTGATCACCAGCTCCAGGGGCTCACCGCGCCTGGACCAGTAGTAATTTTGGTTCCGTAGTGGCAGGAGTGGTCCCCGGTATTCAGTGAACCGAGGAGATGGGAAACCTGACCTCATCTTCCCCGGATAGTTTGGAGTCGATACGTTCTCAAATTTCCAGATCCCCTTGATATTTCCTCCGAAAGACCCAGCAGCCCCCCTGGGGACCCCCCGGCACCCCAAGGTCACGCTTTCCTCCCCAGGGGGCCCCAGTGACCCATTCTCTGCACTGAGGGAGGGTCTGGGGATTTGGTTGGAAGGGAATGAGAGGGCCAGTCCCAGGGGATCCTTTGTTTTCTTTCCCCGAATTGGGTTCCCTTTCGGTTTGGAAGGCCAGTTTAAGTTTTCCATTTCCTTTCCCTTGGGGAGGTTTTGTTTTGGGGGGAAGGGGGAGGGATCCCTTGCCTTGGTTTTATTTTGTGGGAGAACAGTTTTGGAGAAGATTTGATTTTTGTTGGAAAACAAATTGGAGAAGGGAGACAGGGACTTAGAGTTGCCCGGGAGTATTTCCCCATTTAAAGTTTTTTTTGGTTGATTTCCCAGTTGTTGGGTTTTTTCCCAAAAATGGGGGGGGCCGGGGGATTTGGGGTTTCTGAAAAGTTTCCCTCCCTTTGTGGGGGTTTGACTTCCCGGGGGGCAGGGGCAGAGGGGGGGGATGGTGGTTCCCAGGAGATGTTAATGGGGAATTAGGAGAGTGGAAGGGTTGGTTTTTGAGGTTTTAAACCCTGTGAAAGTTTTTTTCTTGTGGTGTTTTTGGCCCTGCTGTGGGGAGGGGTGGGGAAAGTTACCTTTGTTCCATGGAAAATTTTTGCTTTTTTTGTGTTTGGTTTTGGTAGAAATTTGGGAAAAGATCCCTTTAGGGAAGGGAGGTGGGTTTTAATGTGTTTTGCAGTTTCCCAATTGGGGAGTTGGGTTTCCCCAGGGGTTTGAACTTGGGAAACACCCCAATTTCCCAGCCCCTTGGTTTCCCTTTTGAGATGGTTTCAATCCCCGGCCCAGCAGAGTTTTCTTGGTATGGTTACCAAGGGGTTAAAACCTTTCCAAAATGGTGTGGGGGGTTGTTTGGGGAGTTTGATGTTTAGGGGCCCAGGGGAGTTGTTTGGGAGTTTCCCAAGAATTTTTGGTTGTTTTAGATTCCGGGATGTTTGGCCTTTTTCTGTGGAATGGGAGGTTTGGGATTTCCCGTGGGACTGGAGGGGTTGTGTTTAGGGGATTTTTTGGGGTGGGGGGTTTAGGGAAACCTGCTTCCTTTCCAGGGTGAGGGTTGCCCTTCCCTTTTGGGGTTAAAGGTAGGGCTTTTGTGGTTTTGGCAACCGGCTGTGGGTTGGGTTTTGGCCCCAATTTACGGGGGTTTGGGGTGTTCAGGTGCCCAAAAGGATTGTTTTTGATTTTTTAAAGAAAAAGGGCAGGAGTTTTGGACATTGCTGGGAGGGAGATTTCCTTTCCGGGGAATTTTTAGCCAAGGAGGGAAGGGTTTTCCCTTTCTTGTGTTTAACAAAAAGGGGGGCTTTGGATGAGCCCGGGAGAAAGTTTTTATTTGGGAAAAAAAGTTAGGGGTTTTCATAAATTTGGTTTTTGGATTGGCAAGGATTTTGGGGAGGAAATTTTGTTTAAGGGAAAGGGGGAGAAGGGAAAAGTTTTACTAAGAAGAAAAGGGGTTTTAAGGAGGAAGTTCCCTTTCCCTTGCTTTTGTTTTGTGGTGTTTGGGGTGTTAGGGGTTTTTCTTGGGAGGTGCCCAAATTTGGTTTTTGTTGGGGCCCCGTGGCCAAGAAATTTGGAAAACCTTTCTGGCAGCGGGTTTGCCGGTTGGGGTAAAACAATTGGGGGAGGAGGGATTCCTTGGAGAAAGAAGCAACTTTTCCAGGGTAGGGGAGGGGGGAGTACCTTTCACCTTTATTCTCACCTTTTTTAATGAGATTTTTAATTTGATTTCCAACCCTTTATAAAAATTTTTATTTAACCTTGGGTTTTTTGGTTTGTAATTTTTTTAAGGGAGCCTGGATTACAGAAGGGAGTTTTCAAAATTCTTACCTTTTTGGTTGAATTCCTGAGGGGTTGGTAGGGGAAAACCCTCCATTTGATTTTTCTGAATTTCCAAATTGCCCTGGAACATTTTAATTTCCTGACCACCAGAAATTTTACTTATTTGGCTTCCCCTAAATTTTAAACTAAAAATTATTTTGGGGTTAATATTTTTTCTTGTTTAAAAGATAAATTCCAAAGGTTTGGTTTGTGGGGTTGATGACGTTGCTTATCCTTGATGCTTTAGAAAATTGGCAAGTTTTTAAAAGGAAGGGGGTCTTTAGAGACCCGGTGTTGGGGGATGAGGTTGCCATTCCACCTTGCTGTTTTAAAGGCTTTTGCTGGGTGTGTTTGATAGTACTTCTTTGTGAAGAGGAAAAGCATGTTGACTTTAATTTTTTAATAATTATAGTTTTTTATTTAAAGTTATATGTATGATTAATTTACAATTAAAATGCCAAACTTTTGGTTCCATTTCTCCTTCCTTCCTCTACCAGAAGGGGTTGACTAAAATAAGCAATAAGGTTAAAGTATAAAATGAAATAAAAGAAGTATATAATGCCTAAATTGTTTTTCTTGTCAAAAAGAATTGGACTTCTTGAAATATTGTGATTTTTGTGAAGGAAATAAAAAATGCAGGCGGACAAAAATATAGGGGCACTCCTTCACTCTTGAAGGTTAGTTGATGAGGCTTCTTTCACCTCCTCCTCGTGCTTCCACAAGTAATGGACTAAATTTCAGGTTTAATTTTGGAGATAACTCAACAAATTTTAGGTTAACAGCTTTGAATGTTCCCTAAAGCCAAGATAGCCTTAGTTGAAGTTTTTTTCTTAATTTTCAGTAAAGGGAAAGACCTAATTTCTAGAATATGCCATTGGTTACAGAAAGCAGAGCTCCTAATAAGCCCTGAAGGTTTGACACAACCTTGGATTGGGATTGATGTTGGCAGGTTGAGGACTTCCCACAGCCGGCAGAGGAGAGATGTTCACCTTTAGATTGCCAAGTTTCAGCAATTGACGGAATAGACGGATACCTGTGTGACCAAAGCTAGGAAAGCAATGTTTGAAGAAATTCAATATAATTTTATGGACGATTACCTTGGAAACAACAAGGCCCGGAAAGTAGGTTAATTTTGGGATTTTGTGGTGCACAGATTACCATAGGGAGTTACTATTTAATATTAATTTTACAACAATTAAACAATAAGTCATGTAATTGAGAAAAATTGAAGGTTTCAAAACTTAGCAGAAAAGAGCAAAAACCCTGGTTTGGGATCAATAAAGGAACTTGGAAATTCCATAATCAGAGTCCACCTGTGACCATTCAGGAAGCCATTTCTCTAACTTAGGGTATTTTTTCTCCATTGCTGGGTTACTGACTTAATCATCAGCCAGTCAAATTCAGCACTCAAAAGAATATATTAAGTCCCAAGAGTTTTATTTAGAGCAAATTTAATCTTGTTTAGGGTTATATAACATTATTTTTAAAAGTTTTCAGACTTATACACAGAGGGAGTTTTGGGTCCAACCCGGTTAAAACTAGAGGTAATGAATATCTGGTGGTGGTGGAAAGGATGTGGCTTTGCCAATCTCTATTTAAATCTTGCCCAGGCTTATTATGCTTTTAGGCTAGTGTTACAATATTCCCGCTATTCTTCAGGTGACATCATTTCCTCCCAATTAATGGACAACTATACTTTGAATTTAACTCCACCCTTAACTACCATACCCAGAATTATCAAACAACAGAATCGTAAAAGCCTAGGGATGTGATGTTTAAAATCAAAAAAACTGTATGTAGTTGTGATGTTATATCAATTCCAAAGTATTTGCTTAAACTAAGAAATAGAAGAAATTATCTTCCCTAATATTTTAAGCTTTAAATTAATTTTTTAATTCATTGTTAAGGAGCAAAAGTAGTAAAATGCCCTTGGTTCCTTATTGATGGATTCCCAAATTGAACCTTTGAATATGTTCCTTTCAAAAAAGGTTAGAAGAGATGGTGAGCCAATATAAGCTAGTTGCTCTATAGAACAGGGTTTCAAGAATACCTGGACCAGTCTCCAGTTCATGGCCTTTATTGACCTTCTTCACCTTTCCTTTTGTCATCCCCCAAAGCACAAGGGACTAAGCCAACGAGTATAAGAATAACACATGCTAGAGGACGAAATGCAAAAGTCAGATTCTTTACTAGATTTATTCTTTTTTAATCATTCAAATATTCAGTTTGTTTTATTTGGTATTAATTCAAAGCAACAGTACTTTTTTTCTGTTTCCAACAAGACAATTAATTTTCAGACTGGAGGTTGAAATTAAAGTTTTAAATTTATATAGCTCCATTTATTCTGTTCCTTTATTTTGGTTTCATGTCACATCGGTGGTATTATGATCCCATCTAGAGAGTTACATATACATCAGTGAATCTACATTCACAAGTTACTTGTGATTGAGTTTCCAAATTGTTTACATGATCCTTTAAGTATATTAATGATTGTTCCATTAACTTTGATCTTTGTTTTACACTCATTATCTATATTAATTTGTTCTTTAAGAACTTATGATACATTTTTTGATTAACGAATTGGGCAGTCTGAGTAGATTCTTTTTAGGAGTTGAAGGAAAATAAAGGGTGATGTAATTAATTGCTATAGTTGAAGAACCATCAATGAGGTAATGCAAATAACCGCTTTTTTCTAATTTTTCCTTTGATATTATCTCAGACCTGTTCACCTGCTGACCTGTATGGTGATTAATTTTAGTAGGCTTCATCCCATAGAATGGATTCTCCAAATAAGAATTAAGTTTAGAATTCATTGTCGTTAAAGTCCAGGAATTTGGTAGAAAAATGCTTATGTTTCACCTTTGAGAGTTCACATTAGTCACACATTAGTTCCAAGTTTGGGGAGATTTCAGGATTCAGTTATGAGATTCCACAAGTTTACACCTCCCACAATCCCACTCTTCTCAGAGAAGGAGCCAAATTTTGGGTTCAACAATTTTAAGAGAGGCCCCAGTGTGCTTATCCTTTTCAGGTCCTGAGAGCCTTGCTTATATTTCCCACACTGGAGTATATTTTAATTATAAATACTAGGAAATTATTATTTGTTGTAGGATTAAATCAATGCCAAAATTAGATTTAACCACTGTTCCTCAATTCCACTTAGACCTTGTTTCACGTTCTGGCCCTAACAATTTCCCTTGTAGGATTCCCAAATCATACTAACCAGGTTAAATTAGATAAACTATTGTCTTATCAATTCCATTGACTTAGTAATTTTGTAAAAATCTTTTGCTTCAAGTTCAGAGTTCTGGTTACCACATGCTAATAGGCCTCAGAACGTTTCTTCAAGGCTTTGCATGAGACACAATACAAAAAATAAAGCATCCTTAGTTCAGTTTGATAATATTCGGTTTTGTACAATTATAGTAGTTTTACCTTATCAGACTCAGGATAATCAGGTAGGCTCTTATTCCAAGAGACACTGGGGAACTGAGTCTGAAGGATCCCACCTTAAGCAGAAACTCCCAACTCTTGTCCAGCTACAGACCTCTACCTGTTCAGGGTCACATTTCTCTGAGTAGCTTATGATAATTTCCCTTCTGGTGGTGGGGTTATTGATTTAATGATTAAGCAGTCAAATTAAAACTAAAAGAATGTTGGTTAAGTCCCAAGAGATTTTTACCATTAAAATTTATTAATTGGTTTAGGACTAGATAAAGTATTTTTAAAAAGCTTACTAAAAACTTAGATAATAGGAATTGTTTAACCTTGGTTTTTGTATGTTAAATTATCCTGGTAAAGGATTAATTCATTAAAGAGCCTTACAGATTTTTAATTGAACCTTTCCTTGTTATATATACTATTATATCTCCTAAAATAGAATTTCTGCGTTAAGCTTGTTTTATTCCTGGAAGTTTAAAAATAGGCAAGTTTACAAATTAAGGCTAGTTGACAGAGGCCCAAGAGCTGTTTGTAACCAACCCCTACCATTCTTAGTGTTTTTATGGGTTGTACTATATATAGTAATTCTCAGATTGACTGAGGTGATAATAGCTCCAAGTAACTTGGCAATTTTAGGTTTTTCCCAAGTAATAACCAAATAGTTTTAGTTGTATCTTTTTCTTAATTGTCTAGTGACAGTGAAAATATCTAATTCCCTAAATTTTCAAAATTTTCATTTTCAAAATGAATTTCAAAATTACATTTTCAAAATAATATAAAATCGTATTAACAAGGTTAAATAATCTTTCCACTTTCATTTAGTTAACAAATCTATAATGTTTCCAAACTGTATAGCCGGGAAATTCTCAGGGAGGATTTCTTTTTGTTATAGGAAGAAAACAAGATAAAAATTATTTTTTTTGAAATAGAAAAATTTTAAAATTTAATTAATTTTAGTTTATGAAATTTTCTAAATTTCAATTAAAATGTTCTAGACAAACTGAATTGCATTTTGGATATCTTCCAATTCACACAAATCATTTATCTCTTTTGTAAGCCAGGAAAGAGTTAAGATGTGAATTGTTTTGTGACTGGGCCCTGAGAAGCCTGACTTCTCTGTGTTATCTGTGAAGATAACACAAAAGTAGTCTGGGTTGGTTTTTTTGTTTGTTTTTTGGTTTGGGTTTTTGGCCTAGTGAGGCCCTAATTTAGTTGAATTTGCTTAATTTACGTTACACACACCCAGAAGTTATTAATCTCAAACCTGGCCTTGCATGTTGGTCACATCTAAAAACCTATAAAGTTATCAAATATGAAGCAACTTTATCCAACAAAGCAGTTAACATTCATATAACATGTTCTGATCTTCACAGCAGCAGTCATTATTAGTTATCTTTACACATCAGAAAACTGGGCAGAGAGAGAATAATTTGCCATAACTTACTTACCTAATCCATTTCTGTAACCGAATCAACGAATAGTGGGTTTACTGAAAACAGAGCCTGAGTGGCTTTTTCCCTTCACGCTGCCATGGGGCTGCCAGGGGCACCCTTATTCTTCCCAAGCAGTTCCTGTCCAGAAGGTGTTGAAGGCTGGAGGTGACTTATGCCAGGATATTCCTTTGATGGTGCTAGGGCTCAGGGAATGCTGACCATGGAGCCTGACCCTGACTCCATCCTCATTCCCCCATGCTGGGTTGGGGAGGTGTCTGGGCAAGCCCATGGCTGTTGCTGCTTTCCCTGCACTATTTTAGCATTCTCTTTTCTTAATCTGATCTGAGATGAAAGAAATTAGAAATAGATTTTAAAGAAATCAGTCTTGTAAAATCCTCCAGGGTCCACCCTTTCATCCCAATGGATTTTGGGGGTGACTCCAGGCAAGAAAGAAGTCAAATAAGGTTAGAAAAGTTTAATTGGAGGAGCCAACACTGATTTACAGGAAGGTCAACATTCCCTAAGACCACTTTAACCTTGGTTTGGGAATTTCTAGGCGCCGTTCTAATCACATCCTTGAGTTTCCTACATCACCCAAAGACTCCCCAGTCAACTTGTCCCTTGGTGGGAAACTAATCCTTTTCTAGGGCCCCTCTTTACTGAGTTTTCACGACCTTCCTATTTTTTCCTCTTCTTAAAATGCTTGTACTTTTGCCCCACCATAAACAAAGACTCTGATCAGAAAGCCTGTCTTTGTTCCATTCTTCCTGTTCCCGTCCCTTGCCCCTTCTTTTTCCCTTCAGGGTCCATGCTCTTTGTTTTGGGTTGGGGGGATTTATTAAAGCCTTTCTTTTTTTTTAAATGGAGTAAATTTTTGTAATTTTTCCCGTGTTTAGGAATTTTTTTTGGGCAACCCTTAAATTTGAATGGGTTTTAAAAATTTTTTTTAAGATGTTTTGGGGATAAAATTTTGGAGAATTTTGTAAGATGTTTTTTTAATTTTACTTACTTTTGTTGTGTAGTTTTTTTGGGTAGAGTTGGAGTTTTAAGAAAGGTTAGGGATTTAAGGTAGTTTTCAAATATTTTTAATGGCATAAAGGGTTTTTTTTTTTTTTTGGTTTTAAATATTTTTTGGGTGGGACCTAAAGTTAGAATTTATGAAAAATGTTTCTTGGATAATAAGGATAAGACATAAAGCAAAATGAAAAATAAGAGTGTTTATTTTTTTGGAAGTTGTTCAAAATTTAAAAATTTTGGCTTTTAGTTGTTTTTGTGTAAAATATTTTGTTTTGTGGGATGGGGATTTGTTTCTGTGATGGGAAGAAAAGGCTATGTGAATTCGTAATTTTTGGTTTGAGTGAGGGATGTTTCAAGAATATTGGATTGTTTTTTGGTGTTTTGGTGGGGAGTTTTGTGTTGTGGAAGAGGGGAAGTTTAAGAAATGGGGTTTTTTTTAAATTTAATTTTTTATTTTTAAATTTTTTATATAAAGTTTGTGTATGGGTATTTTTAAATTGGATTTTTTAAAATTTTGTTTTTTTTTTTCTGTAAATAAATATGGTTGTAGGGGTTTTGATTTTGGGTGTTTTTTGGATTTTTTTGGGGGGAGTTTTCTTGGTTTTGGTTAGTTGGGCTTTCTTTTGGAAGTTTTGGTTTTTGGTTATTTTGGAAGGGTTTTTTTTTTTTTTTTTTTTTTATTTTTTCTTTTGTTTAATTTCTGGTTTTCTTTTGTTTTTTTTTCTTTTGGTTTTTGAATTTTTCTTGTTTTTTTTTTTTTTTTCTTTCTTTTTTTAAAGAGGGGTGAGGAAGATTTTTGTAAAATTTTGTTAATTTTTTTTTTTGGAGTTTTCTTTTGGAGAGTGGGGTATTTGGCATGTTTTTCTTTGTTTTTGGGGAGTGTTTTGTTTTTTGCATATGTGTTTTTTTATTTTTTTTATGGGCTATTCTTTTTTTTTTTTTTATGTTTATTGTTTAAAATTATATATGTGGTTTTTGTATATGTATATTAAGAGGAAGTTTTTAAGAGTTTTTTTTTTTTTTCTTGTTTTGGAGTTTCTTGTTGGAGATTGGGGTTTTTGTTTTGTTTGAAATAGATGGGGTTTCTTTCTGTTTTGTTAAATGTTTATTTTTTCATGGGAAAATATTGTGTTGGTTTTTTTGTATTTTGGGTTTTTGTTTTTTTAAATAAATTTGGTTTTTGATTTTGGAATGTTGGGGGAAAGTTATTTTGTGGGTGGATTTTGTTGTGGGTACCTTTTTGTTTGGAATTGTTTTTTTTTTTTGTGGTGGTAATTTTTTTTTTTTTTGGGCCTTTGGGCAAGGTTATTTGGGCGTTGGGTTAGGAGGTTTTTTGGTTTTTTTTTTTAAAGGTGTTTATGGATTTTTAATGTTTTTTTATTTTTGTTTTGATGGGTGTTTTTTTTAATGTTTAGTATTTGGTTTTTTGCTTGGGGTGTAGTTTGATGATTTTTTGGTTATTTTCTTTGGATTTGCTTTTTTTTTAGGTTTGTTGTTTTTTTTTTTTTTGGATTTTTTTTTTTTTTTTGTTTTTGTTTTGGATTTGGTTTTTTCTTGTTTTGGGGCTGAATTGTGTTTTTTTTGTTTTGTTTCTTTGATTTTTTTGTGTGGATTTTTTGGGCTAAGTGGCAAGTTTTATTTTAAATGAGTGTTTTTGTTTTGGGTTTTTTTTTGGCTTTTGCCATTTTTTTTCAATGGGGCCTTTTTGGGAGTGGCTTTTTTGCCTGCATTTTGTGGGTTGTTTTTTTTCGCTTTTTTGTGAGTGGTATGTTTTTTTGTGGGGTTTTTTTTTTTTGTTTTTTTTGGGGTTTTTGTTTTTTTAGGGAGAGGGTGGCTGGGGAAATTTGCTTTTTTGGAGAGGGTTGTTAGTTTGTTTGGGAAAGTTGTTTCTTGGAGTAGAAATTCTTTCATTTTTATTTTTTTGGTTTGGTTTTGTTAAAAGTTTGTGGGGTTTTCAAGTGGTGTTGCCAAGTTTTTGCAGAGGTGGGGGGGTGGGATTGTTGTTTTGTGGGGGTGAGTGTGGGAGTGTTTTTGGGAAAGTTTTCAATTGTTTGTGTTTCTGGTTGGGGGTAGAGATGGGGTGTTTGGGAAAGAAATTTCAGAGTAATGAGTGCCCTGCTAGATGCTGAGTTTTTACTTTTTACTCTTCCTGGGCCTTTGGGCTGTGGAGGTTAAAGTAAAAAGAAGTGAATGGATTGGGTAGGGATTGAAGTGTTTTGGGAAGTCAACCCTCTAAAAGTTTTGCCTTTTGGTTTCAGTTTCCCTACCTCGGCCGATTGGGGACGCCCAGGGTTTGTATCTCTCGTTGGGTTTTTTAATTGCCCCGGCCTAAACTTGGATGGGTTGCAGAGTTGGGTTTTCATTGCCTTGGATGGTTTTGGGAGCTTTGATTTTATAGGTTTTGGCGGTTTTTTTCAGAGTACCTTGTTTTTTGCCTTTCGCCAGTTTACTGCTTTGTAAATCAAGGGGCAAAGAGTTAGCCCATAGCAAGAGTGGTTCTAACCCTTCTAGCCAAGAGATCACCTCACCCCTGGTTTGCCCAGGGGGATGTTGCCTCACTGCCTGTGCTAGTCTGTTCCTGGCCCCTCAGGACAAACCTTTCCTGACAATCTTCCAGATTGACTTCAGTTGGTAAGTTGTATGCTTCTGATCTTCATGAATTTAAGCAGTGAAGAGCTATTTCTGAGGCTGGATAAAATAGTTGGTTATGAGGGGAATGAGAGGAGCTTAGAAAGTCGCGTGTGCCTTCTCCGCCATCTTGGCTCCCTTGCATAGCAATTCTCCCCCTCCTTCCCTCCACCCCCTCCCCTCCATGGCAGGTAGTCCCATAAAGCACATGTCATCTTGATAATTACGGAGATCATAATCATTTTTCCTCACTCCTAATAAGAAAATAGAGGATTAAAAAGGGAGGGGTGTGATACTGGCATGTCACAATCAATGAATCCATCTATTCAGTCAGCTAAGGACTTTAGACAAGAGATACAAGTCTTTGCACGTGCTTTCTGTAATACAAGTTATTGAATATTTCAGCATACTTATTAATTTACCACATCAGTAAAGTATGAAGGTAGATATGCATTATTCTGATATTCAAAATATTTAGCTGCTGGTGTTTGGGAGGAGGGCACAGAGAAACCAGAATTGACTGATCCTGCTATGTGCCAGGCCCTTTAGAAGTATTATCTCACTTTATCCTCAAAGCCCCCCAGGAAGAAGGTGCTATTCGATTGAGGCAGCCTTGGGGATGAAGTGACTTGCCTAAGGAGACAAGTTCTGGAAGTTTCTGGGGTTAGATTCGAACTCAAGTCTTCCTGACTCCAGTTCTGAGGCTCTATCCACTGAACCACCTGTTCCTTAGCAGGGTAGATAGAGGCACACAAAGGGTGAATCATTAAGAGAATACCCTTTGACTTGCAAGTTAGTGAGCTTCTTTTGCCAGAAAATTCAGGGAAATGTGAAATGTAGGAAAATAAAAATAAAAATTTATCTGTTTTCTACAAATTAACTGTGAATGTAAGCCAATGATGAATTCTTTTTGTCTTTTTTTTTCCTGAGGCAATTGGGGGTAAAGTGACTTGCTCAGGGTCACACAGCTAGGAAGTAAGTGTCTGAGGCCAGATTTGAACTGAGGTCCTTCTGACTTCAGGGCTGGTGTTCTATCCACTGCACAACCTAGCTGAATTCTTATTAGTTGATTAACGATCAATGATGATCTTCTTAATTACATAAGGGATTTCTGGAATTAGGGTCTAAATGCAAAATGGTTCATAGAGGATTCAGTCTCCAACAGAGGGACATATTCTTGGAATTAACTAGGAAGAAAAGGCATTTTTCAATAACAAAAGGCCTTTCCTGCTACCTTCAAGTCCCAGCTCAAACCCCACCTTCTGCAGGAAATCTTTCTTAATCCTCCTTAATGTTAATGCCTTCCCTGAAGATTGCTCCAAATTAATTCTGTCTATATCTGGTATGTATAAAACCATTTGCACATTGTCTTCCCCATTAGACTATCACCTCCCTGGGGAGGAGACACCAGTTTATTGCTTTTCTTTGCATCCCAAACAATTAGCACAGTGTGGGGCATACAGTAGGTACTTAATAATTGCTTCTTGATGTCCCTGATGTCCCAACTAATCGTGCTTCTCCACTCCACAGGCTAGGATATAACATTGTAGTGTATCTAATGGTCCAAGTTTACAATTTTGCTCTGGGATGTGACCACATTCTGTTAGAGAACTAACATAGGAAGGTTTAGGTTAGAAATGCAACTTAGGTTCTGTAGAATCCATTAAGTAACTAGTTTTATTTTAGTAGCTTTTTAAAAGGGGAGTATTTCTTAGAGTGATGGAGAAGGATCTACTAGGTCCTATTTGGGCTTAGAATACTACAGGCAAGGTATTCCACCCTCAGGAACAAGCTTCCACCTTAAGGCAACCATGGACAGCTTCTGAGAGGAAGAAATGGCTCACAGGTACAAACTTCCCCCATGGCGACCATGGACAGCTACTGAGAGAAGGAGATGGCCCATAGGTAAAGGCTTCCTTTTTCTCCCTCACTCCCCAAGCCAAAAGGAGAACTCCACTCTGTTTTCCTCTGCTTTGTCTTCTGAATAGAGAAGGGCTGCTCAGAGGGCTGACAGTAGGCGATTCTTCTCTTATACAGCCATCACAAGAGCTGGCTCCTGAGTTCCCTCCTGACAGCAGCCTCCAACAGTCTCCTCACTAGAAGCCAGTAAGTGATTACTCTTTTCCTTTACTAAGGTATCCCAGGAAAGAATGTGTAATGGGCTGAGGCTTGAGTTGATGCACTGAGTTCCCAAGCACGTGAGGCTAAATAGTAATTGGACTATACTCTATTAATATATATGCTTGGATAAAGAATGGCCCCCACGCACTCTCTGTGCAAGTCCTCATGTGTTGTATAGGCAATGACGATTTTGGTGGGTGGAGGCACAGGGGCAGGAAGAGAGGCGGAAAGAGATTGCTGGCTGGGTTCTGTTCTGGTGGCTTCTGGTCTTGTGGCTTGTGGTCTAGCTAGCTTCTTGACTCAGCTGCACACATTGCTATTGCCGATTTTCTTCCACCTCCGATCTTTCTTCACTGAGAACAAAGATTGATGATTTTCCCCTAGCCTGAATTCCTGACTCCGGCTGATTTTAAAATACGTGGTCATCACACTTGGTGCCCAAGTGTGGGAGCCAAGGACCCTACCTTCACTGAAGAAGTCTCTGGTGACCAGGAAGTTGGATGAGTATTGTTAATAGACAAACAGGGAACTCATTTTCTTAAAAACTAAGCTAGTAATCTTTTTTTGGCTGAAATGGGACAAATGCTAGCTGAATATTCCCCATCCCCGCCCCTAACCCCTTCAACCACACCCAGGAGTGGCACTATAGAAAGCATGCTTAAGCTGATAGAAGGAAAAGGGCAACTTATACCTTGGGAACAGATAGCTAGACTTCTGGGTACATTAAACCACACCTCCCTTTGGTTCATAGAGGAAGAACAAATCTCTTGAGATAATTGGTCTTTGGTTGGACAACACCTGTCCGCATATTACAAAGAAAACGGTCCTCATTCAATTTCCATTGAGGCATTCTATTTATGCAATATAATACAGTTAGCCCTAAGAAATGCAATAATTAATAGATGAAAGAAAAAACCCGCCAAAAGTAGTGAGATGGGGAAGCCTGATATTAAGGAGGAAGACAATGAAGAGATTAATGACCATATCCCCACAGGCCATGGAGACTTAAGTGAGCTTCAAGGGCGTGGAGACTTTCCACTCCAAGAGGCAGTTTCAGCCCCACCTCCGGAGCAGGTAATTGACTGTCCTCTATCAACTCCACCCTCTGGGATGGAGATAGGAGGGATAGTGGGGGGGGGAGGGACAGCACCAGCACCTCCCCCTCAGCATCCAACTACTCCTGTGACTAGATTGCAGCAAGGACTAATGAAGGCCAAAGTGGAAGGAATTAATGTAGCAGAACTACAGCCCCACATTTTCCCCGTAATACAGCAGTTTAATTCCTCAGGTCAAGAAAGTCGAAGATATGCTCCTTTTAACATAGAAATCCTCAAAGACCTGAAAAAGGCTTGCACTCTTTATGGAGCTACATCAGCTTATGTTAAGATATTATTACAGAATTTGGCTTTTGAAATCTTGACCCCTAATGACTGGAAATCTATAGCAAGTGTATGACTAGAACCTGGACAAAATTATTGTGGCTTTCTGAGTATAGTGAGCTCTGTAGGATAGAAGCCCAACAAAACAGTCAAAGTGCAGTTCATGCTGTAATCATCTATGACCTACTAACAGGTGTAGGTCCCTGTGCAGACGTCACAGTACAGATTAATTATTCCATAGCAGCATATGAGCAAATTGCTGCTAATGCTATCAAAGTGTGGGCTTCGATTCACAATAAAGATGACAAGGGTGAGGCCTTCACAAAAATAACACAAGGGACAAATGAATCCTTTGCTGACTTTGTGGGATGTTTGCAGAGTGCTATTACAAGAACTAATGGGGAAAATGCATCAACAGACGTTTTGATAAGGCAACTTGCTAAGGAAAATGCTAATGAGGTCTACAGAAGAATTATACTAGGACTGCGCAAGGATGCTCGTTCAGAGGAGTTCATAAGACACTGTGCCACAGTGGGCACAAATGCCTTTTATAGCCAGGCTATGATGCAGAATTCCCAAGATCTGAACATGGGAAGACAGGGTCCTTTCTGGCAAGGGACTTCCAGAGAGACTCGTCAATGCTTTCAGTGTGGTAAAGTAGGGCATCTGAAAGCTCAATGTTTGTATAGAGACAGAGTGAGAAAACAGAGTAGGAGAACGAGACCCAATACCCCATGTCCAAAATGCAACAGAGACTTCCATTGGGCCTCAGAATGTAGACAGGTTCAGGGAAACGGGATGAGGGGCCCAGCCCCAGGGTCCCAGGCAAAAAACACTTGGGGCATGATGGCAGCCAATGGTGCATCCAGAGAGTGCTTAGAAGTCCAATGCTCCGATATGATCAATCAGCCAGGAAGCCATATGATGGGAGAAAGGGATTACGCAATCAATCAGCCAAGAAGCAACCTAATGGGAGAAAGGGATTACAATCAGGGAGAATAGAGTTGTATGCAGCTGGGACAACTGAGATACCCCCTGGAGAGGTGAAATCTGTTCCTCTCCAGCCTATGGATCCCTTGCCTCCAGGCACAGTAGGCTTGACCATCTCACCTCCTTTTTGTACATACAAAACAGTGTCCATCCACACACTGATGTGGGAAACTGGGGAATGTGTAGATAATATCCCAGTCACCAATACAGGCAGACAATGTGTGGCTTATCACCCAGGAGAAATAGTAGCATCAGGTTTACTCATACAGAATCCTTTTTTTTTTTTTTTTAACTATAAGCAAAGAACATGTTTACTATGTGCTTCTCCTTCTTCTCCTTCTTTTTTTTTATTTAATAACCTTTTATTTACAGGTTATATGTATGAGTAACTTTACAGCATTAACAACTGCCAAACCTCTTGTTCCAATTTTTCACCTCTTACCCCCTCCCCCCTCCCCCAGATGACAGGATGACCAGTAGATGTTAAATATATTAAAATATAAATTAGATACACAATAAGTATACATGACCAAAACATTATTTTGCTGTACAAAAAGAATCAGACTATGAAATATTGTACAATTAGTCTCATACAGAATCCTAATAAGCAACCTGATGATAGTCACCCAGATTCTGATTCCAGACCACAAAATCCAGCAATATACTGGACAGCAATTGTAACAACTGACCGACCTGTGCTCCACGATCTATATAAATGGCCTACCATTAGAAGGATTGGTAGACAAAGGTGCAGATCGTACAGTCATTAGAGGTGCCAATTGGCCCAGTCACTGGCCAAAGATTAAGGCAGACACCTACATGTCTGGCATAGGAGGATCAATAGCAGCTGAAGTTAGTGCTGCCCCTATGAGATGGACTTTTGAAGGCAAAACAGGAGTTTTTACTCCTTTTATAGTTGAAAAAATCCTCATCAATCTGTGGGGAAGAGACGTTTTACAGCAATTAGGGTTAAAAATGAGTACTTTGGTTTTTTAAGCAGGGCTGCTGTTGAAGGCCTGCCAACACTTTCACCTATTCCTATCCAAAGGAAAACTGATACACCAGTGTGGATAGAATAGTGGCCCTTAGGTAGTGATAAAATGCAGGCCTTATTAGATATAGTACAGGAGCAGCTTGACCAAGGACACTTACAACCTTCTCTAAGTCTTTGGAATTCCCCAGTGTTTGTTGTAAACAAGAAATCTGAAAAATGGAGGATGTTAACAGATTTAAGAAAGGTGAATGAACAGATGGAAACTATGGGAACTCTTCAGCTTGGACTTCCACCTCCTACTCAATTGCCTAGAGAATGGCCTCTTTGGGTCATAGATATTAAGGATTGTTTCTATTCTATCCCTCTGGATAAGGAGGATATGAAAAGATTTGCCTTTTCAGTGCCCAGCATTAACTTAGCTGAGTCTTCTAAAAGATATGAATGGACAGTTTTGCCACAGGGAATGAAAAACAGCCCTACTATGTGTCAAATGTATGTTGCTGCTGCTCTTGCTCCAGTAAGAAAAGCATTTCTAAAAGTTATGCTGTTACATTATATGGATGATATATTGGGATGTGCACCTGAGGAACAAATGTTAGAAGCATTCTACAAAAGACCATAGAAACACTAAGGAATTACAAATTATACATAGTGCCAGAAAAAATTCAAAGACATGCTCCTTTTCAATATTTAGGATATGACTTACAGTCAAAACTTACAGTTCAAAAACTGTCCTTAAGAACAGAGAAGCTAAACACATTGAGTGATTTTCAGAAATTGATAGGAGATATCCAATGGATGCGACCAGTGTTAGGCTTGACTACCTATCAGTTACAACCGTTATATGACATTTTAAGGGGAGACAGTGCTTTAAATTCACCACGCCAGCTTACAAAAGAAGCTCAAGAGGCTTTGAGAAAAGTTGAACCGGCTTTATCCAATGTGGTTGAAAGAGTCACTCAAAAACCCTTGGAAATATCAGTTTTTGCCACACAAGAGGCACCCACAGCAGTCCTTCATCAAGGAGACAGTGTGATAGAGTGGGTGAACCTCCTGGCACAACCAGAACCAAGCCTTACTCCCTACCCAGTGCTTGTGGCTAAAATTTTATTAAAGGCCATTAAGCAAGCAGTACAATTATCTGGGACTGACAAGATATACACCTTTTATATTAATACACAAATTAATGGGTGCTGCGAGACCATCCCAGAGTAGTAAATTTTATTAGCCACGGCTCCAAATTTTACATACGGGTCTCCATTAAAGATAACCACACTATTACATAATTGGCGATGGATTCTTGAAGAAAAAGTTTCCAAAGTTCCTCTTAAAGGACCAACTATCTTCACAGATGCATCCAAACATAATATTTGTGCTGTATACTCTCATGATTTAACCATAAAGAGAGTAGTCAGAACTCCTTTTCAGTCCACTCAGCAGAATGAACTATATGTGATCTTTGTAGCTCTTACTTATTATCCAGGAGACATAAATATAATATCTGATTCAGCCTATTCAGTAGGTGTGGTACAAAGAATTGCCACAGCCCAAATAAAATTTGCAGCCTCTAATATATCAGCTCTTTAAGAAACTTCAAGAGCAAGTGAGAAAGCATCCAGGTAAGATCCATATATAGCATGTCCACTCTCATAGTGGACTTACAGGTCCCATTTTTTGATGGCAATTCAAAAGCAGATAGACTTCTAACTATGTTGGTCAATACTCCTTTATTCCAAGAAACCCAGGCATCTCATTCTAAATATCATCAGGCTGCTCGAGCTTTACATTTACAATTTGGAATAACAAGAGAGGAAGCTAGGAGCATAGTAAAAGCCTGTACAGCTTGCCTTCCTTTCCACGCTCCTACACTGCCTCCAGGGAAGAACCCTCGTGGTTTGAGACCCAATGAAATCTGGCAAATGAATGTGACCCATTATAAATCTTTTGGTCATCTGTCTTTTATCCACGTTGTGGTAGACACCTTTTTGGGATTCACTTTTGCAATACCAGCAGCAAAAGAGAGAGCTCGAGTGGTCACTGAATTCCTCACATAAGCATTTGCCATTATGGGTGTGCCACAAGCAATAAAAACAGACAATGGACCTGCATATATTTCTAAACACTTTGCACACTTTTGTGCACAGTAAAAGATTTTACACACCACTGGCATGCCCTTTAATCCTCAAGGACAGGCAATGATAGAGAGGAGAAACAGAGACATTAAGACACTCCTCCAAAAACAAAAGAAAGGGGGAGCCATAGGTAACCCTAGAGAACTTCTAAATCTAGCTTTTTATACTATTAAAGGAGAAGACCCAAGAAACATCAGGTGGTTCCGTTGCTGACTGTGCCCACCACTGAAAGCACATGGCAGTTATGGCCTTTGACTCATGGACATCAAAAATTGTTGGACTTCAAAACCCTCAGGAATCATTGGATTCTCTGAGAAATGATGACTGTTACAGACTGTTATTTTTGCTTCTCAAAATCTACTGGAATCATTGGATTCCCTAACACATAAAAAAAAACTTTTGCAGGACTTCAAAAACTTAGGGGGAACATTGGATTCCTTGACATGTGAATCAATGGACAATAGATTGGTTTTGGACTATCTCTTGGCTACTGAAGAAGGCGAATGTGTGACTGTTGTTTACATACCCTCCTTCTAGGACTTCTGGAGATCTTTTACAACACCATGTTGATTTATATTGTTTGCTATTCTACTACTTGCATGTATAATTCATGTTTGTTACACCACATTGAGCCTGCACTGACCGAGGGGAGGGTCATCCCTAATAGCCTCTGCGTTATTGCTATGTGCTTGTGTAATACCTCCCATGCTGATGAGTTTGTGCATAATAAGACCCTTCAGCCTGGAATCCCGCTAGCAACCCCCATTTCCCTTTGGTACTTTTCATCTCCCTTCCTGAGATGTCAGGGAGGGCAGGATCATCTCCTTTTTAGTGCTTTCACCTTTCTTCCTGAGAAGTCAGGGGAGGGGTCATGATCACCTCCCCTTGGGGTCCCTGACCTCCCTGAGGAGTCAGGAATGGCATGACCACCTGTGTTCTAAAACAAAAGAAAGTGGGAGATGTAATGGGCTGAGGCTTGAGTTGATGCACTGAGTTCCCAAGCATGTGAGGCTAAATAGTAATTGGACTATACTCTATTAATATACATGCTTGGATAAAGAATGGCCCCCACGCACTCTCTGTGCAAGTCCTCATGGGTTGTATAGGCAATGACGATTTTGGTGGGTGGAGGCACAGGGGCAGGAAGAGAGGCGGAGAGAGATTGCTGGCTGGGTTCTATTCTGGAGGCTGCTGGTCCTGTGGCTTCTGGTCTAGTTAGCTTCTTGACTCAGCTGCACATATTGCTATTGCCGATTCTCTTCCACCTCTGATCTTTCTTCACTGAGAATAAAGATTGATGATTTTCCCCTAACCTGAATTCCTGACTCCGGCTGATTTTAAAATACGTGGTCATCACAGGAATGGACTTTTCCCTTGTCAAGACCAATGCCCTGCACATGTCTTGGATCACACCCCCTTCATCTTCTCTGGGCAATTTCTCCCTAGTCATTCCCTCCCTCCAGGGATTAATTCCTCCATATCTCCTGGTTGCTTCTTAGCTGCCTATAAATATACACTCCACATTCAATTGTGAAAAACTTAAATCGGCCCTGACTCTACTGCTCACTTCAGCTGTCCTTTGTTTATAGGCAATCTCCTTGATAAGACCATTTGTGTTTATGACTTTCTCTATTTTTCCCTCATTTCCCCTCTCCTTTCTCTCTGGTTCCTGACATCCTCACTCCATTGAAACTGTTTTCTCCAAAGTTGTCAGTTATCTCTTTTCTTCTCAGTGGAATCTCTTTTCTTGCTATTCATCCTTTTTGAGTTCTTTCTCCTGCCCTGAATGCTACTGACCAATCCCTCCTCCCAGTTGGTCTCTCCTCTCTGGGTTTCTTTGATTCTGTTGTCTCTTGGCCCTCCTCCCGGCCATCTCCATATTCTTCCCAAGTCATTTTTGTAGGATACGCTTCCATATCACACTTTTGAACTGTTTGCTGCTCAAGATTGTCTGTGGTGTCTTCTTTTCTCTCTTTAAACTCTCAGTGATCTCACTAAGTATTCATTTAGCTTCTCCATACATGTGGCTCCAAGGTCTATGGAACCAACTTCAATCTCTTTGATGAGCCCTAAAACCCCACCACTACCTGCCGGTTTGACAGTTCTATTGGCATGTTTGTGGCCATCTCCAAGTCATTTTGGACAAAATAGACTTATTGTCTCATGTCACAATAATGTGTCTTATTTCTTTGGAAGGCACCCCAGGCACCTACAGTCAGTATCTCAGGGTCTTTCTCCACCCGACCTCTTATGTCAATCATTTACTTATTTTTTTTCCAGTTCTCATTCCATTCCATCTCTCTCATCCATCCCCATCCTATCATCCACCCAGTTACAATTCATAGTTAGTTCATGTCCTAATCATCTCTCCCCTGGATAATTGCAGGCGCATCATCCTGTCTCCAAACCACTCTCTACAGTTTCTAAAATGGCATTCCTTTAGCCCAGGTCTGACTAAGTCATTCTTCATGACCCCCCCTGCCCCGGCTCCAGGCTTAGAATCTTATTTTAAAATTTAATTTAATTTTGTTTCCAGCTTCAATTTTTTCTCTCCCTTCTTTCCATCCACTACCCAGTGAAAAAGTAGGAAAACCAAATCTCATTATAATATGTACAATCATGTAAAATAAATCTCCCTATTTCCCATGTTGAAAAGAAAATCTCTTTTGACCTATTTTCTGAGTCTATCCACTCTCTCTGGACAGGGATAGCTTAATTCCTCATGAGTCATCCGGAATTGTGTTTGGATGTTGGGGGTTGATGCAAATTTCTGGGTTTCTCCTAGCTTCCTTCATCCTCTGTCTCTTTTGTCTGCTCTCTCCCATGTACTACCTAGTTGCCTCCCATATAACTTTTAATAAACCTGGTCATATTGCTCAGGAATCTCAGTAAGAAGCCAGGACTGCTTTGAAGTGCAGGCAAGAAGTGTGTCCTTTGGAAAATAAAAATTGGCTGTACTAAGAAAAATAGGTTGGGATTCATATGTGGCTAATCATGCTTCTTTCCAACAATCACTGAATATGGGACCTCTTGGTGTACCATTTTCTTATTGTAAATAAACCCATTCTTTGCCACAAACCTCATGCCTGTATTTATTGTGAATTCTTTCACAAAGCCTGACATCCGCCAAGGGGATCCCATTGCTGTTAGGGGATCTCTCAACCCTCGTTTCTGATACCTCATCATGAACACACATATATTTTTATCCATGAGGAAACTTCCTGCAAAACTGAGAATTTGAGGTCCTGCTACAACAGAGACAGAAGTTGTCTAAGCACTGTGTTCTCTACGCATGCAATTCACTATCATTGTGTCTTTAAGTTTATTCCCACTTTTTTATTTTTACTTCTCAACTCCTCCAGGGACTTTTTGTGTATTTGTTGGAGAGTGAATCCCAAACTCTTTTGGAAATATCCCATAAAGATGGATCATGAAAAGGTGATCCAAATCATTATTGATCGGAGAAATGCAAATTAAGACAACTCTGAGATACCACAACACACCTCTCAGATCTGCTAAGATGATGGGAAAATATAATGACAAATGTTGGGAGGGATGTGGGAAAACAGGGACACTGATGCACTGTGGGTGAAATTGTGAGTACATCCAGCCATTCTGGAGAGCGATTGGGAACTATGCTCAAAAAGTTATCAAACTGTGCATCCCCTTTGATCCAATAGTGTTTCTATTGGCTTATCTCCCAAAGAGATCTTAAAGGAGGGAAAAGGGACCTGTATGTGCAAGAATGTTTGTAGCAGCCCTGCTTGTAGTGGCCAGGAACTGGAAACTGAGTGGATGCCCATCAAGTGGAGAATGGCTGAATAAATTGTGGTATATGAATGTTATGGAATATTATTGTTCTGTAAGAAATGAGCAGCAGGATGATATCAAAGAGGCCTGGAGAGACTTATAGAAACTGATGCTGACTGAAATGAGCAGGACCAGGAGATCAATGTACATTTAAACTAGAGTATATGAGGATCAGTTCTGATGGAAGTGGCTTTCTTCTGTAATGACAGGATCCAAATCAGTTCCAATTGATCAGTGATAAAAGTTGAGAGATCCCCTAACAGCAATGGGTCCTCCTTGGATGGTTCCCAATGAATACAGACTTGAGGTTTGTGGCAAAAATGGGTTTATTTACAGTAAGTAAACAGCTTTCTCCCTGGGCAAAATCCTGTTAAGATATTTTTGCAACGATTTTTAGCAAAGACCGGTTTACAATGAGAAGAACCGACTGCTCAGTGCGCTTTCCTGATTGGGAATTGACAGCAATGGATGGACGGGTCCCTGGTTATATTGGGGTTTGCCCTGGACCCGAGCAGGGAGCAATTCAAAGGACTAATCTTCAACTCAATAGAGAACCGTGATTATGCCCCCAGTCAAGATCTCCAACTGAATGAGATGACTTCTCTGGGAGCTTCCCCTATGAATGGGTGGGCCCCTCCCAGAGGGTTTGAGACTCAGGAGCATCCTTCCCCCAAAGACAGAAGGGGATACAGTTGGCATCAGTAGCAGAAGGAGCAAGTGCCGGAGCCATGGTGGTGGATGAGAAAAGGTCCCAGTGAGGCTTGATGAATGATCTCTGGCATGACTGGGGGAGGGAGGCCACTTGCTTTTTGCCCAAGATCACATCCCCAAGTCTGTCTAGACATGGCTCACAAGGAGGCCAACATAATGCCTTTGTCATCTCCTCTCTGCACCTCCCACTTCCAAGGGAGACTTTGACTCCTGCCAGGAGGGAAGCAGCAGCTTCAACATTGTGAGTCTACAGCCAATAGCAAAGAACCATGTATCCAGGTGGACGGCAGCACAGAACTGAGAGAAGGGATCCATGGGAGCACATGGGGCAGGTAAACGGGTAAGGGTCTTTCTCCCCCTGAGAAGGAGGTGGCTCAGCTCAGCCAGAAGAGGGAACGCTGGGTCTCAGCTGAGGGGAATCCCCCCAGGAGCCAATGGAGATGGCCAGAACCTGTCCTGGGCGCTTCTTCCTGGCAGGGGCTGGAACGGCACCTTTCTCCCGCAGCTGGTGCCAGAATTGTGGATGTCTCTTCTTTCCCCCCCTCCCCTCAAATGACTTTACTTACATCTCACCCAGGCAGGGCCAGGGAGCAAAATCTGGACCTTTGAGGAGAGAATCAGGACCACTGGCCCTTTGGGTGCAGGGCGCCCTCTGGGGGCACTGGTGGTCATGGGCAAGGGGCATGTTTAGCATCTGAGACAGGAGCCTCAGGCTGGGGTGAAGGCCAGCTCCGGGTGGCAGCCAGGGCAGCCCCTTTAGATGCCCCAGGAAGGCGGACTCTGGTCTCCTCAGGAGCCCCGGGGCAAAATGCCTTCTTGTGGTCAGGAAGTCGGGTCTGTATCTCCAGGCAGCAGGGGGGAGGAGAGTTGGGGCAGAGGGCGCTTATGGGCCCCACCAGCGGAGGCCAGGCTTGTCCCGGGAGGGGGATCTGACGAGGGAGAGGCCGTGGGGGAAGCTGGGGGTCCTGCTGCTGGTCAGGGTGGGCTTAGGGGCCTCAGAGCCATGATGGCCAAAGGCATGAGGGAGGAGGCTCAGGGGGATTGCTCCTGCCATTGATGGGGATGGTGTGGACACTTGCCACCCAATGATGAGATTGGTGTAGACCCCCAAATGCGGGCCCCTCCCTCTGTCTGGGTGTGGGCAGGACTCCGGGAGTCTTTGGGATTTGCACCTTCACTGCCCCCCAGCTCCACCTTCCCCTCTGTCAGAAGATGTGGGAGCTCCCCCTGGGCCTCCCCTGCAGCCATTCCAGGCTTCAGCCAGCAGGACCCCCAGGAGGACGAGCACCAGCCCGGCCAGACCGAGGCGGATGACGTTGCCCACCGTGTAATCCTGGGCCGCGGGACCTGGGAGGGGGAGAGAAGTCACTGGGACAGGGACAAGGCCCCGATATCCAGCCCCCATCAGTGGGGGCGGGATTCCTCCCCTCCAGGCCCGGCTCCAGCCTCTGTCGCTGGGCTGGGAGTCCTGGTCACTCCCTGGCTGGGAGGCTGGGGAAGGGGCTGAGGGCAGGGCTCTGGAAGTGAAGCCTGAGGGAGGGGCTGAGGAAGCCCCCCCTTCCTCGTCCCTCTCAGGGCTTCCTCTGCAGGCCCCTGAGTCAGGCCCAGGTCCCTCTTCCCCTTGCCCTCACTTCCTCTCCTCCCCCTGGTTCTTCATCTCCTGCCATGTTGGGAACAGCTCGGGGAGGGGGTAGGAAAAGAAGCTTGTGGTGAGGAAGAGCCGAGTTCAGGTCCCACCTCAGACACTTGCTCTCCGTGTGAGCCTGGCCCTGCCAGGGATGGCAGAAGCAGAGCCCCCTCCCCATAATCCCTGCTGTGGCTGCGTGGGTGAGGGGGGGAGGCCCCGGGGGCTGATGGGGAAGAGAGAAGGGAGCAGGCTTGGGGCCGCCTGGCCCTCTCTGCTCCCCCCTCCCCAGCCCCTTCCTGGCAGCCGGGATCTCCCTCCTTCCCTAGCTTGGAGCCCCTCCTGCCTGTGTCCCAGGCCTCCATCTCTCCTCACGCTCTGAGACAGGGGGGACCCGGCCCTGGCTCAGGCTGCAGGAGCAGCAGAGGAACAGAGACTCCCTCCCTGTGCTGAGGATGCCTGTTCCTCACTGGGTGGGGAGGGGGTCAGAGCTTGGGTGCCTCCAGGGCTGGGGGGGAGGGGAGGATCCTTTGAGGTTCCTGGAACAAAGAGGGAGAAGGGGGAGGGGCTTGTGGATATTACTCTCCCCCACCGGCTCAGCCCTGGCCTCCTCAGCCCCCTTTCCTGGGACCAGAAGATATTGTCTGTATGTGGGTAACTGGATTGGCAGCCAATGGGGAAGGGTCTAGAGGGGCCAGCGAGCAGAGGCCCAGGGTCTGGGGCCTTCTCTGAGCAGGACCCATTGCCCAGACCCTTCCGCCTCCCTCTGAGCCTCCTCCTGCCTTCTTGGTCCCTGGGGGCCCCTGGGACAGGGAGGGAGCTTAGCAGGGCTGGGAGGGAGGGGGAGGGCTGGGATCTCTCACCTGTGACCCTGAGCTCCAGGGGGTTACTGGGGAATGACCACTCATGGGGGGAGAGCCTCTGAAAGCTGTAGCATCGGTATGTCCCTCCATGGGTGGAGTCCACCGCAGGGATGAGGAAATTGGCCTGAGAGCCCTGAGCAAGGAGCTGGGCCTGGACTTTGGTGACCTGTTCTCCATCCTTGTACAGGGCAGACCGGTCGTGGGACAGCTGGGAATGGCACTGGAGGGTCACGGCCTGTCCTGGGGCCACCGTGGAGTTGGGCCAGACTGAGAGGGAGGGTGAGCGATATACACCTGGGGGAAAAGAGGCGGAAGTTAGGGCTCTAAGGCTTCTCTTTCAGGGTAGGGGCAGATCTGGCTGCTGGGGGGGGGGTGACCTGGGTTTACCTAGACCCCAGCCTGGGGCTGAAGGAAGAAAGGAAACCTCCCAGCTTCTTGGGTAGAAGAACAGTCTTGGAAACCTTGGAGGGGGGGGGGAAAGTGGGGAGAGAGAGAGAGAGAGAGAGAAACAGAGAGAGACAGAGATAGAGGCAGATAGACAGACAGAGACAGAGAGAGACAAGAGAAAGATAGAGACAGAGACAGAGACAGAGACAGACAAAGGGAAAGGAGAGAGAGAGAGAGAGAGACAGACAACTTTGGGTCAGTTCTGGGAAAGGAGCCACAGTCACCGTCCTGGCAGGGGCTGGGAACCCAGACCCTGGTCCTCTCTCACAGAATCTCTCCACTGAGGGGGTGGGGGTCCCAGTGGGGGCAGTTACGGCCGGTTATGACCCGAGTGGGCTGGCTCTCATCCCCAAAGTAGAGGCTACTCTCACTGCGGACCCTGGGCAGGTCCCTGGGAAGGTAGATAAGAGGCTTGGCTGGAATTCCCCTTTCCCTTCTACCCTGACCTCCTATAGAGACCCCTGGGGCTACCCAGAGGAGACTCCCCTCCCCCCCCAGGTCTGGCCTGGGGGAGGGCACAGAGCAGCAGCCGCCCCCTCCATTCTCCTCTGGCTTGAGAGAAGGAACCACCAGCTTTGTCTGGGCTCCTGAGCCCCAAGCTGAACCTCCTGCCTCCACTCTGGCCCAAGATGGGACCTGACTGAGGCAGCTGGAGGTGCAGAGACTGGAGCCCTGGCCTGGAGTCAGGAAGGCCCTGAGTTCAAATCCAGCCTCAGACATTTCCCAGAGAGTTCATCCTGGGCTAGTCACTTCCTCTGTGTTTGCCTGAGTTCCCACTCCTCCCCCCTCAATCAGTCAGAGTTATCTTGAGACAGTAATGTAAAGGGCTTAACACACAGTAGGTGCTGTGTAAATGTTGACTCCCTTCCCCCACTTCTAGCCCCAGGGGAGAGCAGAGGCCAGGACAGGGTAGAGGACAGAAGGGGCAGTCAGAGGGCAACGGGACCAGGCTGGGCAGGGGAGGAGCTCAGGGGCTGCTGGGATCCCGCCCCAGCCCTGCCTGAGGGGTGGAGTGACCTGGACTTCCTCACCCGTGGCCACCAGCTCCAGGGGCTCACTGTGCTCTGACCAGTAATACTTTCTTCTGTAGCTGCAGGAGTAGGTCCCTGTGTCATTCACTGTCATCCATGGGATGGAAAACTCGAACTCATCTTCCTGTGACAGCTCAGAGCTGATACTTTGGTATCCAGATCCCAGATATTTCACCAGAAAGTATTCAGCAGCCCCCGGGGCCCCCGGCACCTGAAGGTCACCCTTCTCCCCAGGGGCCCCAGTGACCCATTCTCTGCCCTGAGGGAGGGTCTGGGGGGCTTGTCTGGAAGGGAATGAGAGGTGTCAGCCCCAGGGGATCCCCTGCTCCCTGCTCACCGAACTGGGTTCCTTGAGCCCTGCCAGCCAGCCCACCCCCTCCCTCTCCTGGGGAGCTGTGGCTGCTCTGGGGCGCAGAGAGGAAGGAAGGACTCACCTGCCTGCGCCTTGCTTCATCCTGTGGCTTCAGACACAGCCCTGTGAGAGGGACCCTGATTACTGTCAGTCAGGCCCCCACACCCTCCCCACCCAAGCAAGGAAACAGGACCCAGAGCCTGGCTCAGAGATACTCCCCCTCCCCCCCTTCCCCCAGGGCTTCCTCCTCCCCTCTCCCCCATCTTTCTGGCTGATCTCTGGCTTGTCAGGCCCTTTTTCTCCACAAAATGGGGGTGGGGCGGGCGGGACCTGGGGCTCTGTAACTTCCTCTCCAGCGTGGGGGCTTCTTGGGACTCACCGAGGCACAGCAGGACAGAGAGGGCGGGGCTCATGGTGGTCCCAGTGCGAGGGGGACTGATGGCCGACCTGGACAGGGGCACAGGATGTGAGCAGGGGTGGCTCTGCTCTGAGGTTCCCAAACTTCCCCTTCCTCTTTGTGGTGCTGCCTCCTTTATGGTGCCATGCTGTGGAGGAGGGGTGGGGGCAGTCACCTTGTGACACATGGAGCAATTCTTGCTTTTTTAGTGTTAATTCTGGCCCAAGAACCTGGGAAAGACCCTCAGGGAAGTAGATATCAGCCTCCAAGTCTGAGCATTGGCAGAGTTGGGCTCCCCAGGGTCTGTAGATCTGACCCTGGGGACCCAATCCTGCCCCACCCGACCCTGGCTCTCTCTGAGACTGGGCTCAATCCCCAGCCCAGCAGAGCCTTCCCAGGGTACTGGTCCCTAAGGGGTTAAAGCTAAACATCCAAATAAGGGGCTGATGGGGGGGCTGCTTGGGGAGCTGCTGCCTTAGGGCCCAGGGGCAGCTGTTCTGGAGTTTCCCCACGAACTTGTTGGCTCCAGCCCATCCTCAGGACTGCCCGGGCCTCTGCCTTCTGTGGATGGGAGGCCTGGGACAGGCAGAAGATGGGCGATGTTGACCTTTTAGATCAAGGAAGTGCTTCTAGCACATGCATGGAATAGATCTGGGAGTCGCTTGTGTGACCATGTAGTTATCAGGAAAGCATGTGTGACAGAAATTCAATATAACTTTGGCGATGAATGCCTGGAACAGCAACAAGGCCCCAGAAAGTAGACAATTTGGGATTATTTTGTGGCGCACAGATTACCGTAGGGAGTTACTGTTTAATATTAATGTCTGGCTACAACATAACAACGGCATATGTTTCATGTAACTGAGAAACAACTGGTGTTACTGCAGCACTAGCAGCTCTCAGATCAATAAAGGAACTTGGAAGTTCCCTAATCAGAGTCCACCTGTGACCGTTCAGGAAGGCATTTCTCTGACTAACTTAGGGTATTTTCTCTCCATTGCTGGGTTACTGACTTAATCATCAGCCAGTCAAATTCAGCACTCAAAAGAATATCAGGTCCACTCCCAAGAGATTTTATCTCCAGTAGCAAATCCTAATCATAGCTTAGGGCTCGATACATTATTTTAAAAAGTTTACCAGACTTATACATAGAGGAGTGTTAGCGTCCAACTCCGGTTAATAACTGAGAGTGTGAATCAATATCCAAAGCCAGGTGGAAGATGTGCTTTGCCATCTCTATTTATGAATCTGCGTTCCAGGCTTATTATGCTTTTAGGCTAGTGTTACAATATTCTAGCTATCTTCAGGTGACATCATATACCTCCCAGGATTAATGGACAATCTATACTTAGACATTTCAATATTCAACTTGACTATCGGTACCAAGATTCTTATGAACACAGAATCGTAAATAGCCTAGTTGTGATGTTTATTAACATCAACAAAACTGTATATAGTTGTGATGTTTTATCAATACCAAAGTACTTGCTCAAACTCAAGCAAATAGCAGAAAGTATCACCCTAATATATTTGCTTAAATTATGCCTTTAATTCATTGTTAAGGAGCAAACAGTATAGTCAAAATGCCTTGTTCCTGTTGCATGGATTCTCCTAAATTGGCCCTGAATATGTCTTTCAAAGAGTATTAGAAGAGATGGTGAGCCAATATGGGCTAGTTGCAATATAGAGCAGGTCTCAAGTAATATCTGGACCAGTCTCCTGTAGTTCATGGACTTATTGGCCCTCTACAACTCCTTCCTTTTTAAGTCATCCCCCAAAGTACAAGGGACTAAGCCAACGAGTATAAGAACAACATGCAAGAGGACAAAATGCAAAAGTCAGATTCTTTACTAGATTTATCTTTTTTAATCATTCAAATATTTAGTATGCTGTGCTATCAGTATATTAATTCAGCAACACTATTTTTTTCTATGCTTTCTGCCAAGTCAACTAATTCAGATTGAGGTTGAATTAAAGTTGGAATTACATATAGCTCCATTTATTCTGTTCCTTATTTGAAGTCATGTCACATCGGTGGTATTATGATCCTATCTAGAGAGTTACATAGTGCCATTCCTTTAAACAGTATCTTTAGTTAAAAACATCTGTGGATATTTTTAAATCCTCTGTACACTATATTATCAAGAGTTTTGAAAACCTAATGGAATCCATATCTGATTGTGAAAATTTGTGCTATTCCAAGTCCCAAATACATTGTGACAAAGGAACCGTCCAGATTCTGTATAATTTGGAGTCTATTCATTCATCAATCAGTTCTAGTTCCCACCAAACCTATGAGGTCCAAAAATCCTCTGGGAGCGGGGGCGATGATCTCATCTTGTGAAGCTACTTCCTGCTGAGAATAGGCATAGAACTGATTCACCTGCAAGGTCCCTGTCTTCTATGAAAAGGGGAAAGCTGGAACTGAAAGCATCCAAAGTTTGGCTGAGTTCCTTGAAGCTGGCCAATGAAGCTGTAACTCCAAACTATAGAGCCAGGAAAGTCTCATGGAGGATTTCCATTCCAGTAAATAATTTTTGTTATATGGAGAAAACAGAATAAAAAATTTTTTTTGAAATAGAATAGATTTTAAAATTTAATTAACTTGAGTTCATGAGATTTTCTAAATTTCAATTAAAATGTTCTAGACAATTTGAATTGCATTTTGGATATCTTCCAATTCACACAAATACATCATTTTTCTCTTTTGTAAGCCAGGAAAGAGTTAATAGGTTAATTGTTTTGTGACTGGACCCTGAGAAGGTTGACTCTAGATAACTTAAAAGTAGGCCTTTTTTTTTTTTGGAAGTTTTTAAGTAGTCATGAACTGCTTTTCTGTTTTCCTCAATTTAGTGCAAATAGATTGCAATTTATATATCCATTTAGTGGGCTTTGATTAAAGCTCCTTTAAAACTGCTTTTTACCATCAAATCTCAATAAATTTCACTGAATTATGTATATTTTCTTTCTCTCCTTCTTACTCCTTCTTCCAGTTCTGGAACAAGGAGTTTGAGGTTTTTATGTCCTAATATATGGTCTATTTTTGTATAGGTTCCATGAACTGCTGAAAAGAAAGTGTACTCCTTTCTGTCTCCATTTCGTTTTCTCCAGAGATCTAGCATATCTAACTTTTCTAGTATTCTATTTTACTCTTTGACTTCTTTCTTATTTATTTTGTGGTTTGATTTATCTTATTCTGAGAGTGCAAGGTTGAGGCCTCCCACTATTATAGTTTTGCTGTCTATGTCTTCTTGCAGCTCTCTTAATTTCTCGTTTAAGAATTTAGATGCTATACCACTTGATCCATATATGTTTAATGTTGATATTGCTTCATCATCT
This sequence comes from Sarcophilus harrisii, assembly GCF_902635505.1. Classification (NCBI taxonomy): domain Eukaryota; kingdom Metazoa; phylum Chordata; class Mammalia; order Dasyuromorphia; family Dasyuridae; genus Sarcophilus; species Sarcophilus harrisii. The sequence continues at coordinate 601,506,451 of NC_045428.1, forward strand.
ATGCTACCCTTTAACAAGATATAGTGCCCTTCCTTATCTCTTTTAAATAGATCACTTTTTGCTTTTGCTTGATCTGAGATCAGGATGGCTACCCCTGCTCTTTTGACTTCACCTGAAGCAGAGTAGATTCTGCTCCAGCCTTTTACCTTTACTCTGCATTGTATCTCCCTGTTTCAGGTGTGTTTCCTGTAAACCACATATTGTAGGATTCTGGCTTTTAATCCATTCTGCTGACTGCTTCCTCTTTATGGGGGAGTTTCCCCATTCACATTTATGGTTAAAATGACCAATTCTGTATTACTTGCCATCTTGTTAACCCATTCATGCTTTTCTCCCTTCTTTCCCCCTTCCCCCCCTTCCCAGTATTAAACTTGTGAGCACCACTTGCTTTAAACAGTTCTCCCTTTTTAGTATCCTCCCTGCCTTAGAGTTCCTCCCCCTTTCTTACTCTTTTCCCTCACATTTTCCATATTCCCTTCCACTTAGCTTATTTCTTCCCTTTTCACTTTTCCCGTCTCACTTTCCAATGAGGTGAGAGAAGTTTCACCCTAAATTGAATATGTCTAAACTTTTTCTCTTAAAGCCAATTCTGATGGTAGTAAGATACCCACTGTATTCATCCCCCTCCATTCTTTCTCTCAGATATAATAGGTTTCCTTTGCCTCTTTGTGAGATGTAGTACCCCCACTTTACCCTTTTTCTGGTACAATGTCCTTTCTACCTCTAGTTTCTAGAACAAGGTATACATGTATTCTTTATACATCTTTATAGCAGAAGTATAGTTCCCAAGATTTCTTTTTACCTTTTTAGGTTTTTCTTGAGTTCTATATTTGCGGATCAAACTTTTTGTTAAGTTCTGTTTTTTTCATCAAAAATAGATGAAATTCACTTATTTTGTTGAATGACCATCTTCTTCTCTGGAAAAAGATGCTCATTCTGGCTGGGTAAGTTATTTTTGGTTGCATACCGAGTTCCTTAGCCTTTCGGAATATCATATTCCAGGTCTTTCGATCTTTTAATGTGGATGCTGCTAGATCCTGGGTAATACTTATTTGGTTCCTCTATATTTCACTTGAGTTTTTCTAGCCGCTTGCAGTATTTTTTCCTTTGTCTGAGGGCGTTTGGCCACTATATTTCTTGGTGTTTTGATTTTAGGATCCCTTTCAGGAGGTGATCGATGAATTCTTTCAATATCTATTTTACCCTCTGTTTCTATGACTTCTGGGTATTTCTCTTTGATAATTTCCTGAAAAATAGTGTCCAGGTTCTTTTTTTTCATCATATTTTTCTGGGAGTCCAATAATTCTTAGATTGTCTCTCCTGGATCTATTTTCCAGGTCTGTTGCTTTCCCAAGAAGGTATTTCACATTTTTTTCCATTGTTTGATTTTTTTGATTTTACTTGACTGATTCTTTTTGTCTCCTTGAGTCATTCAATTCCATTTGTTCGATTCTGATTTTCAATGAAGTATATTCTTCACTCATTTTTTAAATATCTTTTTTTAATTGTCCAATTGAGTTGTTTTGTTCCATTGGATTTTTTTTCCAATTTGCCAATTTTATTTTTTTAGAGAGCTGTTTTCTGTTTCCAGTTCACTAATCCTATTTTTCAAAGATCTGATTTCTTTATCCACTCTATCTTTAAATGAGTGGGGAGTCTGCCTTCCCCAGACTCTCTTGCCAAGCCTCCCTCTCCTTTTCCTAATTTTCTTCTAGCTCTCTTGTGAGAGCCTTTTTGATTTCTTCTATGAGATTCATCTGTGCTGAGGAACAGATGATCTTCTCCTTTGGGGATTCACCTGGAGATAGTCTGTTTTTAGTTTCCTCAGGGTTTAGAGTCTGCTCTCTATCCATATAGAAGCTGTCAGTGGTTAAGGTCCTTTTCAATTTTTTTGCTCATTTTGTCAGAGAAGAATCAAAGGCAAACTAGCAAAGAAAAAAAGAAAAAAACCCAAATGGAATCTACTCTTTTTTGGGGGAGGGACTGGATGGTGTTACTGAGCTTCCCCTACAGACTGCAGGGTCCGGGGCAACAACAAGGCACTAGCAGGACTGTGCTGTTCCTGCACTCTGAGACTGGGAGAGCATGCTGAGACTCTGTGGGGCAGGGATGGCCAGGTCTTAGAGAGACTCCAGCTGTTTGGGGTTGTATTTTTCACCCCCTCACTGTGTTTTTAGCTTCTTTGCTGGGCTACTGACTTGCTGCCAGGGCAAAGTATCCAATCCTGTAGCAAAGCTGTCCCAGCAGAGACGGCTGAAATTACACCCCACCCCCTTCTGGACTGCTTGGCTGTGAGCTGCTTGCCGAGCTCTCAGTGTTGCTGCCTGCCCTCAGCCTGCGCCTGATCTAAAACCATCCCCGCCCTGGAGAAAAAATAGACCTTTCCTGGCGAATTTCAAGGATGTCTTCTCTTGGTAACTATTAGTGGGTTTTTTTCAGTCTAGCATTAATTCAGAGGCTTGTCATGAAATGAATTGTGAGAGAAAAGACAGAGCTTACATAGCTGTGTGCTTCCTCCCCGCCATCTTGGCCGGAAATCCCGAGTTTAACGTTCACCCTTAATCTCAATAGAATAAAAGGTGACTCCAGACAAGATGAAAATAAGAGAAAGGTTAGCAAAAGTTGTTATTTTCCAAGTTTTTTCCCCTTTCTTTTTCTTTCAGAATGGGCCAAATTCTTGGAATTATCCCCAATGTTTCAGGACTTTTTCTTGCAATCTTAAAATGACTAATTGCCAAACTTCTTGATCATTGCTTTCAAAATTTTGAGAATTTGCTAAGATGTTTTTTTCTCAAAAATTTTGAGAATTTGGAAAGATATTATGTTAATTTTAATTAGCTGACTTTTTTTGTACAGTCTCCAGCTTGGCCAGAGCTGAAGTTCACAGAAAAAAAAATTAGGCTTTTAAAGAAATTTTCCTAGCATTATAACAAGAGTAGAGAAGTTTTTTTTTTTGTTTGTTTGTTCCTTTTTTTTTTTTTTGCTGGTTGCCCTTTTAATTTAGCTCACAGAACAGATATGACACAGACATTCTGCATAGAATTGTAGACAGAGACACAGACAACAATGACATGAAAGAAGAGTGTTCTAGCTTTGCTGAAAGCCATAAACTTGAAAAAAAACCAGCTATTTAATTCTTAACATTGTGTAAATGTAAGCCATTCTGTTAATCAATAGAAATACTGAATATTAAAAGAATCTAATTTTAAGCAGCAGGGTGTCCAGGCCTGGGTCTGTTTTACAAACAACAAATTTGCAATCTGAAAAAATATTTTGAACTTCTTGAACAGTATACAGTGCAGTAGTAATTGCATGTAACTCAATCTGCTGTATAAATTCAAACAGGGTATTAAAATATTTAGTAGTAGGTGGAATATATTTAAAGAAACTGATTGTTTATTAGTAGGATCAGTAAATACCATGTATTGCTTGCAGCTGATCCTTAGACTGCTTTTTGAATTAGGGTTACAATCTTTTTTTGAAATTTTGAATAATTTTGTCAATTTGTATCTTTCTAATTTCAAATACAGTTTCATGCAATTAATATCCCTCATCAACTTTTGAAAACGTTTAGAGTCAGGAAATATCCCTTCTAATTTCTATTTTAAAATTCGCCTAGAATCAGTGATAGATTGCATCCAGAATGCCTCTATTCCTGTCCTCCAAAAGCTTCACCATCTCGACTTTTATTTTTTATTTCACACACACACACACAAACACACACACACATTTATGCTTTTCCTATTTTTGTAAGGTATCATTAATAACTGTCAAAATTCTTACAAGGTGCTATGTCAGTGGAATTGAGGAGACAATAGTTAAACCTAATTTAGTATTGATTTAATCCTACAAGAAATAATGGTTTCCTAGTGATTTAATGATTGAAGTATATTCATGGGCAGCATATAAGCAAGAAGCTCTCAGGGCCAAAGAGCACTCTGAAAGATTGAGTAGCCAGAGACTGCAGTTGGGAAGAACTGAGGAAGACAGAGAAGAGGTGGCAGGCTGTCCTAAGGAGAACACTGAAACCAAGATCTGGAAGGCTTCCAGAAAGCTAGCTGAGCTTCAAGTGAAGGAAAGAGAAAATAAAGGAGTTGGATTTTAACAGCTGGCTGCATTTGAAGTGATTATTACATGAAACTGAAAGGAAGGCTGCCTCCACAAGCCCCCAAGAAACCTGCTCCCAGAGAATGATTATATCTTAGAAAAGGGAACATTACATTTTAGTGCCCAATGTGGGGCTTGACAGGACCCTGATTTCAGTGGAAAAGCCTCCAATCTTGATTTTAGTGGAAAAGTCTCCTCGACCCAGAAATTAGGGTGAATACAACAAGGAACCTTTGTTAAAGAGTTAAAGTAGAAATTCAGTTGAAATGGGACAGATGTTTAAAATACAGCCTTTTGTTTCTCTTCAAGAAAAATGTATAGAGAGCATTGTCAGGATTATGAAAAGCCAAAGTTTGATTATAATTTGGGAGTAGATCACTGAACTTTTAGAAACCGTACAGTACAGTACATATCTCCTAGGTACTCTATGGAAAAAGAATTGGAACTAGAGGAGTGGAAATTAATAGGAGAGCAACTTTGTCAATCCCATAATGACAATGGACCTGACTCAATTTCCAAAGGCACACTTAATACATATAAGTTAAAACAACTGGCTTTAGGAAATTATATGTTATAGAATAAGGAAAAAGAAAAATGAGCAAGAAGGGGAGATACCAACTAAACTAGGTGAAAAGGAGGAAGAATCAGATAAAAATTCACAGCAGGAGAAATTAGATCATTCCCCATCCCCTGAGCTACCTCCCTCAATTAACCCTTTATGGGTGGAGGAAGAAGGAGGAGGAGGAGAGGCAGTAACACAATCAGAACTTCCTATGAAGCAGCCTGTGACAAGATTAGAAAAGGCCTTAATTAAGGCAAAAAATGAAGGACAGGATGTATCTGATTTTATAAATGCATGCCCTGTGATTCAAGAGATTGACTCTTCAGGTCAAAAAAGGAGAAAATATACTTCTTTTGATCTGGAAAAAATTAAGGATTTACAAAAAGTTTGCACTCTTTACAGGCCTACATTATCTTATGTCAAGATATTACTAGATTGGCTTATGAAATCCTAATCCCCAGTGATTGGAAATCCATAGCAAGGACATGTTTAGAAGCTGGACAAAACTTGTTGTGGTTTTCAGAGTATCATGAATTATGTAGGATTCAAGCCAGATGCAATAGGCAAACAGGAGTTAATGTACAAATCACTTTTGACCAACTAGCTGGTGAAGATCAGTATGGAGAGCATTTAGAACAGATTAATTACCCCACAACAGCTTATGAGCAGATAGCAACTGTGGCTATAAAAGCTTGGGGCTCCTTCCAGGAAAAGATGGAGGGGAAGCCTTTACAAAAATAGAACAAGGTCCCAATGAACCTTTTCCTGATTTTGTGGGGTGTTTGCAAACAGGTGTAACAAGAACCATTGGAGAAAATGCAGCTACAGAAATAATGACCAGACATCTGGCTAAGGAAAATGCTAATGAGATTTGCAAAAGAATTATATGGGGACTGTAGTCCCCAAAGGTGCTCCTTTAGAGGAGATCATAAGATGCTGTGCCACAGTGGGCACAATTGCTTATTATACCCAGACTATGATGAACATGGAAAGATAGGGTCCCTCTTGGCAAAGGACTTCTAGAGAGAGTCGTCAATGTTTTCAGTGTGGAAAAATAGGACATGTTAGAGTTCAGTGTAAATACAGAGATAGAGTGAGAGGACAGGGTGAGAGAATACCCCAAACCCCATGTCAAAAATGCAACCGAGGTTTCCACTGGGTCTCAGAATGTAGATTTACCCAGGGAAATGAGAAGCAGAGCACAGTCCCAAGATATCATACAAAAGACAGATGGGGCATGATTGCCGCTGAGTTTACATCCAGAGAGTCTTTAGAAGGTCAGGACTCTGATGTGATCTGTCCGCCAAAGCAATCAGATGGGAGAAAGGGATTACATGATCAACCAACAGAAAAGCAATCAGCAGAAAGGGATTACAATTGGGGAGATACAGGCTTTTTAAACCAACAGGTCAGTGTCCAGTGCAAACAGCCCCAATGTAATTGCCAGATGATGAGGAGAAATCCCAAAAGTGCGCTGGGAGAGAGGATTTGCTTGAATTCCTACAGATGGAGAAGGAAACAGATGGGTGGCAATGAGCCTCTGGAGAGAGACAGAAAAGGAGAAAAACCTCAAAACAAAGGAGAAGATCTAAGAAACATCTGACACTGATAGAGCATGGCTAACAATGATATTGTTGCAGGACTTGAAAACCAGCAGGAATCATTGGATTCCTTGAGATGAAAAATTGTTGATGAGACTATTGCAGGACTTCCAAACTTGCAGGAATTATTGGATTCCTGGCACACGGACAAATGGACAATAGATTCGTTTGGGACTATTTCTAGGACTTATGGACATGTAAAATTTTCTTATTGATTCATTTATTTGTTACATCACTTCTAGCCTATGCTATGTTACTATGTGCTTATGTAATTTGTGTAATTATGTGTAATACCTCCCATATTGATCAATTTGTGTATACCTGTTTTAAGAGTGAGCCCCTTCAAAAACCCGCTAATCTGATTTGAGTTCCCATTTCCTTTGGTGTTTCCAGGGAAGGCGTGATCACCTTCTTTTTATGGTGTTTTCACTCCTTTTTTGAGTACTCATGGAATGTGATGACCATGCATTTTAAAATCAGCTGGAGTCAGCAATTCAGGTTAAGGGAAAATCTTCAATCTTTATTCTTTTTGAGGTGAAAGGGGATTAGCATTGTGAGCAGCTGCAACAAGATGCCAGCCAGCAGTCTCTTTCCACTTCTCTCTCCGCCCCTCTGCCTCCACCCACTAAAATCGTCATTTCCTATACAACGCATCAGGACTTGCACAAAGAGTGGGTGGCGGCCATTCCTTCTCCAAGCATATATATTAATAGAGTATGGTCCAATTACTATTTAGCCTCCCGTGTTTGGCACCTCAGTGCATCAGCTCGAGCTTCAGCCCATTACAAGGGAAGGAGTGGTCACCTTCTTTTTTGGGGTTCTTACCTCCTTGAGAAGTCAAAGAGTTCATGACCACCTGTGTTCTAAATCAAAAGCAAGCAGGAGATGTTAGAATTATTACAAGGTGCTAAATCAGTGGAAATTGAGGAGACAATGGTTAAATCTAATTTAGCATTGATGTAATCCTACAAGAAATAATGGTTTCCTAGTGATGTAATGATTGGAGTATACTCAGTATGCAGCATATAAACAAGAAGCTCTCAGGGCCAAAGAGCACTCTGGGAGATTGAGTAGCCAGAGACTGCAGTTGGGCAGAACTGAGGAAGACAGAGAAGAGGTGGCAGGCTGTCCTGTGGAGGACACTGAAACCAAGATCCGGAAGGCCTCCAGAAAGCTAGCCGAGCTTCAAGTGAAGGAAAGAGAAAATAAAGGAGTTGGACTTTAACAACTGGCTGCATTTGAGGTGATTATTACACACAACTGAAAGGAAGGCTTCCTCTAGAAGCCCCCAAGAAACCTGCTCCCAGAGAATGATTATATCTTAGAGAACACTACAAGTAACTGTGCTGTCCTCTTGATAAGGTTTAGGAATCAAAGGAACCAAAGGAACCAAATGAAATTAGGGTTTCTAGTGGTCAGGGAGTTAAATGATATGGTCCGGTGACAGGTTTGGGGCTCAGGGAACCAAATGGAGAGGTTTGGCTCTCCTGCATCCCTTGGGATTCGGCAAAAGGATAGGGAATTTTTGGGACTCCCTTCTAGTGGTGCAGAGGTTCTATATAGAAGAATTTGCAGACCTGAAAACCTAGATTGATAAAAGAGGTTTATTATGGGGATTGGAAATAAGGTTAGAAATCCTGACAGAGAGGCATAAAGTCTGATTAGGAAATAGGTGAGAATAAAGAGAGGATGGCACTGGAAAGAATATTCCAGTGGATAGAAGCTCCTTGGCTTAGCATGGCATAGCCTAGCATGGCATAGCATGGCATTTTTGGATCCTCTGCAAAGAGAGGGTTTTAGTTTGGCTCTTTTATAATATGGGGCTTTGGCTACAAGCTGAAGGGGGCTAGTGAGTGGAGTCCCATGTTGGCTCCTGGCTGGGTTTCAGCTTGAGCTGGAATTTGAATTGAATTCAATGGATTTTAGGACTGAGCTGACCCCACCCAGATAACAAGGATGAAACGGTCCCTGGATGCAGGGTCTCTCACTGAGGCAGAGTTGAAGATTTTCTCCTTTAAGGATTTTTAGAGTTTTGGGGTCTCCTCTTCACTCTCCCCCCCTTTAAAAATATAGTGGCAAGGACTGGCATAACAAAGAATACATATTTTCCCCCAAAATCAGAATCTACAATGCCCGGCATAACCTTAAACCTCAGCAATGTCTGTGAACTGTATCCTAATATGAGACCTAGCCCACTGGCAGGAAGTGGACTCCAGTGTGTCAATAGTGGGGAGAGAATATATTCTATACTATTTCCAGTCCCCTGGTACTTAAGGGGACAAATCAAGGCTGGCACTTCTTAGGGTAGCATGCTTTAAATCTTGTCCTGTGTTCCTGGATTTAAGGTATTTTGTTTGCAGCCCCAGCTTGAGGAGAAATAAGCAAAAGTGCCCATTGTTCGACTGGGTCTAGTCCTGGGAATAGTTTCCTGATAATTCCCTTTCAATCATTCTGAGTGATATTCAGACTCCCAATGTCTGTCCTTCCTGCAGACTTAAAGTCAGAGGTTTATCTACTGAATTGTGATGAAGTGCAACCTTTGGAGTAATACATTTTTTTTTTCATGTGATCCAATTGTCCATAATTAAAACATCTGCAAGAATTTGAAAAATTCGTAGATAGGCAATTTAGTGCAGCCACTTGAAAGGTAGAAGTCCCAATAGTTGGACATGGACTCCTTTGAATCATTTCTATTCGAGTCATTTTCAGATTTCCTCCGGCTAATGCTTTCTTATAAATCGGCATTGGCTTTTCTTTCTTTCGTTTTTTTTTTTTTGCTGAGGCAATTGGAATCCTTGCCCAGGATTACACAACCAGGAAGTGTTAAGTGTCTGAGGTCAGATTTGAACTCAGGTCCTCCTGACTTCAGGGCTGGGGCTCTCTCCACTGCACCTCGTAGGTGCCCTAAATTCCTTCTTTCAGTCCATGTCCTCTTCATTCCAACAGGCTCATGCTTTCTTATGTTCTCCTTTAGCCTGTCCAAAAAGGTAGAAAGAGCTTCCTCCTTTTCCTGTTTAATCCTTGTCATCTTATTTATTTTTTGGTTCTTACTGACAGCTTTCCTAATGCCCTGCACTATCATCTCATAAAGTTCCCTCATATGCTTTCTATGTGCTGGGTTATTATGGTCCCAATTAGGGTCTGTCAATGGGAACTTCTCTCCCCTTGACTCTCTCCAACACTTAACATGCTAGACCTTCATTGCTGTCCTTTGGATTTGATCTTGTCCTTCTCCTGTAAATGAAATATCTAATATTGCTACCAGTTCTCCCCAAGTATATAAATTTGGACGCAGAAACAGGTGAAATTGTTCATCTACCCCAGAGGAATCCTCAATAAGTTTCTTCATGTCCCTTTTGAAATTCCCAATCTCTGAACTGCTGAGGGGAACGCTCACATAGCCAATTCCCCCTTTAGCTGGAGGAACCTTCCTTGGTGGGAATTGTTTAGCGATAGTATTATGAGTGTAGTCGGAAGTTCTCTTGGTGGTTAAGTGCTGCTTTAGTTCTCATGGGAGAGAAGCCTGCAGTGATGTGGTGGACTCCCTCGGTTGGTCGGGTCCCCCCCACCTTCGGCTCCCTCAAGGGTCATGGAAGGATGGACCAGCTGCAAGGAATGAGGAGGGGGAAGGGCAAGAAGCAGATCTGAGGAAGGAGGAAAGAATTTCTCCCATTCCTTTTTTTCTCTTTCTTTTCCAAAAATTGTCCCCCCTGTGGTAGACAAAAGGGCAGCATTGTAAGGAATGAGGAGGGGAAAGGCAAGGAGTAGGGGAAGAGGAATGTTCTCCACTCTTCCTGACTCTCCATTTAAAAAAAAATTAAATTTATTGACAGAATTAAACCATATAACATTTCACATTAAAAACCTAATAGGTCTTCTTTGCTGCAATCTCATTTTACAGAATTTGGAATTTTTTTTAAATGAACAAAAAAATCTTTCCATCCTTTACCATCAAACTAGCCAACAAGCAAAATAATCATGCACAGTAAAGCAATTAATTCCCACAGTGGCCATGTCCAAAAGTCAGGCTTATTCTGTATCCTGAGTCTATTGTCTCTCAGTCAAGAAGTGAGCAGCACATTAATCAATGGTGCTGGAGTGATGGATGGTCATTGGGCTAATTAGAATCTTAAGTCTTTCAAACTTGTTTTGTCACTTGATGATGCTGTTGTATTACTTGTTCTTCTGTTTCTGGTGATTTCAATCTGCACCAATTCATACAAGTCTTCCTAGTTTTCTCTGATACTATCTGTTATCACTTTTTGAGATGCAAGCATATCCCATTACATTCATTTATCATAATTTATTATTCAGCCACTTCCCAAATAAAGGGCACTCTTTTTGTTCAATTTTTGAGGATTTCAGGATTTGAGGAAAGGGCCTCTGGCCATTTAACTCTAAGATTTTCCCATCTCAGATCCTAATTCCACTCAAGAGCCAAGAACAAATTTATTCCTTCTGTGGTTTTTGGTGATGAATGAGATAAACTGAGTGAAGCCATTTCATGGGAATGTGGCCTTCACCTATGCCCTAATTGTGACTTGAGACTTTGCAATAACAGGTTGAGGTATAGCTAGAAGCTGCAGGTGTTCAAGGGTCTTTGATGAACATTTCCCTCCCTGTTCCCCAACCTCTTAATTAGCATTTAAGCACCTAATGGTTAAAGAGTTTGTTATTTACTAGTAATCTTTTGTTTCTGGGATAGACTTTCTGCATTTAGAGTGTAAGTTACTACACTTAGGGTGTAAGTAACAGTAAGCTGTTACTCCCCTGGAAAGTGGAAGAACAGTTGGGGGAGTGCTAAGTATCGGGTCTATAAACTTTGAGTTTTGTAGTTTGTGCTTTGCATTCCTCTACTGAAACCTTGTCTGTTGGGAGTTGCCCTTCCTCCCCAAATGGTAAGAAATCCTTATTTTTTCTTTTTCCCTTGAGAGTTTCTGATTTTAATTTGTATGAAAGTAGCTGTCCTACACACAGAACTAGTTTTTTCAGCCCAAGTCTTTTGCTGCCTGGAGTTATAGCCCCGGCTTCCAGATGTTCAACATATCTTTCAGTTTTGTCCCAAATATCTTGGGTTTGAGGCCCAAAGTGTTTAGATAACGTTATTGGGGATGCTGTCATCATAGTTTTCTCAGCTCTCAAGCTAGGTCTCCTGGTCTCCCTCAAATCGGCCAGATTTAAAAGTAAGCACTCATTTTCCCTCACCCAAATCCACACACTCATGGGACCACACTATCTTTTTTTTTATTTCTTATTTTTAACACACATTGTTTTGTCAATCATGTTGGGAGAGAAGGATCAGAGCAAAAGGGAAGAAAGAAAAAAATATAGGTGAGATAAAATAATGGAAAAAAAAATGAACATAGCATGTGTTGATTCACATTCAGTCTCCTTAGATTTTTCCTGGATGCAGATGGCATTTTCTGTCCAAAGTCTAGTGGGATTTCTTTGGATCACTGAACCACCAAGAAGAACAAGTCTTTCAGAGTCGATCATGGCACATCTTGCTGGCATTGTGTACAATGTATTCCTGGTTCTGCTTGTTTGGCTCGCCATCAATTAGTGTAAATCTTTCCAGGCCTTTCTAAAATTGGCTGGTTCATCAGTTTTTACAGAGCAATAATATTCCATGACCTTCATGTACCACAGCTTGTCCAGCCATTCCCCAACTGCTGGGCATCTGCTTATTTTCCAATTCTTTGTTACCAGAAAAAGAGCTGGTACCAACATTTTTGCACAAGTATGTTGCTTTATTTATGGTTCTTGCAAAAAATAGACGATGCTCTTGGCGGGGGTTACCATACTTATAGATGCAGGACTGAGCTTTTTATTTTTTATCTAGAAGCAAAGAGTCCCTCCCTCATCACCCCAACTATCTGGGGAGGACAAGGTTAACAGACTTCCTGGTCCTCTCACTGCATGTTCCTCTTTCACATGTTAGACCTCCCTCATCAGGCAATCCATGTTCAAAATGGCAGAAGCTCCCCCTTTGAGGTTGCCAATTGACTCAAGCACACCCACTCAGTGCTTTCAGTTGCCTTTCTCCCTTCTTTTTTTGGGGTGATTTTTGTCAGTTTATGAGTTCAGTGACTCGAGAGCTTCTTTTGGACATTGATCTGATTTGAACTTGATCAGTGGATGTGACCTCTGTCTTGGTCCCTCTATGGAAGTACAATTCTATACGTTGTTCACAAATGCCTTTTAGCTTCAAGCACTCCTGGTCTCTATCCCTCAGTGGGCAAGGAGGGCCCCAAGCTGCCTATGGGGGGCAGGGCTCCCTTCCCTCCGGATGCCAATTCCACAGGGAATACACTCAGCCAGTAGCAAAGAACCATGGATCCAGGAGGACGGCAGCAGGGAACTGAGAGGAGGATCCATGGGAGCACATGGGGCAGGTAAACGGGTAAAGGTCTTTCTCCCCCTGAGAAGGAGGGGGCTCAGCTCAGCCAGAAAAGGGAGCGCTGGGTCTCAGCCAAGGGGAATCCCCTCAGCATCCAATGGAGATGGCCAGGGCCTGTCCTGGGTGCTTCTTCCTGGCAGGGGCTGGAAAGGCGCCTTTCTCCAACAGCTGGTGCCAGAATTGTGATGTCTCTTCTCTCTCCCTTCCCCCCACTGATGCACTCACATCTCACCCAGGCAGGGCCAGGGAGCAAAATCTGGACCTTTGAGGAGAGAATCAGGACCACTGGCCCTTTGGGTGCAGGGCGCCCTCTGGGGGGGGGGTCATGGGCAAGGGGCACGTTTAGCATCTGAGACAGAAGCCTCAGGCTGGGGTGAAGGCCAGCTCCGGGTGGCAGCCAGGGCAGCCCCTTTAGATCCCCCAGGAAGGCTGACTCTGGTCTCTTCAGGAACCCCGGGGCACAAATGCCTTCTTGAAATGTCAGGAAGCCGGGTCTGTATCTCCAGGCAGCAGGCGGGAGGAGAGCTGGGGCAGAGGGCGCTTGTGGGCCGGGCCAGCGGAGGACAGGCTTGTCCTGGGAGGGGGATCTGATGTGGGAGAGGCCGTGGGGGAAGCAGGGGGTCCTGCTGCTGCTCAGGGTGGGCTTAGGGCCCCCAGAGCCATGATGGGCAAAGGCATGCGGGAGGAGGCTCAGGGGGATTGCTCCTGCCACATACTTGATGGGGATGGTGTGGACACTTGCCACCCAATGATGAGATTGGTGTAGACCCCCCCAAATGCTGGGCCCTCCCTCTGTCTGGGTGTGGGCAGGACTCCGGGAGTCTTTGGGATCCGCACCTTCAGTGCCCCCCAGCTCCCCCTTCCCCTCTGTCAGAAGACGTGGGAGCTCCCCCTGGGCCTCCCCTGTAGCCATTCCAGGCTTCAGCCAGCAGGAGCCCCAGGAGGACGAGCACCAGCCCGGCCAGACCGAGGCGGATGGCGTTGCCCACCGTGTAATCCTGGGCCGCAGGTCCTGGGAGGGGGAGAGAAGTCACTGGGACAGGGACAAGGCCACCAATCTCGGGCCCCCATCAGTGGGGGCGGGATTCCTCCCACCCCAGGCCAGGCCCCAGCCCCAGTCCCTGGGCTGGGAGTCCTGGTCACTCCCTGGCTGGGAGGCTGAGGAAGGGGCTGAGGGCCGGGCCCTGGGAGTGAAGCCTGAGGGAAGGGCTGAGGCAGCTTCCTTCCCCTATCTCTCCCCCTCAGGGCTTCCTCTGCAGGCCCCTGAGTCAGGCCCAGGTCCCTCTTCCCCTTGCCCTCACTTCCTCTCCTCCCCCTCATTCTTCATCTCCCGCCATGTTGGGAACAGCGAAGGAAGGGGGTAGGGCAAGAAGCTTATGGTGAGGAAGAGGCGAGTTCAGGTCCCACCTCAGACACTTGCTCTCCGTGTGAGCCTGGCCCTGCCAGGGATGGCAGAAACAGAGCACCCTCCCCACAGTCCCTGCTGTGGCTGCGTGGGTGAGGGGGGGAGGCCCCAGGGGCTGATGGGGAAGAGAGAAGGGAGCAGGCTTGGGGCCGCCCCACCCTCTCTGCTCCCCCCTCCCCAGCCCCTTCCTGGCAGCCGGGATCTCCCTCCTTCCCTAGCTTGGAGCCCCTCCTAACTGTGTCCCAGGCCTCCATTCCTCCTCACGCTCTGAGACAGGGGGGACCCGGCCCTGGCTCAGGCTGCAGGAGCAGGAGAGGAATAGAGACTCCCTCCCTGAGCTGAGGATGCTTGTTACTCACTGGGCGGGGAGGGGGTCAGAACTTGGGTGCCTCCAGGGCTGGGGGGGAGGGGAGGATCCTTTGAGGTTCCTGGAACAAAGAGGGAGAAGTGTGAGGGGCTTGTGGGTATTACTTTCCCCCACTGGCTCAGCCCTGCCCTCCTCAACCCCCTGCCCTGGGACCTGGAGATATTGTCTGAATGTGGGTAACTGGACTGGCAGCCAATAGGGAGAGGCCAGGGAGCAGAGGCCCAGGGTCTGAGGCCTTCTCTGGGCACAACTCATTGCTCAGACCCTCCCCCTCTGAGCCTTCGCCCCTCCCAGCCCTTCTGGCCCCTGGGGGCCCCTGGGCCAGGGCCCTGAGCAGGCAGCGTGGTGCCCCAGGAGCAGGGAGGGAGCTTAGCAGGGCTGGAAGGGAGGGGGAGGGCCAGGGTCTCTCACCTGTGACCCTGAGCTCCAGGGGATCGCTGGGGAATGACCACTCATGGGGGGAGAGCCTCTGAAAGCTGTAGCATCGGTACGTCCCTCCATGAGCAGAAGTCACAGCAGGGATGGAGAAATTGGCCTGAGCCCCTTCATTAAGGAGCTGGGCCGGGGCTTTGGTGACTTGTTCTCCGTCCTTGTACAGGGCAGAGCGGTCATATTGATTCCCTGAATAGCACCAGAGGGTCACGGCCTGTCCTTCGGCCACCACGGAGCTGGGCCAGGCCGAGAGGGAGGGCGGCTCATAGCGGTCTGCGGGAGGAGGGGCCAGTGTTAGGGCTGGAAGGCTTCTCCTTGGTGGGAGGCTGGGCCTGCCTGGACCCCAGGATGAGCTGGAGAGTTAACTCACGTTTAGAAAAAGGCAGATGGTGCAGGTTTTGGGGTAGAAAAAGGGCCTTGGAAACCTCAGGGGGAAGAAAGGAAAGTGGCTGGTTGAGTAGGGGGAGGGAAAAAGCCAGAGGGCAGGAAGAGAGAGAAGGAAAGAGAGTGGGGAGAGAGAGAGAGAGAGAGAGAGGGAGGGAGGGAGGGAGGGAGAGACAGAAACAGAAAAACACCCCCTCCCCTCCCTGTGCCTATGGATGAGCTGGGGGAGGACACAGAGCAGCAGCAGGCTCCTCTACTCTCCTCTGGCTGAGGGTCAGGGCTGGGAGGGGGTGATGGCCCACCAGTCCCTTGATTTCCCCAAAGAGCCGGCAGCTCTGACTGGACTCCTGAGCCCCAAGCTGAACCTCCTGCCTCTATTTTGTCCCAAAATGGGACCTGACTGAGGCAGCTGGTGGTGCAGAGGCCAAAGCCCTGGCCTGGAATCAGGAAGGCCCTGAGTTCAAATCCAGCCCCAGACACTTTCCAGGAAGATGATTCTAGGCTAGTTAGTCGCTCAGTTTTCCCACCTGTAAGATGGGATTCAGCTGGCAGTTATTGTGACTCTCATGGCACCATAATGTAAAGAGCTTGGCACACAGTAGGTGCTGTATAAATGCTGACTCCCTTCCCCCACTTCTAGTCCCAGGGGAGAGTAGAGGCTGGGACAAGGGAGAGGACAAAAGGGCAGGGTCAGGGGGGCAGTTGGGACCAGGCTGGGCAGGGGAGGAGCTCAGGGGCTGCTGGGACCCCACACCAGCCCTGCCTAAGGGGCAGAGTGACCTGGACTTCCTCACCCGTGGCCACCAGCTCCAGGGGCTCACTGTGCTCTGACCAGTAGTACTCTGTTCTGTAGTGGCAGGAGTAGGTCCCTGTGTCACTCAGTGACATCGATGAGATGGGAAACTCGACCTCATCTTCCCGTGACAGCTTGGAGTCGATACGTTCGTATCTAGATCCCTGATATTTCTCCAGAAAGTATTCAGCAGCCCCCGGGGACCCCCGGCACCTCAAGGTCACGCTTCTCCCCAGGGGCCCCAGTGACCCATTTTCTGCCCTGAGGGAGGGTCTGGGGGGCTTGTCTGGAAGGGAATGAGAGGTGTCAGTCCCAGGGGATCCCTGCTCTCTGCTCCCTGAACTGGGTCTCCCCTTCAAGCCCTGCCAGGCCAGCCCAGACCCCCCCCTCCCTTCCCTGGGGAGCTGTCTGCTCTGGGGGGGGAGGGGGAAGGACTCACCTGCCTGCGCCCTCATCCTGTGGCCCAGACACAGCCCTGGCAGAGAGGACCCTGATTACTGTTGGTCAGGCCCCCACACCCTCCCCACCCCCACTCCCGGAGCAAGGAAACAGGACCCAGAGCCTGGCTCAGAGACACCCCCCTTTCCCCCCAGGCTTCCAGCTCCTCCCCTCTCCCCCCTCTTGCTGGCTGATCTCCGGCTTGTCAGGCCCTTCTTCCCCACAAAATGGGGGTGGGGCGGGCGGGACCTGGGGCTCTGCAAAGTCCCCTCCATTGTGGGGGCTTCTTAGCACTCACCGAGGCACAGCAGGGCAGAGAGGGCGGGGCTCATGGTGGTCCCAGCGAGGGGGGCTGATGGCCGATCAGGAGAGATGTGACCAGGGCTGGTCCTGCTCTGAGGTTCCCAAATTCTGCAAAAGTCCACTTCCCCTTCCTCTTTGTGGTGCTGCCTCCTTGCTGGCCCCACGCTGTGGGGGAAGGGTGGGGGCAGTCACCTTGTGACACATGGAGCAATTCTTGCTTTTTTTGTGCTGATTCTGGCCCCAGAACCTGGGAAAGATCCCCGGGGAAGCGGGAGGTGTCGGCCTCCCAGACCCCCCGCCTCCCAATTGGCAGGAGTTGGGCTCCTCAGAGGTCTGTGAATCTGACCCTGGGGACCCGATCCTGCTCCAGCCCTGGCTCTCTGAGACTGGGCTCAATCCCCAGCCCAGCAGAGCCTTCCCCGGGTACTGGTCCCTAAGGGGTTAAAGCTAAACCTCCAAATAAGGGGCTGTGGGGGGGGCTGCTTGGGGAGCTTCTGCCTTAGGGCCCAGGGGCGGCTGTTCTGGAGTTTCCCCAAGAACCTTATTGGCTCCAGCCCATCCTCGGGACTGCCCGGGCCTCTGCCTTCTGTGGATGGGAGGCCTGGGACTCCCCGCTTGCCCCAGACAGGAGGGTCAGGTTCCAGGACAGGATTCCTCCTTTTGGGGTGTAAGGGGTGCTCGGGGAGAACCTGCTCGTCCAGGGTGAGGGCTGCTCATCTACCCTTGGGGTTCACAAGTCAGACAATTCTGTGGCTCTGGCACCCACTGTGGCTGCTGGGCTGTGTGATTGGACCCCAGACTTACGGGGGCTCAGGGCAAGGTTTGCAAGGTGCCTCAAAAGGATTGTAGCCTTAGACCTTTTTCAAAGCAAAAGGCAGAGATTTTGTGACACTGCTGGGAGGAGACTCATTTCCCAAAGGGACTTTTAGCCATTAACAGGGAGGAAGTCAAAGGTTAATTTCCTTAGAGGAATGGGCCATTAAGAAGGGCAAGGATGCCTAAGGCAGGGGAGGGGCCTAGAGGGTTTGTGCCACACATAATAGGGGTGCTTTCTGATGAGCCCTGGGAGAAGTAGATTCTTTTAAGGGGGAAAAACAAGCTCAGAGGTGGCCATCACAACCTGGCCATCTGATTGGCCACAGGATCTGGGCTCAGGATAATCTTGTCAATGCAAGGAAGTGGAGAAGGCCCCAAAGCCCCACTCAAGAAGCAAAGGCCCATTTAAGCAGTCAGTCCTTCTCCCTGCTTGCCTCAGGCAGTGCCTTGGGTGGCAGTTCAGGCCCTCTCCCTGGGAGCTCCCCAGATCCCAAGCCCCTGGCCTCCCTTTGCTGGGGTCCTTTTCACTCCCTCATGACCACATCTGGCAAAAGCTTTCTGGCAGCCGGCCTAAGCCAGGTTGTGGGTAAATACTGGTGCTGGAGGAGGATCCCTGGCAGATAAAAAGCCATGGCAGAATGGGAGGGTGAGCACAACTTGTTCCCAAGGCCCCTAAGTGTAATGCCGGAGAAACTGAGGCAGGAGAGAGATTAGAGAGTTTTCAATAGTTTATTAATTGGAGAGTATAATTGACTGGACAGGACTCTTGTCTCAAATCATCCAGTCAGATAGAGATAAAGATATACTGGGACCAAGGAATCCATGTTGGTCCCAGGGCTGTCATCTCAAAGAATGAAGCAGCCCCGAATGGGTGTATCTCAGGACCTTAAATATTCTTTAGACAAAGAAGGTAAAAAAGGCGGGAAGGCTTCTGTCAGGTTGGGGGGAGACCATAACTCCTAAAAGCCCAGAGACAGGATGTCTGAATACCCAGAGATAAAGATGTCAGTGAGGTATCTTGGAATATTTTAGAGGGATATTGTAAATTCTTGAGGACAGGGGAGGGTCAGGAGTTCTGCTCTCTTGTTTATCTTGCTAGCAATATATAACCTTAGAGTAAACGGTCCCCAGTCTTAATGGACTAGAGTGGGTTTTTACAACTAAGGGCATTTAACAGAACAGCTAAGGAAACTGAGACAAAGGAAACTAGTTCAGGGGAAACCAAGTCAGAACAGTTAAAGAGAACTGTGGCATAACATTAGGAGGCAGGAGCCGGCTCAGTGGGAGCTTAGAGTTGGGTCAGAAGGTGCCACGGGCCTCCACTGAGTTATTCTTAAAAGTCTCCCAGGACTCACACATGTCGGTGATTTCGTTTAATGTCTTTTATGTTTAAACTCACCCTGGTGCAAAGGATCAATCATCAAACCGAAGAGGGGACCCCAAAACTCTGAAAATCCTTAAAGGAGAAAATCTCCTTCAACTCTGTCTCAGTGAAGGGCCCCCGCCCCCCCACAAGGACAAAGTTTCATGTTTGATGTCTGGGTGGGCTGTCTTGAAACTCATTGAATTCATTTCAAGTTCCAGGTCAAAGCTGAAACCCAGAGAGGAGCCAACCTGGGACTCCACCCATGAGCCCCCTATTATAAAACAGCCAGACTAAAACCCTCTCTTTGCAGAGGTGCCAAGTATGCCAGCTATGCCATGCTATGCTATGCTTGGCATGCCAAGGGCCTTTGCCCACTGGAATACTCTTTCCAGTGCCATCCTCTCTCTACCCTCACCTGTTTCCTTAACTAGACTTTAACCTGACTTCCAATCCTCATAACAAACCTCTTTTATCAATCTAGGTTTTCTGGTCTGTGAATTCCTTTACAGGGAGCCTCTGCGCCACCAGAAGGGAGTTCCCCCAAACTCCTTACCCTTGTGCCCAATCCCGAGAGGTTCCAGGGGAGCCAAACCCCTCCATTTGATTCCCTGAACCCCAAACCTGTCACTAGACCTTATTTAACTTCCTGACTACCAGAAACCCTAATTTCATTTGGCTTCCCCAAATCTAAACCTCATCAAAACCAGCTTGGGTATTCTTGAGTGAACACGTTCCTTGTTTAGAAACGATAAATCCTAAACAGGCCCAGTTCTCGGGGCTGATGACCCTGCTTACCCTGATGGTTCCTAGAAAACTGGCAAGCTCACAAAGGAAGGGGAGTGGACAGAGATCCAGGCAGGGGGCTGAACTTGCCACCCCCAATGTTCTTAGTGCTTTGCTGGGCTGTGCTGTTTGATAGCTCCCCAACTCTGTGAAGGGGGAAAAGTGGGCTGCACTCTCTCATTCTTTTTTTTTTTTTAAAGTAATTATAGTTTTTTATTTACAAGTTATATGCATGGGTAATTTTACAGCACTGACAACTGCCAAACCTTTTGTTCCAATTTTCCCCCTCCTTCTCCCCTCCTCCCCCAGATGGCAGGTTGACCAATACATGTTAAATATGTTAAAGTACAAATTAAATACAAAATAAGTATACATGTCCAAACAGTTATTTTTCTGTACAAAAAGAACCGGACTTTGAAATAGTGTACAGTTAGCCTGTGAAGGAACTCAAAAATGCAGGCGGACAAAAATATAGGGGCACTCCCTCATTCTTGAAGGTTAGTTGATGAGGCTTCTTTCACCTCCTCCCTCATGCTTCACACACAGTAATGACCAGTTTTAGGTTTACTATGACTATAACTCCACAAATCTTAGTTAACAGCTGTAGAATGTTCCCAAGTAATAGCCAAATAGCCTTAGTTGTAGTTACTCATAATTTTCTAGTAAAGGTGAAAGACCTAATTCCCTAGAATATGCAGCGGGTTAGCAGAAGGTAGAGCTCCTAATAAGCCCTGCAGGTTTGATACACTCTGTGCAGCTGAAGATTGATAAGGCAGAGGATGGGACATGTTGACCTTTTAGATCAAGCAAGTGCTGTTGGAATCCTTACAAAGTGATAAGACAGTTGCCTAATTTAGCATGGTACTTAGCAAATTCTCTCTTTCTCTCTCTCTCTCTCTCTCTCTCTCTTTTTAAAAAAATTTAATAGCCTTTTATTTACAGGTTATATGTATGGGTAACTTTACAACCTTGACAATTGCCAAACCTCTTGTTCCAATTTTTCCCCTCCTTCCCCTCCCCCCTCCCCCAGATGGCAGGATGACCAGTAGATGTTAAATATATTAAAATTTAAATTAGATACACAATAAGTATACATGACCAAACCGTTATTTTGCTGTACAAAAAGAATCGGACTCTGAAATATTGTACAATTAGCCTGTGAAGGAAATCAAAAATACAGATGGGCAAAAATATAGGGATTGGGAATTCGATGTAATGGTTTTTAGTCATCTCCCAGAGTTCTTTCGCTGGGCGTAGCTGGTTCAGTTCATTACTGCTCCATTGGAACTGATTTGGTTCATCTCATTGATGAGGATGGCCAGGTCCATCAGAATTGGTCATTATATAGTATTGTTGTTGAAGTATATAATGATGTCCTGGCCCTGCTCGTTTCACTCAGCATCAGTACTTAGCAAATTCTCTAACTCACTAATATATTTAAGTACTCATTGGAGTTCACAAGTATGGGAGATTCACAAAGTTAACTTTGTTTCTTTGTGAATTCACACCTCCCTTAATCCCTCCCTCAGAGGAGGAGTCAACCTTTGGGAGATCATATATAAAGAGGCTCTTAGAGCTGCAAGTTAGTTCAGTTCAGAAGAAGCCACTAGTTGGAGTTGAGCTAGAGCCAGAAGTTAGTTCAGAAGATTGACAGAGAGGGGAGCACTCTGGGAGGAAGCCCACAAGCCCACTTTCGGAGGTGGAGTCAGATTCATTCCATCTTCCACCTTTGTGCTGGCTGGAGGCTGAAGGACATACCTTTGCATTTGGAGACATTTGGAGGAAGCTCTTGGAACCAAGCAGAGAGATAGACCACCAAGAAAACTAACCGGGCTTATTTTGGAGGAAGCAATAAAAGATCTGAACTTTTAACACCTGGCTGTATTTGGAGTGCTTATTATTCTGAACTGAAACTAAGGCTGCCTCCAAAAAATCTCCCCAAGAAACCTGCTCACAGAGAGAACCATTATATTTTAAAGAAGAGAAACCACATTTTGGCACCCGAACAGGGAACTTTTCAAATGAAGGAGATAAGATTTTGGAAGAGACAATAAAAGACTGTACTTTAATCCCTGTCTGCTTGTGTGGGGATTACTGAACTGAAAGAAAGGCTAGACCACCTTCTTTTTATGGTATTTTCACTTCTTTTTTGAGAGTCAGGGAAGGCTTGATCACCTTCTTTTTGGGGTTCTCACCTCCTTGAGAAGTCAGGGAGGTCATGACCACCTATGTTCTAAATCAAAAGAAAGGGGGAGATGTTGGAATCCTTACAAAGTGCTTATTTAGCAAATCCTGTAGCTCACTAATGCATTTAAGTACTCATTGGAGTTCACATGTTTGGGAGATTTCAGGGTTTTGTATCAGATATCCAAATTCACATATCCCTTAATCCCTCTCTCAGAGGAGGAGTCAACCTTTGGGAGATCATATATAAAGAATCTCTTAGCTTCAGGTTAGTTCAATTCAGAACATTGCCAAGAGTCGGAGAGGAGCAAGCTGGGAGATACTGAAGCCCACAAGCCCTCTCTCTTGGAGAGGAACACTCTGGGAGGAAGCCCACAAGCCCACTCTCGGAGGTCAGATTCATTCCAACTTTCACCTTGGTGCTGGCTGGAGACATTTGGAAGAAGAGAAGCTAAAGCTGGTAGAGACAAAATATTAGCGGTGAGAGCTCTTGGAACCAAGGAAAGCTGAGGCCTCTAAGAAAGCTACCCGGGCCCAAGGAAGGAGAAAATAAACGTTTGCATTTTTATCATTTAGCTGTGTTTGAGGTGATTATTACTTTTAACTGAAACTAAGGCTGCCTCCAGAAAACCTCCCCAAGAAACCTGCTCCCAGAGAGAACCATTATATTTTAAAGAAGAGAACACCACAAAGAGCTGGTAGCACATGGATGGACTATACCTGGGAGTTGCCTATGTGACCATGTAAGCATCAGGAAAGCATGTTTGACAGAAATTCAATATAACTTTGGCGATGAATGCCTGGAACAGTGACAAGGCCCCAGAAAGTAGACAATTTGGGATTATTTTGTGGTTCACAGATTACCGTAGGGAGTGACTGTTTAATATTAATGTCTGGCTACAATGTAACAACATCATATCTTTTATGTAACTTAGAAACACCTGGTGTTACTGAGACACTAGCAGAAAGAGTATTTAAACCCTGACTCTCAGGAACTTAGAATAATAAATAAAGGAAGTTGGAAATTTCATAATCAGAGTCCACCTGTGACAGTTCAGGAAGGCATTCCTCTGAACGACTTAGGGCATTTCTCTCCATTGCTGGGTTACTGACTTAAACATCAAGCAATCAAATTCAGAACTCAAAAGAATATCAGTTACAGTAACTGTAACTGATTTTATCTCCAGGAGCACATTCTAGTCCCAGCTTAGTGTAGAGGGCTGGAACTCTGGAGACGTATACTTGAAATAAGGTTTTAACTCAGTGGAACTGATGAGATGATGGTTCTCTAGTTTACATATACTTAGTCCGATGGTGATGCAATGGTTCTCTAGTTCACAAATACAAGTGTGCTGTAATGATGTAAATATAATAGGGTATTTAAGGGCAGAGAGAAGTGGGGACACAGTGAGTCAGAGTGAACAGACTGTGAAGGAGACAATAAAGGCTTTAGATTTTATTCCTGTCCATCCTCATGGTGACTATCCTGCTGAGACCAAGGCCTGTCCAAAGGACTTCCAGAAAGCTAACCCAGACATTAACGGACATTAGGGTTAGATACATTATTTTTTAAAAGTTCACCAGACTTACACAGAGAAGAGTATTAAATGTCAATTCCAGTTAATAACTGAGAGTGTGAATGAATATCCAAGGCCAGGTGGAAGATGTGATTTGCCATCTCTATTATTGATCTGAGTTGCAGTCTTATGCTTTTAGATTAGTGTTACAATAGTCTAGCTACCTTCAGGTGACATCATATACCTCCTCGGATTAATGCACAGTCCGTACTTAGACATTTCAATATTCAACTTAACTATCGGTACCAAGATTCTTATGAACACAGAATCGTAAATAGCCTAATTGTGATGCTCATCAGCATCAACAAAATTGTATATAGTTGTGATGTTTTATCAATACCAAAATACTTGTTCAAACTGAGTGGTAAATAGTAGAAATTATCACACTAACATATTTGCTTAAAGTATGCCTTTAATTCATTGTTAATGCCTTGTTCCTGTTGCACGGATTCTCCCAAATTTGCCCTGAATATGTTTTTTAAAGATTGTTTGAAAAGATGGTGAGACAATATGGACTTGTTGCAATAGAGAGCGGGTCTCAAATAATACCTGGACCAGTCTCCTGTAGTTCATGGACTTATTGGCTCTCTACAACTCCCTCCTTTTTAAGTCATCCTGCAAAGCACAAGGGACTAAGCCAATGAGTATAAGAATAATACATATAAGAGGAACAAAATGCAAAAGCATAGAAGTCAGATGCTTTACAAGATTTATCTTTTTTAATCACTCAAATATTCAGTTTGCTGTGTTATCAATATCAATTCAGTAATGCTACTTTTTGTTATGTTTCATGCCAACGTAGCTAATTCAGATTGATGTTGAATTGAAGTTGGAATCATTTGAAGCCATGTCACATTGGTGGTATCGCGATCTCATCTAGAGAGTTACACATACATCAGTGAATCTACGTTCACAAGTTAGTTGTGATTGAGTCTCCAAATTGTTTACATGATCCTTTAACCATATTAATGATTGTTCCATTAACTTTGCTCTTTGTTTTAACTCATTATCTATATTTGTTCTTTAAGAACTTATGATCCTTTTTTGGTATTTGATTAGCAAATTGGGCTGTCTGAATAGATTCTGTTAGGAGCTGAAGCTGAAATAGCAAGTGATATAATAATTGCTATAGTTGCAAGAACTCCATCAATGAGTAATCCAACAATTCTTTTTTTTCTAATTTTCCTTTGATATTATCTCAAACCTGTTCACCTGCTGACCTGCATTAATGGTGATTAATTTTAGTCAGCTTCATCCCATAGAATGGGTGGTCAATAATAAGAACCATAGGTAGAGAAGCAGAAGACATTGGGATAGAAAAAAAATATTCAAATAAAACACAATTGTAACATTTTACACTTTATCCTCCCAGAACATTCCTGATTTGTATTTCAATGCCATTCCTTAAAACAGTATCTTAGGTAGAAACATCTGTGTATATTGTAAAACATGCTGGACATTATATTATTGAGGGGCTTGAAAACACGATGGAATCCCATATCTGATGTGCGAAAATTTCTGCCATCTTAAAGTCCCAAATACATCATAACAGGGGAACCATGCAGACACTGGATAATTTGGGGTCTATTCACCAATCAGTTCCACTTCTCCCCAATTCTGTGGGGTCCAATGTCCTTTGGGAGCAGGGGTGATGTTCTCATCTTCTGAAACTACTTCTTGCTGAGAATGGGCATAGAATTGAGTCACCTGCAAGGTCTCTGTCTTCTATGGAAGGGGGAAAGCTGGAACTGTTTGAAACATTCAATGGCTGTCTGGTTCCTTGAAGCTAGCCAATGCAGCTGGAACTGACCAAATTCTAGAATAAAAATCAAATCTAACAAATAGAGGTTAGGATATGAGATAGAATGACAAGTCCACAAGGACTGCTATAAGATGTAAGAGCCCAATGTAGATTGGCCAGCAGCCTTCCGTGGAATGAAATATCTTAATGTCACAGGACATACAATACAGATAAGGGTTAAAGATATTTCAATTTTAGTTTCAAATAAACAATAAAATAACAGCTAGATCATATAATCATATTAAATTTTGGGATATAATGACTACATATTTTTGGGTTGAAAACAAGAAGATATTACATAATTGAATTGTGTTCATAGCATGTGTTGACCATTTGCTGCGATTATAGAAATTATTTGTTATAGAGGGAAAATGCAGGGGTATGATAATACCCTTAGAACTGGTTCTTCAAGCCTCAGCCTGGGAGCATAACATAACTGTTGTGTCACAGTTTTCTTTCATTCTGCTTCATTTCCCCTAAATTGTCCTGCCTTAGTTTCCTTCAATTGTTCTGCCTCAGTTTCCCTAAATTATCCTACCTCAATTTCCCTAAATTGTTTTGCTTCAGTTTCCCTAAATTTTTCTGCCTCAGTTCCTTGAATTGTTCTGCCTCAACCCCCTTGTTCCAATGCCCCTTTCCTGTTCATTAGGGCTGAGATAATTAGGGCTGTGGAGATCTAGCCGCTCTGGCATTCCAAAAGATAAAACTTTAGAAGTCCTATTTCAGATACCTAATAGGTATCCTCTATCTCTAAGTTTCAGACTTCCTGGCTCAAGTTGAACATCTCCTTTACTCCCAGTTTATCAGAATTTATGCTCCTGCTCCTCAACGTGTCAGGACCAAATTAATGGTCCCTGTCTGGAAATTCCTGAGCTCATCAATGCTCAGGCTCCCCCCCGCTCTCCCCCACCTTTGTCTCCTCTGATCTCAGAGCCACATATAAAAAAAAAACCATTACAATCTCACATTCGAAGCTGATGTTGATGCTGAATGCTTTCAGATGTCAGCCCTGGGTCCAAAATGGATCCTTTGGTCCCAAAAAATCTCTCCCTTTCAGAAATTCAAATAAAATATTTAAACCTCCCTAATCTCTATCTTGCCTCAGTTTCTCTGGCATTACAATGACAAAATAAAGCATCCTTAGTTTCAGTTTGATAATATTCTATTTTGTCCAAATATCATAGTTTTACCTTATCAGACTCAATAATAATCAGATGGGTTCTCATTCAAAGAGACACAATAAGGGAACTGAGTCTGAAGGATCTCACCTTAAACAGAAACTCCCAACTCTTGTCCAGATACAGACCTCTACCTGTTCAGGGTTACATATCTCTGAGTAACTTATGCTTTTTCTCTTAAGTGGTGGGTTATTGAATTAATGATTAAGCAGTCAAATTCAAAACTCAAAAGAATGTCAGTTACAGTCCCAAGAGATTTTTATCACTAATAGCAAATTCTATTAATTGCAGTTTAGGACTAGATAAAGTATTTTTAAATGTTTACCAAAACTTAGATACATAGGACATTGTTTAACTTGTTTTGCATGTTAAAATTCATCCTGGTGCAAAGGATTAATCATTAAAGGATCTCACACATTATATATATATATATATATATATATATATATATATATATATATATATATATATATATATTACTATATCTCCTAAACAGACTCTCCCAGGGCTAACAAGCTTACTTATCCTGAAAGTTAAGAAAACTGGCAAATTTACAAATTAAGGCTAGTTGACAGAGGCCCAAAGGAAGGGGCTGAGTTTTTGTAGCCCAACCCCCACCATTCTTAGTGTTTTTATGGGTTGTGCTATATACAGTAATTCTCAGATTTAGGTTTAACATGATGATAATAGCTCCAAGTAACTTAGTTAATTTTGGATTTTTCCTAAATAAGAACCAAATAGTTTTAGTTGTAACTTCTTAATTGTCTAGCAACTGTGAAAATATCTAATTCCCTAAATTACATTTTGAAAATAAGATAAAATCAGATTAGTAAGGTTAAATAAACTTTCCACCTTCATTTAGTTAACAAATCTATTATGTCTCCAAATTGTAGAGCTGGGAAATTCTCAGGGAGGATTTCCATTCCAGTAAATAATTTCCCTTTATGTTATGAGGAGAAAACAAGACAAAATTATTTTTTAAAATTGAAATAGAATAGATGTCAAAATTTATTTAAGTTGAGTTCATGAGATTTTTATATTTCAGTTAAAATGTTCTAGACAAACTGAATTGCAATTTGGATATCCTCCAATTCACACAAATCATTTATCTCTTTTGTAAGCCAGGAAAGAGTTAAGATGTGAATTGTTTTGTGACTGGGCCCTGAGAAGCCTGACTTCTCTGTGTTATCTGTGAAGATAACACAAAAGAAATCTGGGTTATTTTTTTTTTTTTGGCAGTTTTTAAGTAGCCATGAACTTCTTTTCTCTATTCTTAAATTTAGTGCAAATAGATTGCAATTCATATATCCATTTAGTGGGCTTTGCTTAAAAGCTTCTTTAAAACTGCTTTTACTAAAATCTCAAATAACAAATTTCACTAAATTATGTATATTTTCCTTCTCTCCCTTTTACCCCTTCTTCCAGGTGGGGAAGAAGGAGGGGTGGAGGAAAGAGAAAGAGATTCTTTGCATTATCTTCCTTGGCTAATGAGGCCTTAATTTAGCTGAATTTGCTTAATTTAAATTACACACACCCAGAAGTTATTTATCTCAACCTTGGCCTTGCATGTTGGTCACATCTAAAAACCTATAAAGTTATCAAATATGAAGCAACTTTATCCAACAAAGCAGTTAACATTCATACAACATGTTCTGATCTTCACAGCAGCAGTCATTATTAGTTATCTTTATATATCTGAAAACTGGGCAGAGAGAGAACAATTTGCTATAACTTAGCTAATCCATTTCTGTAATAGAATCAGAGAATAGGGGGTTTACTGAAAATAGAGGCTGAGTGGCTTTTTCCCTTCACACTGCCATGGGGCTGCCAGGGGAGCCCGGATTCTTCCCAAGCAGTTCCTGGACAGAAGCTGCTGAAGGCCGGAGGTGACTGGTACCAGGATATCCCTTTGATGGTAGTTTCAGGTGCCAGGGATCAGGGAATGCTGCCCATGGACTCTATCCCCATTTCCCAAGCTGGGTTAGGGAGATGTCTGGTCAAGCCAATGGCTTTGGCTGCTTTCCCTTCAGTACTTTAGCATTCTCTTTTCTTAATCTGATCTGAGATGAAAGAAGTTAGCAAATAGATCTTGTAAGCAATCAGTTTTGTAAGCAATCCTTACCAGGGTCCACCCTTCATCCCAATGGATTAAAAGGTGACTCCAGGCAAGAAAGAAGTCAAAGAAAGGTTAGCAAAAGTTGCTATTGGTGGGGAGCCAACACTGATCTACAGGGGAAGGCCACATTCCTAAGACCATTCTAACCTTGGATAGGCAGATTTCTAGGCACCATTCTAATCACATCCTTGAGCTTCCTACATCACCAAAGACTCCCAGTCACCTCATCCTTGATGGGAAACTAATCCTTTGTCTAGGGCCCCTCTGTACTGAGTTTGTGCGACCCCTACTTCCTTTCCTCTTGCTATAAATGCTTGTACTTTTACAATTAGCACAGTGTGGGGCATACAGTAGGTACTTAATAACTGCTTCTTGATGTCCCAACTATTCGTGC
The DNA here is from genome assembly GCF_902635505.1 of Sarcophilus harrisii. Lineage (NCBI taxonomy): Eukaryota > Metazoa > Chordata > Mammalia > Dasyuromorphia > Dasyuridae > Sarcophilus > Sarcophilus harrisii. The sequence continues at coordinate 601,535,458 of NC_045428.1, forward strand.
TTCTCCACTCCACAGGCTAGGATATAACACTGCAGTGTGTTGAACGGTCCAAGTTTACAATTTTGTTCTGGGATGAAGCCACATTCTGTTAGAGAACTATAATGGGAAGGTTCAGGTTAGAAATGTAACTTAAGTTCTGTAGAATCCATTAAGCAACTAGTTTTATTTTAGTAGCTTTTTAAAAGGGGGATATTTCTTAGAGTGATGGAGCAGGATCTACTAGGTCCTATTTGGGCTCACAAAACTACAGCAAGGGTATTCCACCCTCAGGAACAAGCTCCCCCCTTAAGGCGACCCTAGACAGCTTCTGAGAAGAAGAAAAGGCTCACAGGTACAGACTTCCCCCATGGCAACCATGGACAGTTCCTGAGAGGAAGAAATGGATCCCAGGCACAGGTTTCCCCCATGGCAACCATGGACAGCTCCTGAGAGGAAGAAATGGCTCACAGGTACAAACTTCCCTCCTGGCGACCATGGACAGCTACTGAGAGAAGGAGATGGTCCATAGGTAAAGGCTTCCTTTTTCTTCCTCACTCCCCAAGCCAAAAGGAGAACTCCACTCTGTTTTCCTCTACTTTGTCTTCTGAACAGAGAAGGGATGCTCAGAGGGCTGAGAGTAGGCGATTCTGCTCTTACACAGGCATCACAAAAGCTGGCTCCTGAGTTCCCTCCTGACAACAGCCTCCAACAGTCTCCTCATTAGAAGCCAGTAAGTGATTACTCTTTTCCTTTATTAAGGTGTCCCAGGAAGGAATGGACTTTTCCCTTGTCAAGACCAATGCCCTGCATGTGTCTTGGATCACATCCCTTCCATCTTCTCTGGGCAATTTCTCCCTAAGTCATTCCCTCCCTGCAGGGATGAATTCCTCCATATCTCCTGGTTGCTTCCCAGCTACTTATAAATACACACTCCACATTTAATTCTGAAAAATCTAAATCGGCCCTTACACTACTGTTCCCTTCAGCTGTCTTTGTTTATAGACAATCTCCTGGATAAGACCATTTGTGTTTATGACTTTCTCTATTTTTCACTCATTTCCCCCCTCCTTTCTATCTGGCTCCTGGCATCCTCACTCCATTGAAACTGTTTTCTCCAAAGTTGTCAGTTATCTCTTTTCTTCTCAGTGGAATCTCTTTTCTTGATCCTCATCGTTTTTGAGTTCTTTCTCCTGCACTGAATGCTATTGTCCAATGCCTCCTCCCAGTTGGTCTCTCCTCTCTGGGTTTCTGTTGCTTCTTGGCCCTCCTCCCGGCCACCTCCATATTCTTCCTAAGTCATTTTTGCAGGATACGCTTCCATATCACACTCTTGAACTGTTTCCTGCACAAGATTGTTTGTGGTGCCTTCTTTTCTCTCTTTAAACTCTCGGTGATCTAAGTATTCATTTAGCTTCTCCATACACAGGACTCCAAGGTCTATGGAACCAACTTCAATCTCTTTGCTGAGCCCTAGAACCCCACCACTACCTGCCAGTTTGACAGTTCTATTGGCATATTTGTGGCCATCTCCAAGTCATCTTGGACAAAATAGACTTATTGTCTCATGTCACAGTAATGTGTCTTATTTCTTAGGAAGGCAGCCCAGGCACACAGAGTCAGCATCTCAGGGTCTTTCTCCACGTGACCTCTTATGTCAATTATTTACTTATTTTTTTCCAGTTCTCATTCCATTACATCTCTCTCATCCATCCCCATCCTATCATCCACCCAGTTACAATTCATAGTTAGTTCATGTCCTAATCACCTCTTCCCTGGATAATTGCAGGTGCATCATCCTGTCTCCAAACCACTCTCTACAGTTTCTAAAATGGCATTCCTTTAGACCAGGTTTGACTAAGTCATTCTTCATGTCCCCTCCCCCCCTCAGGCTTAGAATCTTATTTTAAAATTTAATTTTATTTTATTTCCAGCTTCAATTTTTTTTCTCTCCCTTCTTTCCATCCACTACCCAGTGAAAAAGTAGGAAAACCAAATCTCATTATAATATGTACAATCATGTAAAATAAATCTCCCTATTTCCCATGTTGAAAAGAAAATCGCTTTTGACCTATTTTCTGAGTCTATCCACTCTCTCTGGACAGGAATAGCTTAATTCCTCATGAGTCATCGGGAATTGTGTTTGGATGTTGGGGGTTGATGCAAATTTCTGGGTTTCTCCTAGCTTCCTTCATCCTCTGTCTTTTGCTGCCTCCCATGATATCTAGGCTCCAATAATTTTAAAAACCTTATATTGTCAGGTCCTGGGAGAGGAGTGCATTGAAGGGGGAAAAGGTGTTTTGGAATATAAAATTTTTAAGAAAAATAGGTTGGGATTTATATGTGGCTAATCATGCTTCTTTCCAACAATCACTGAATATGGGACCTTTTGTAATTTTCTTATTGTAAAAAACCCATTCTTTGCCACAAACCTCATGCCTGTATTTATTGTGAATTCTTTCACAAAGCCTGACATCGGCCAAGGGGACCCCATTACTGTTATCGGATCTCTCTCAACCCTCGTTTCTGATACCTCATCATGAACACACATATTTTTTTCCATGAGGAAACTTCCTGCAAAACTGAGAATTTGAGGTCCTGCTACAACAGAGACAGAAGTTGTCTAAGCACTGTGTTCTCTATGCATGTGATTCACTATCATTGTGTCTTTAAGTTTATTCCCACTTTTTTTTTTTTTTTTTTTTTTTTACTTCTCAACTCCTCCAGGGACTTTTTGTGTATTTGTTGGAGAGTGAATCCCAAACTCTTTTGGAAATATCCAAAAGATGGATCAAAAAAGGGATCCAAATATTATTGATCAGAAAATTAAGACAACTTGGATACCACAACACACCTCTCAGATCTGCTAAGATGATGGGAAAATATAATGACAAATGTTGGGAGGTATGTGGGAAAACAGGGACACTGATGCATTGTGGGTGAAATTGTGAAGACATCCAGCCATTCTGGAGAGTGATTCAGAACTATGCTCAGAAAGGAGGGAAAAGAGACCTGTATGTGCAAGAATGTTTGTGGCAGCCCTGTTTGAAGTAGCTTAGAAAATGGAAAATGAATGGATGCCCATCAGTTGGAGAATGGTTGAGTAAATTGTGGTATATGAATGTTATGGAGTATTATTGTTCTGTAAGAAATGAGCAGCAGGATGATGTCAGAGAAGCCTGGAGAGACTTATAGGAACTGATATTGACTGAAATGGCAGGACAGAGTCAATGTACTTTAAACTAGACTATATGAGGATGCCCGATGGAAGTGGTTTTTCTGTAATAAGGATCCAAACGTTCCAAGATCAGTGTGAGTGTTGAGAGATCCCCAACAGCAATGGGTCCCCCTTGGTGTTCCAATGAATAAGATTGAGGTTTGTGACAAAATGGTTTATTTAATGTAAACAGCTTTCTCCCCTGGGCAAAATTCTTAAGATATTTTTGCAAATTTTAAAAAGAAAGGTTTAAATGAGAAGAATCGATTTCAGGCCTTTTCCTGATTAAATTGACAGCAATGGATGGAAACCCCTGTTATATTGGGTTTGCCCTGGCCTTGAGGGACAAGTTCAAGGGACTAATCCTCAACTCAATAGAGAGCGGTGATTCTGCCCCCAGCCAAGATCTCCAATGGAATGAGATGACTTCTCTGGGAGTTTCCCTTATGAATGGGTGGGCCCCTCCCAGAGGGTTTGAGACTCAGGAGCATCCTTCCCCCAAAGATAGAAGGGATAAGATGGCACAGCAGAAGGAGAAGTGCTGGGCCGGTGGTGGATGAGAAAAGGCCCCAGTGAGGCTTGATGAATGACCCTGGAGACTGGGGGAGGGGTCTGTCTAGACATGGCCCAAGGAGGAAAATAACCTTTTCATCTCTCTGAACCTCCACTCCAAGGGAGACATTGAATCCAGGAGGGAAGGCAGCCAACATTGTGAGCAAGGAAATGCCTTTTGCTTTAAGCACCGGTCTCTATCCTCAGTGGGCAAGGAGGGCCCCAAGCTGCCTATGGGGGGCTGCGCCTCCCTTCCCTCCGGATGCCAATTCCACAGGGAATAGACTTAAATAGAACCATGTATCCAGGTGGACGGCAACACGGAACTGAGAGGAGGATCCATGGGAGCACATGGGGCAGGTAAATAGGTAAAGGTCTTTCTCCCCCTGAGAAGGAGGTGGCTCAGCTCAGCCAGAAGAGGGAGCGCTGGGTCTCAGCGAGAGGGAATTCCCCGGACCAATGGGATGGGAGGTTCCTGGCCTTTTCCTGGGGGCTGAATGGCGCCTTTCTCCAGCAGTGGTGAAAGGAGTTCTTCTTTTCCTTCCCCCATGGCGCCTCAATCTCCCCAGGCAGGGAGGAGCAAAATCTTGACCTTTGAGGGAGAGAATAGGACCACTGGCCCCTTTTGGGGGGGGCCTCTGGGGAGGGGGGGGCAGGGCCGTTTGATCTGAGACAGGAGCCTCAGGCTGGGGAGAAGGTCAGTTCCGGGTGGCAGCCAGGGCAGCGCCTTTAGATTCCACAGGAAGGCTGACTCTGGTCTCCTCAGGAGCCCCGGGGCACAAATGTCTTCTTGTGAACATTGGGAAGCCGGGTCTGTATCTCCAGGCAGCAGGGGGGAGGAGAGCTGGGGCAGAGGGCGCTTGTGAGCCAGGCCAGCAGAGGGCAGGCTTGTCCTGGGTGGGGGATCTGATGTGGGAGAGGCCGTGGGGGAAGCAGGGGGTCCTGCTGCTGGTCAGGGTGGGCTTAGGGCCCCCAGAGCCAGGATGGCCAAAGCTGTGCAGAAGGAGGCTCAGGGGGATTGCTCCTACCATTGATGGGGATGGTGTGGACACTTGCCACCCAATGATGAGATTGGTGTAGACCCCCAAATGCGGGGCCCTCCCTCTGTCTGGGTGTGGGCAGGATTCTGGAAGTCTTTGGGATCCGCACCTTCAGTGCCCCCCAGCTCCGCCTTCCCCTTTGTCAGAAGATGTGGGAGCTCCCCCTGGGCCTCCCCTGCAACCATTCCAGGCTTCAGCCAGCAGGACCCCCAGGAGGACGAGCACCAGCCCGGCCAGACCGAGGCGGATGACATTGCCCACCTTGTAATCCTGGGCCGCGGGACCTGGAGGGGGAGAGAAGTCACTGGGAGAGGGACAAGGCCCCCGATCTCTGGCCCCCATCAGTGGGGGTGGGATTCCTCCCCTCCAGGCCCGGCTCCAGCCCCTGTCCCTGGGCTAGGAGTCCTGGTCACTCCCTGACTGGGAGGCTGAGGAAGGGGCTGAGGGCGGGGCCCTGGGAGTGAAGCCTGAGGGAGGGGCTGAGGCAGCTTCCTTCCCCTATCCCTCCCCCTCAGGGCTTCCTCTGCAGGCCCCTGAGTCAGGCCCAGGTCCCTCTTCCCCTTGTCCTCACTTCCTCTCCTCCCCTTGGTTCTTCATCTCCCGCCATGTTGGGAACAGCTTGGGGAGGGGGTAGGGGGAGAAGCTTGTGGTGAGGAAGAGCCGAGTTCAGTTCCCACCTCAGACGCTCTCTGTGTGAGCCTGGCCCTGCCAGGAATGGCAGAAGCAGAGCCCCCTCCCCATAGTCCCTGCTGTGGCTGCGTGGGAGAGGGGCTGAGGCCCCGGGGGCCTGATGGGGAAGAGAGAGAAGGGAGCAGGTTTGGGGCCGCCCCATGCAGTGTGGATTTCCCTCCTTCCCTAGCTTGGAGCCCCTCCTGCCTGTGTCCCAGGCCTCCATTCCTCCTCACGCTCTGAGACAGGGGGGACCAGGCCCTGGCTCAGGCTGCAGGAGCAGCAGAGGAACAGAGACTCCCTCCCTGTGCTGAGGATGCCTGTTCCTCACTGGGTGGGGAGGGGTCAGAGCTTGGGTGCCTCCAGGGCTGGGGGGGAGGGGAGGATCCTTTGAGGTTCCTGGAACAAAGAGGGAGAAGTGTGAGGGGCTTGTGGGTATTACTTTCCCCACTGGCTCAGCCCTGGCCTCCTCAACCCCCTGCCCTGGGAACTGGAGATATTGTCTGTATGTGGGTAACAGGACTGGTAGCCAATGGGGAGGGGTCTAGAGGGCCCAGGGAGTAGAGGCCCAGGGTCTGGGGCCTTCTCTGAGCATGACCCGTTGCCCAGACTCTCCTTGCCTCCCTCTGAGCCTTCCCCCACCAGCTTCCTGGTCCCTGGGGGCCCCTGGGACAGGGCCCTTTGCAGGCAGCGAGGTGCCCCAGGAGCAGGGAGGGATGTTAGCAGGGCTGGGAGGGAGGGGGAGGGTCGGGGTCTCTCACCTGTGATCCTGAGCTTCACGGGGTCGCTGGGGGATGACCACTCACGGGGTGAGAGACTCTGAAAGCTGTAGCATCGGTACGTCCCTCCGTGGGTGGAGTCCACCACAGGGATGAGGAAATTGGCCTGAGACCCCTGTGCATGGGACTGGGCCCAGGCCTTGGTGACCTGTTCTCCGTCCTTGTACAGGGCAGACCGATCATGGGACAGCTGGGAATGGCACTGGAGGGTCACGGCCTGTCCTGTGGCCACCGTGGAGTTGGGCCAGGCCGAGAGGGAAGGTGAATGGTATACACCTGGGGAACAGAGGCAGAAGTTAGGGCTCTAAGGCTTCTCTTTCAGGATAGGGGCAGATCTGGCTGCTGGGGGGGGGGTGACCTGGGTCTACCTAGACCCCAGCCTGGGGATGAAGGAAGAAAGGAAACCTCCCAGCTTCTTGGGTAGAAGAACAGTATTGGAAACCTTGGAGGGGGGGAGGAAAGTGGGGAGAGAGAGAGAGAGAGAGAGAAACAGAGAGAGACAGAGATAGAGGCAGATAGACAGACAGAGACAGAGAGAGACAAGAGAAAGATAGAGACAGAGACAGAGACAGAGACAGAGACAGACAAAGGGAAAGGAGAGAGAGACAGACAGACAGACAGACAGACAAATTTGGGTCAGTTTTGGGAAAGGAGCCATGGTCACCTCCCTGGCAGGGGCTGGGAGCCCAGGCCCTGATCCTCTCTCATAGAATCTCTTCATTGGGGGAGGCTTGGAGTGGGGGCAGTTATGGCCGGTTATGACCCGAGTGGGCTGGCTCTCATCCCCAAAGCAGAGGCTACTCTCATTGGGGACCCTAGGCAGGTCCCTGGAAGGTTGATAAGAGGCTTGGCTGGGATTCCTGGTTCCCTTCTACCCTGACCTCCTACAGAGACCCCTGGGGCTACCCAGAGGAGACCCCCCCTTCACCCCCCCCCCAGGTCTGGCCTGGGGGAGGGCACAGAGCAGCAGCCGGCCCCTCCACTCTCCTCTGGCTTGAGAGAAGGAACCACCAGCTTTGTCTGGGCTCCTGAGCCCCAAGCTGAACCTCCCTCCTCCACTCTGGCCCAAGATGGGACCTGACTGAGGCAGCTGGACGTGCAGAGGCCGGAGCCCTGGCCTGGAGTCAGGAAGGCTCTGAGTTCAAATCCAGCCTCAGACATTTCCCAGCAAGATGATCCTGGGCTAGTCACTTCCTCTGTGTTTGCCTCAGTTCCCACCCCTCCCTCTGCCCCCCCCCCCGTGTAAAATGGGATAGCCCCCATCAGTCAGAGTTATCATGAGACAGTAATGTAAAGTGCTTGGCACACAGTAGGTGCTGTATAAATGCTGACTCCCTTCCCCTACTTGTAGCCCCAGGGGAGAGCAGAGGCCGGGACAGGGTAGAGGACAGGACAGGGCAGAGGACAGAAGGGCAGGGTCAGGGAGCAGCTTGGGACCAGGCTGGGCAGGGGAGGAGCTCAGGGGCTGCTGGGACCCCGGGCCAGCCCTGCCTGAGGGGTGGAGTGACCTGGACTTCCTCACCCGTGGCCACCAGCTCCAGGGGCTTACTGAGCTCTGACCAGTAATACTCTCTTTTGTAGTGGCAGGAGTAGGTCCCTGTGTCACTCAGTGTCATCGATGGGATGGAAAACTCAACCTCATCTTCCCGTGACAGCTCGGAGCTGATACGTTCGTATACAAATCCCGTATATTTCACCAGAAAGTATTCAGTAGCCTCCGGTGACCCCCGGCACCTCAAGGTCACATTTCTCCCCAGGGGCACGAGTGACCCATTCTCTGCACTGAGGGAGGGTCTGGGGAGCTTGTCTAGAAGGGAATGAGAGCTGTCAGCCCCAGGGGACCCCCGGCTCTCTGCTCCCTGAACTGGGTTCCCCCTTCAAGCCCTGCCAGGCCAGCCCAGACCCCCTCCCACCTCCCTCTCCTGGGGAGCTTGTCTGCTCTGAGGGGGGAAGGGGAGAAAGAGGGTGGGGGAGGGACTCACCTGCCTGCGTCCTCATCCTGTGGCCCAGACACAGCCCTGGCAGAGAGGACCCTGATTACTGTCGGTCAGCGCCCCCTCTCCCTCACAAACCTTATCCTCCCTGCCCCCAGCAAGGAGACAGGACCCAGAGCCTGGCTCAGAGACACCCCCACCTCGGGGCTTCCAGCTCCTCCCCTCTACCCTATCTTGCTGGCTGATCTCTGGCTTGTCAGGCCCCTTCTTTCCCACAAAATGGGGGTGGGCTGAACCTGGGGCTCTGTAAAGTCCCTTCCAGAGTGGGAGCTTCTTAGGACTCACCGAGGCACAGCAGGGCAGAGAGGACGGGGCTCATGGTGGTCCTAATGGGAGGGGGGCTGCTGGCCAACCCGGATGGAGGCACAGGATGCAAGCGGGGCTGGCTCTGCTCTGAGGTTCCCAAACTTCCCCTTCCTCTTTGTGGGTGCTGTCTCCTTGCTGGCCCCACACTGTGGGGGAGGGGGGCATTCACCTTGTGACACATGGAACAATTCTTGCTTTTTTGGTGTTAATTCTGGCTCCAGAACCTGGGAAAGATCCCCGGGGAAGTGGGAGGTGTCGGCCTCCCAGACCCCCCGCCTCCCAATTGGCAGGAGTTGGGCTCCCCAGGGGTCTGTGAATCTGACCCTGTAGACACGATCCTGCCCTCACCCAACCCTGGCTCTCTGAGACTGGGCTCAATCCCCAGCCCAGCAGAGCCTTCCCGGGTGCTGGTCACTAAGGAGTTAAAGGTTAACCTCCAAATAAGGGGCTGATGTGGGGGCTGCTTGGGGAGCTGATGCCTTAGGGCCCAGGGGCGGCTGTTCTGGAGTTTCCCCAGGAACTTGTTGGCTCCAGCCCATCCTTGGGACTGCCTGGGCCTCTGCCTTCTGTGGATGGGAGGCCTGGGACTCCTCGCTTGCCCCAGACTGGAGGGTCAGGTCCCAGGACAGGATTCCTCCTTTTGGGGTGTATGGGGTGCTCAGGGAGAACCTGCTCCTCCAGGGTGAGGGCTGCTCATCTACCCTTGGGGTTCACAAGTCAGACAATTCTGTGGCTCTGGCAGCCACTGTGGCTGCTGGGCTGTGAGATTGGACCCCCAGACTTACTGAGGCTAAGGGCGAGGTTTGCAAGGTGCCTCAAAAGGATTGTAGCCTTAGACCTTTTTCAAAGCAAGAGGCAGAGATTTTGTGACACTGCTGGGAGGAGACTCATTTCCCAAAGGGACTTTTAGCCATTAACAGGGAGGAAGATAAAGGGGTAAGTTCCTTAGAGGAATGGGCCATTAAGAAAGGCCAGGATGACTAAGGCAGGGGAGGGGCCTAGAGGGTTTGTGCCACACATAATGGGGGCGCTTTCTGATGAGCCCTGGGAAAAAGTAGGTTCTTTTATGGGGGAAAAACAAGCTCAGAGGTTCCCATGGCAACCTGGCCATCTGATTGGCCACAGGATCTGGGCTCAGGATAATCTTGTCAATGCAAGGAAGTGGAGAAGGCCCCAAAGTCCCACTCAGGAAGCAAAGGCCCATTTAAGCAGTCAGTCCTTCTCCCTGCTTGCCTCAGGCAGTGCCTTGGGTGGCAGTTCAGACCCTCTCCCTGGGAGCTCCCCAGCTCCCAAACCCCTGGCCTCCTTTTGCTGGGGTCCCTTTCACCCCCTCATGGCCACATCTGGCAAAACCTTTTTGGCAGCCAGCCTAAGCCAGGTTGTGGGTAAATACTGGTGCTGGAGGAGGATCCCTGGCAGATAAGAAGCCACTTTTCCATGGCAGAATGAGAGGGTGAGCACAACTTGTTCCCAAGGCCCCAAAGGAGGCAGGAGCCGGTTCAGTGGGAGCTTAGAGCTGGGTCAGACCCGGAAGGTGCCACGGGCCTCCACTGAGTTATTCTTAAAAGTCTCCCAGGACTCACACATGTCAGTGATTTCGTTTAATGTCTTTTATGTTTAAACTCACCCTGCTGCAGAGGATCAATCATCAAACTGAAGAGGGGACCCCAAATCGCTGAAAATCCTTAAAGGAGAAAATCTCTTTCAACTCTGTCTCAGTGAATGACACCCCTTCCCCTCCCGCCAAAGACAAACAGTTTCATGTTTGTTATCTGGGTGGGCTGTCTTGAAACTCATTGAATTCAGTTCAAATTTCAGGTCAAAGCTGAAATTGAGAGAGGAGCCAACCTGGGACTCCACCCATGAGTCCCCTTCAGCTTGTAGCCAAAGCCCCCTATTATAAAAGAGCCAGACTAAAACCCTCTCTTTGCAGAGGTGCCAAGTATGCCAGTGTGTGTGTTTGTAGTTGAAGAACTTCCAGCAGCTGTATGTAGTCAAGATAAGGTGAAGAACTTCTAGCAGCTGAACTTCCAAGGACATTTAACTTCCTCTTCTGTATTTTTAGTTTCTCTAGGTCTCTATGACCTGTGTGAGTATGTTGAGTGGTAGCCAATATATACTTAGATTTTAGACATATGTATTAACCTCGAATGATGACATTTATCATTGTTCAAGTTACCAACACCTGGCCAATTAGTTGCCTGATGTATGGTTCCTCCCAGAACTAGGAATCTGTAGTTTTTGGCACGAATAATATCCAATTAAGGGGTGGGGGGGGGACCCATCTCTTAATGTTCTCTAACTTATGATGTAATCCTTTGTATCTAAACCCCTTATAAAATCTGGTATACCTTTAATTTCCTTTCCTTCTTTTAGCCTTCTTCTACCGTGTGAGCTTTCTTTCCCTCCCCTTTTTTCTCTCCTCGCAAGTGGGAAATTCGTAAAATTACATGAGAAATTAATTAAAATAGCAACAAACTTTTTCTGGGCTTTTTACTTCGAGAGGTCTTTCTGGAGGTTCATTTTGAAACAAGGATTTCTATTTCCCTCTCAGTTTTGGGGCTGGCTTGTCCGATGGGAGTTCTTTAAAAGGGAAAGAGATGGCCTTTTGGCACATGGTACCTTTTTTTTAAACGGGGAAAATAGGGGGCAAAAATTTCCTTCCAGGGGGCTAGGTTTTTTTGTGGTCTTCTGGGGAAAAGCTCTTGGGAGTTGTTGGGTAGCCTTCCTCTCTCTTCCTGACAAGGGCAACCTTTGAGGGCCAGAAATTAAACTTTCAAAGGTGAAAAGGGGCAAAAAGGAATTGAAAGTTAATGAAAATGGGAAGAAATTTAAAAATCCTTGGAAAAAATTTTGGTTGGGACTTCAAAGAAATTCAATTTTAGGTTATTAAACTGGTTTTATCTGGTAAGGGAGCTGGGATTGTCCTCTACAAAATTGCTTTTGATTGTAATTTGTAAACTAAAGATTTTATGAAATTTGATTGGGTAGGTAACTAAAGTAAAAATTGATTTAAAGACAAGGAAAAGGGAAAAAAGCCAAAAGTTTAAATGGAGACGGTTAGAAGGGAAACAAGCTAATAGGATGGTTTGGTTGTGGGTGTGAGTTGTCTGCTTGCTTTTGGTTAAGAAAGGATGATTTAAAGAGTGAACACCTCTTACAAGGATGGGTTAAAGAAAGAAATTTGTCTTTTCTTTTTTTGTGTTTCAGTTTTAGAAATGGATAAAAGGAAAAATTTCAAAAAGGTTTTGATGTTTTTAATTTTCCGACTTATAAAAAAGAAGGTTTAATTAATATTAGGTAGATTTAAAACTCATGAATAAAGTTTTGGTTTTTTGAAAATTTTTGTTAGGAAACAAAATGAGTTTGGGGATTTTCTTCCTCACGAAGTTTTCTTTATTTTAATTTTCTATTTTTAAAAAAAATTATTATAGTAATTTCTTTTAAATTGAAACAGAATAGCTAAAGTAATTTTTTTCAACATTTATTTGGGAACTTCTGTTTATTTTTCCTAAACCTTAAATGTAAAGAAATTGGAAATAATTATGTTGAATTGTCCTATTTGTAAAATCTTAAGAATTTTAAATGTTTTAAATTGAAAGAAAAACTTTTCTTTTTAATTGGGTTGGATTCAAATTGAAATTCAAAGAAAAACAAAAATGCAAGTTTACCTTAAGGTAGTTTTTTTCTTTGGTTATTGTTTTTATATTGATAATTTGAAACTAATTAAGTTTTTGAAAGATAAACCACTTAATCAAATCTTAAAAGGTATTTAAGACAAAAAAGGATTTTTACAAAGCCAATTTTAATAGTTTAAATGAATTTTCAAAGGGCCTCCGGAAACACTTAGTGGATTTTTTGCAGGGGAAATATAAATTCACTCTTTATAAAACAAAATTTACCCAACTACTTCAAGATGAATTATTAAAGTTTCAGTTCTATATTTTTCAAAACAGAAAGTGAAACAAAAATTTTTCAAAAGGTTTTCTTTTTTAAGAATTTAACTTTATGCTGAAGGTTTAAAACATTTACCAGGATTTAAAGGGACCCAAGTTGATAAACTTTTGCCTCTTTCGAAATGTTTCCAGAAATTGGTTTGGATTTTCTTTTTTTTCCCAATTAAAATTTTCATTATTTTCTTTCATTTTTAAAAATTACAGGTAATTTATTCAGAATTGCCAAGTAATTTTTTTAAAATTATTTGGCACTCCTTCTTTCTGATTTTTTCCCAATTTCATTGCCCTGAAAATTGTCTGTTCATATTCCTTTGACCATTTATCAATTTGGGAAATGGCTTGGTTTTATAAATTAGGAGTCAAACCTCTTATTTTGTAAATGGGTTTATTGAAATTTATTGAAAGATGGCCCAGTTTTTGCCTCTTTAATCTTTGTTTTCGTTTTGTTTGTGTTTAGAGCTTTTTAATTTGTGTAATTTTCTTGCTAATGGTTTATTCGTCTTCATGCCAATTTCTTTTTTAAGTCGAAGGAGATAAACTTTATATTCCCATTTTTTATAATTTCCTCTTTAGCTAAATCTGGCCATTTTGATTTATCTTGGATGGTTTAGTGTAGCCGGCCAATTTTGCCATATAATTTGTGTATGCAGTTTTGTTAATGTTTTATCCAAAAGTTGGATTTTGGTTTGGTCTACTTTTGCCATGTTTGGTATTTGTCTGTTGTTTGGTTTTTATTTCTTGGCCTCCAAATGGTTTTTGGTGTTTGCTTTTGCTTTTAAAAGTTTTTAGATCAAGGTAAGAGGTTTCTTTTTGATTTTTTTCATTATTTTTTTGAGTTTTGTTTTATTATTCCTATGAATTTTTGTTTTTTTTGATTATTTTTTTTTTTGAGTTTTTATGTTAATAAATGGTTTTAGGGGTTTTCATCTTTGTTTATATTTTCTTTATAGTTAAATGGAGATTTTTTATTTTTTTGGTTTCAGTCTTTGACTTTATTTGTTTGGAAGTTTTTTGTAATTTTGTCTTTTAATTCCTGTATCTTTGGTAGGATTTTTTTTTTTGTGAAATTTGTTGCTGACAATTTCTTTTGTATGGGGCTGTTGGATTTTGTTGGTGAGTTAAAGTAGGGTTTTGTGATTTTTTTTTTTGCAATTTTTGGAAAGTTTTTGGATTTTTTTGTTTTATGAATTTGGTTTTTTTATGTAATATTTTTTAAAGGTGATGGTTGGCCTAAATGCTATTTGATTTTAATTTTTTTTGTTATTTGGCTGTGTTTCTAATATATTGAATATGGGACAAGTGGGCCTTGCTTTAGATTTTACGGAAAGATTTTTTTATGTTGTATGATAAACTTTGATGGTTTTAATATTGTTGATAAATTTAAGAGGTATTTTTTATACTTCAAGTGTTTTATTGGATTTTGTTTTTTAATGTTTTTTGCATTATTTGAGAGATATTGGCTTTTGGTTTGTTTTGGATGTAATTTTTAATAGGGTTTTCCTTTGAACAATGATTTGGGTTCTTCTTGGCTTGTTTGCCTGGAGTTTTTTTCTGTAATATTTCTGAATTTTTTATATTTTATTTAAGAAATTTTTTTAGCATTGTTATTAGGAATTAGGATTAAATTTTCTTTTCTGTTTTCGTATGATGGGTATAGTTTCTGGTGTTTTGTATTTGGATTTGTGCATTCAGTTTTTTTAAATATTTTTTGATATGATTGGGTTAATTTTTTTAAATGTTTGGTTTAGAATTCATATTCGTTTTCATCTGGTCCTGAGGATTTTTTTTGAGGGATTTTTATTCTTTTTTTTTAAGATTGGGGCTTGTTTAAATTTTATTTCCTATGTAATTGGCTAAGTATTTTTTTAGGATTTTAATTTTTTTGTTTTTTTGATGTTGGGCAAGTAATTTAATTTTTCTTTTCCTTCATTGTGGTTTTAGTGGTTTCCCTTTCTTTTTAAGATAATTTGATTTTCCTTTTTTTTTTTTAATCAAGATTTTTTCTTAAGGGTTTTGTTTCTGTTTTGTTGGTTTTTTTAGAAAATTTTAGTTTTTTAATTAATTCGTTTTTGCTTTTCAATTTTATTGATTCTTTTTTTTTTTAGAATAATTAGTGTTTGATTGGGGGTTTTATTTGTTTTTTTGTATTTTTTAGTTGGCCATGTTGATTTCTTTTCCTTTTTATGAAGTAAGTTTCTAGATAAAGTGAAATTTCCTATTACCCTTTTGCTATCACATTTTGGTGTGATTTTCTGCTTTTTTTGGGTGGGTTATGTTTGATTTGTTGTTTACCAATTTTTTTAGTATGAGATTTTTAGTTTCCAATTTTTTTTGGCTACTTTTGCCTGTTTTGTTGAATGTTTTTTGCCTGTTTTGGGCATGTTTTTTTTTGCTTTGCATTGAGTTTGAGGTTTTTTTCTAATATATGGTTTATTTTTTGTATAGGTTCATGAATTGAAAAGAAGTGACCTTTTTCTGTTCATTTTTGTTTTTCCAGAGGTCTATCATATTTAACTTTTTGTATTTATTTACTTTTGACTTTTTTTATTTTTTTGTGGTTTGATTTATTATTAGAGTGCGTTGAGATTCTCACTATTATAGTTTTGCTATTTTTCTTGCAGTTTCTTAATTTTTTAAGAATTTAGATGCACACTTGGTGCATATATGTTAATATTGTTTGCTTTTATGCTATTCCTTAGTAAGATAAGTGCCTTTCTTATCTTTTAGTTAGATCAATTTTGTTTTTGCTTGATTCTGAGATTGGATGGCTACCTGCTTTTGATTCACCTGGAAGATAGTAGATTTGCTCCATCTTTTTACTTTGTTCTGCATGTATTCCATGCTTGTGTGTTTCCTGTAAAAATATATTGTAGGATTCTGGTTTTTCAATTCTTGGTTTCTTTATGGGGAGTTTTATATTCTTATGGTTAAAATAAACTTATTGTTTGTTAACCCTTTTGCTTTTTCTTCTTTCCCCTTTTCCAGTATTAACTGTGAGCACCACTTGCTTCTCCTCCCTTTTTAGTATCCCTTCCTCCCCACCTTTAGAGTTCCTCCCTATCTTCTTCCTTTCCCCACAGTTTCCGATTTCTTCGTTAGCTTATTCCTTCCTTTTCCTTTTCCTTCTTCACTTTTCAAATGAGATGGGGAAGTTTCACCATACATTGAATATGTCTATTAAGTTAATTTTATGGGCAAATACCCTATATTCATCCCTTCCATTCTTTTCTGATATAATAGGTTTTTTGCTCTTTGTGAGAAAGTACCCCACTTTACCTTTTTTGATACAATGTCTTTTCCACCTTAATTTCTAGAACAAGGTATATGTGTATTTTTTATACATCTTTACAGCAGAAATATAGTTCCAAGATTTTTACCTTTTTAGGTTTTTCTTGAGTTCTATATTTGGAGATCAAATTCTTTGTTAAGTTCTTGGTTTTTCACAAAAATAGGTGAAATTTACTTATTTTGTTGAATGACCATCTTCTTCCTTGGAAAGATGCTATTCTGGTGGTGTTATTTTGTTGATCCGAGTTTTAGCCTTTCGGAATATATTATTCAGGCCCTTCGATCTTTTAATGTGGATGTTGCTAGATCTTTGGGTGATCCTTGTTGTGGCTCCTCTTATATTTGAATTGGTTTTTCTAGCGCTTGGAGTATTTTTTCCTTCGTTTGAGGGTTCTGCATTTGGCCACTATATTTCTTGGTGTTTTGATTTTAGGATCCTTTCAGTGGGTGATCGATGAATCTTTCAATGTCTATTTTACTCTCTGTTTCTATGACTTCTGGGCAGTTCTTTGATAATTTCCTGGAAAATAGTGTCAGGCTCTTTTTTTTTCATCTATGGGAGTCAATAATTTTCAGATTGTCTCCTTTAGACCTATTTTCCAGGTCTGTTGTTTTCCCAGAAGGTTTTCACATTTTCCATTGTTTGTTTTTTTTTGGTTTTGTTGACTGATTCTTCTTGTCTCCTGAGTCATTCAATTCCATTTGTTTTTATTCTGATTTTCAATGAAGTGTTTTCTTCACTCACTTTTTTATATCTTTTTCTAATTGTCCAATTTGTTCTATGGAATGTTTTTCCATTTTGCTAATTTTATTCTTTGTGAGGCTGTTTTCTGTTTCCAGTTCACTAACCCTATTTTTTCAAGGATTTGTTTTCTTTATCCACTTGTTTTAAATGAGTGGAATGACTTCTAGACTCTCTTGCCAAGCCTCCTCTCCTTTTCCAATCTTTCTTCTAGCTCTCTGTGAGAGCTTTTTTCCTTTTCTATGAGACCATCTGTGTGAGGAAAGATGATCTTCCTCTGTGGGATTCACCTGGAGACAGTCTGTTTTAGTCTCTCAGGGTTTAGTCTCCTCGCTCTCTGTCCGTATAAAAGCTGTCAATCGTTAAGGTCCTTTTCAACTTTTTGCTCATTTTGTCAGAGAAGAATCAGAGACAAACTAGCAAAGAAAAAAAAAAGGAAAAAAAACCTAAATGGAATATGCTTTTTTGGGGGAGGGGCTGGGTGGCATTACCGAGCTTCCTCTACAGACTGAGGGGGCAGCCACAAGGCACTAGCAGGACTGTGCTGCACCTGCACTCTGAGACTCTGAGAGCGTGCTGAGACGCTGTGGGGGAGGGGTGGCCAGGTCCCAAGGAACTCCAGCTGTTTGGGGTTGTATTCTTCACCCCTGGTGTTTTTAGCTTCTCTGCTGGGCTACTGACTTGCTGCCAGGGCAAAGTATCCAATCCTGTAGCGAAGCTCTCCCTGCAGAGACGGCTGAGATCACACCCCCACCCCCTCCGGTCTGCTCAGCTGTGAGCTGCCTGCCGAGCTCCTGCTGCCGCTGCCCTCAGCCTGTACCCAATCTAAAACCGTCCCACCCTTGAGCAAAAACAGAGCTTTCCTGGCAAATCTCAAGGATGTCTTCTTGGTAACTATTTGTGTTTTTTTTTTTCAGTCAGGCATTAATTCAGAGGCTTGTAATGAGATGGATTCTGAGAGAAAATGCGGAGCTTACACAGCTGTGTGCCTCCTTGCCGCCATCTTGGCCAGAAGTCCGGGATTTTTCTATGTATTGGATATTTTAAAAAAAAATGATTGATATAATATTCAATTTATGGACCATCTACTTGGGTATGTAAGAATTGTGTGAGCATTCTGGGATAAATTTCTTATTGTTGAATGTCTCACGATATATAGATGATCCTTTTGTGGCAGGGTAGAAAAGAGTGACCTTGTCCAAGTCAGTTTGTTAAATTATTTAGGGACACAGGGACTGAGAATTTCTTAAGACAAATTGCAATTTGTGAAATATGAGGTAAAATATTTAAGTCATTGTATAAGTGAAGGGAAAAAGAGATTAGCCCCTGCAGGTGGAGGGATTCTTGGAATTCTAAGTTTAGATGAAAAGAGCCTCTGGAAAATTTCTAGGATTTGGTACTGTAGAACTCTGGATTGATGAAATGCATTATTAAAAGTCTTTATACTATTTGTTAGAAGAGAAACCAAGATATAGTGCAATGGGATTCAGAAGGAGGAACACTTTTTGAAAATCTACACAGAGTGTTGATGTCAGCCCCTGTATTAGTTTTGCCATCGTTAGAAAAGCCTTTTCATTTATATGTAAATATGGTAAACAGGGTGGCTTTAGGAGTATTGGCACAATTAAGGGGAGGACAGCAACCCCCAGTAGCCTTTTTGTCAAAAATGTTAGACCCAGTGGCAAAGGGATGGCCTATTTGTATTCAAGCAGTGGCAGCTACAGCACTTTTAGTAGAAGAAAGTCGGAAGTTAAGCTTTGGGGGCAGTTTAATAGTGAGTGTCCCACACCAAGTTCGAGCAATTCTGAATCAAAGGGCCGGGTGGGGGCTAACTGATTCAAGGATTTTAAAATATGAAGCAATTTTGCTGGAAAGAGAAGATTTGGTACTCTCACCAGACCATGACCTTAATCCAGCCATGTTCTTATCTGCTTCCCCTGGGGAACACATGTCCCTTGAACATGATTGTCTAAATGTGATTGCTTACCAAACTGAGATTAGGGAAGATTTGCAGGAGGCCCTTTTGTTAAAAGGTGCTCAGTGGTTCATAGAGAGGTCCTCACAAGTAGTTAATGGGGAAAAGGAAAAATGGATATGCTATTGTTGATGGGGAGGACTTGACTCTGGTTCAAGCTGGATCCTTGCCAAAAGAGTGGTCAGCTCAAACTTGTGAATTATATGCATTAAATTAAGCCATAAAATTGCTTGAAGGAAAGAATGGAATCATATATATATATAGATAGATTCAAAATATGCCTGGGGAATTGTATTTGGGAATATTTGGGAAAATATGGGAAGAAAGGGGAATGGTAAATAGTAAAGGTAAGGGATTGGCACACAGGGCATTGGTTACTGAAATTTTGACTAATCTTATGTTACCTAAGAATGTTGGAGTGATTCATGTGCAGCGGGATGAAAGAGGAGATTCATTTGAGACAAGGGGAAACTGCTTTGCAGATGAGGAGGGGAAAAGGGCAGGAGAAGAGGAATCTGTAAGTACAGAGATGATGGTGCTAATTCTGGCATTTCTGCCTCCAATGCCTCCACCTTCCCTTACCCCAGAAGAGAAGCAGGAAATTCAAAGCCTTGGTGCTCAGGAAGATAAAGAGGGATACTGGCTCCTCCCTGACGGCAGAGAGGTACTTCCACATTTACATCAGGGCAGTCATTGGGGTGTCCAAGACCTGTGTGATGTGGTGCTGACTAAGTTGGTGGTACTGGCTTGTACACAATATCAGGCAACTGGCCAGCGGGTGTCCTGTGAAGAGGACAAATAGGGCGGCCCAATGACAAGTCCAGAAAGGAGGAAGCCCCCGGTATCAGGCCTTTCCAAAGCATTCAGGTGGACTTTACTGAGCTGCCACTAGTGGAGCGTCTCAAATATCTGTGGTCATAGTGGACCATCTGACCTCATGGATGGAAGCCTTCCCCCCACTTGCTTGGGCAACTGCCTTGGCAGTTGTAAAAGTCCTCCTTGAGCATATATCATTCCAGGGTATGGGTTGGTGGAGCAGGTAGATTTGGACCAAGGCACCCATTTCACAGTTAAAATCCTCTGATCTGTGACCCAAACTCTAGAAATATCCTGGGACTTACACATCCCATGGCATCTCCCCTCATCAGGTAAAGTGGAAAGGATGGATAAGGAAATTAAACAGCAACTGACTAAATTGGCATTAGAGACACAATTGCCCTGGACCAAGTGCCTTCCCCTTGCCTTATTAAGAATTAGAACAAAACCCAGGAGGGATGTGGGGTTATCACTTTATGAATTATTGTACGGTCACCCTTATCCAAAAGGGATTCAAAATTCTTCCTTGGATCCAATATTTGAAACCAAGGATTTGTTTTTAAGGAAATATGTCATGTCTATACTGCAACATCTGAAAACTTTACAACTAAAAGGGCTTATTGCTCAGACTCCTCCCTTAGGATTCACAGTGCATAAGTTCTAGCCTGGAGACTGGGTCCTGGTTTGGACATGGAAGGAGGACAAGCTGACCCTGAGCTGGCAAGGACTGTTCCAGATCCTGTTGACTTCAGATACGGCGATACACACCAAAAAGAGAAAGGTTGGACACATCACACTCGAGTCAAAGGTCCTGTGGATGCACCAAAGAAGTGGGCAGTAGAGATTGATCCAGGAACCTTGAAAGTGCGGCTGAAATTACAGGAAACTTAGCAAAGACTGATGAATTGTGAATGTAAAATCTTTTTGACTTGTCTCATTTGGGGAACTCTCTTGGGACTTTTCTTGTTTGTGTTAGATATTATATTTTGCTGAACTGTATTGTTAGGAATTAGGGATATTATATACCATTAGGAAGAATAGGGGTGTGAACCAAACCCAAGGGGCCGGAGACTGTGTCTTGTATATACATGTATGATTTTATGTGGGTACACCTTTTGTACTGGTACCTCGAGAGCAGTGGGGTATGAAACTACCTTTCAAACCCTGATCCAAACAGTAGCCACTAGCTTTAAATTGACTGACTGCTGGATATGTAGGGGACCCTAACAACTCACCGATGGCCCTGAGTACCTCTCCCTTCATTTCCAGCCCGGATATTGAGTAATAGATCAGTTGTACATGATGGTACAGGATTTTGGTCAGATCAGGAGGAACATCAGCGGAAACTAACTAATGCTGTCCCAGGAGGACATTGTTTAAATGAAACAGGCACAGGGCCTTGGAGGGAGAAAGTAAATGCGAATGGACTTTTACCCACCGGCCAGAGAAGGTAGATATTATAGATTGTAGTAAATATAAAAATAGATAGAATAAAACAAGTATTGTTTGTGACGATGGGTCAGTGCTTACAGCTGATCTTCAAACTTCTTTTTGAATCAGGGTTAGAATGTCCTCTTAAAAATTTGAATAATTTTTTCTAATTGATGTGTTTCCAATTTCAAATACAGTTTTATCCAATTAATATTCTTCAGCAATTTTTGATAATCATTTAGAGCAACTAAATTATCCCTTCTAATTTCTATTTTAAAATTGGCCTAGAATCAGTGAAAGATTGCATCCAGAATGCCTCTGTTCCTGTCCTCCAAAATCTTCACCATCTCGACTTTTTAATTTTTATTATACATATAAATATATTTAGGATTATAATAACTTTTGTAAGATGTTATTAATAACTGCACCATTCTTTCACCTTTTTTTAAAAAATCATTGTGAGGAGTGGCACAGCAAAGAATACCTATTTCCCCCCCAAATCAGGTTTAACATGATGACAATCTACTCCTCCAGGCATAACCTTCAATCCTCGCAATGCCTGTGAACTATATCCCAAAATGAGACATATTATACCAGCAGGAAGTGAACACAAGTGTTTCTCTAGTAGGGGGAGAATATATTCTATATTATCTCTAATCGGTGTGACTCTGAGGGGGGCAAATAAAGGCTGGCACTTCTTGGGGCAACATACATTAAATCTTGTCCTGTCAATAAATAGGATTTAAAGTATTTTGTTTGCAGACCCAGCTTGGGGAGAAATAAGTGAAAGTGCCCATTATTTGACTAGGGCTAATGCTGGGAATGGTTTCCTGATATCAAATTACTTTCCTATCATTCTGAGAGTGATATTCAAAAGCCCAATGTCTGTCCTTCCTGCATTTTGGACTTAATGTCAGAGGTTTATCTGCTAAATTATGATGAAGGGCAATCTTTGTAGTAATACAATTTTTTCTTATGTGACCAAATTGTCCATAATTAAAACTTCTACGAGAATTTGAAAATTTTTTAGATAGCGAACTTAGTGCATCTGCTTGAAATGTAGAAATCCCAATATTTGGACACCTTTAAATCATTTCTACTTAAGTCATTTTCAGTTTTCCCCCAGCTAATACTTTCTTACAATCGGCAAGTTCCTTCAGTAAATGTGGTGTTCTTTTTCTTTTTTATAAAATATGATGGTTCTCTCTGGGAGCAGGTTTCTTGGGGACGTTTTCTGGAGGCAGCCTTAGTTTTGGTCCAAGTAATAATCACCTCAAATGCAGAAAGCTGATAAAATCCAAATGTTTATTTTTTTACTTCCAAGTCTTGTCTCTTTCCTTGGGCCCAGGTAGCTTTCTTAGAGGCCTATCTTTCAGTGGAGAAGCTAAGAAGGAAAGTCTGCCACCATGGTGGGGTGAGATGGGATGAATG
This sequence comes from Sarcophilus harrisii, assembly GCF_902635505.1. Classification (NCBI taxonomy): domain Eukaryota; kingdom Metazoa; phylum Chordata; class Mammalia; order Dasyuromorphia; family Dasyuridae; genus Sarcophilus; species Sarcophilus harrisii. Next base: position 601,557,630 of record NC_045428.1, read on the forward strand.
AATCTGGCTCTGCCTCTGAGAGTGAGCTTCTTCTGAAATAACTGACGCTCCCCTCTCAATCTTTTCAACTGAACTCTGCTGACTGAGCTCAGCTGTTTTTTATGCTCTCTCAAAGGTTGACTCCTCCTCTGAGAGTGGGATTGTGGGTTTCTGACTTGTGAATCTCATACTGAATACTGACTTGTGAATTTCCCAAAAGTGTGAACTCCAATGAGTACTTAAATACATTAGTGAGCTGGAGAATTTGCTAATTGTTGCACAAGAAAAATCGGATTTAGAAAGATAAAAATAACCTGGGAATAAAACCAAAAATATAAGCAGCCCACACCGATTTCCAATGTTCTTTTGCTGGATGTAGCTGGTTCTGTTCATCACTGATCAATTGGATGAGTTCTTTATACTTTAGCTTCTGCCTTAAATACTCTAATTTGATTAAAACTGATCCAACAAGGCCAGCAAAGTTTAGGATCATCACTAATCAACTCAACCCAATCTTGGCAGCAGAAGGGACAGTCAGAATGATGTTTCTTAGGCATTTGAAGGACACACGGTTGTTCTGAGAACTGCCCGAACTTCCCTTTTGTCTTTACCACACATCTGTCCCATTTTAAAGGTGAACACTCAAAGAAAATAATACCACTTAATTAACAAGTAGCCATTGTACACAAACACAAGAACCACATAAAGGAATGTGATAATATAGAAACACAAATACCAATAACCCACACTGTGAGCAATTCACTTAGATTACAAGAGTAAACATTTCTCAGTTCTAACCAAGCATGCAATTAAACTGTTCATTTCAATTGGTTTCAACCACACACAAAACTAACCACATAAGCAATTCTTAATGGACAGAAAATGGACCTTGTGGTCCATAGCCAGACATGCATTTATAAAAGAGAAAAGATACATGCAAAAGCCAATTCATGTGCAAAAATAGAACAGGTCTTCCCAAACTGAGCAATTAATGACAAAAATGATCCCGATCAAGAAAAGGATCTCATGGTGAAAAGCAGGCTTGATCAAAGACTTGGGCTTAATAGTGGAGTGAGAGTTGGAGCAGTGAACCGGCCAGACAAATGGACTTGTGACTCTGGGAAAAAGGTCCAGTTTTTAGAGATCAAGCAGCGGTTTAGTTAATCACTTTCAGAAGGAGGAATACAGTTTACAAACTGGCAGTTCTCCTGTGTTGCCCACAAATCATAAATGGGAAGGGAAGGGAAGGTGGATGACAATACAATCAGTGTTAGGGCCTGACACTTTCCCATGACAAGTCCAGGAATCCAGGACAATATGGGTGTTCTCCAGGGCTGTGGAAACAGTTTGTAAGTGATTGTTCCAAATCGTGGGAATGGTTGCTTGGTGTGGGGGATAGGACTAGAGTTCTGTGATGGGAACAAATTCTACAGTCTGAGAGTCACTTCACCTCACATATCCAGGAGGATATTCTCAAGAATTACTTGATCATTTCAAGCTGCCTTATAGGACTGCCTCCCAGGCCAGAATAGGCAGCTCTGAGAAATCAAATTTATTCTCATATTCATTACACATGTCATCTTAAAAATTTTTTATAGCTTTTTATATAGAAAGCATGTACATGGGTAATTTTTCAATGACGACCCTTGCAAAAACTTCTGTTTTCACTTTTGACCTCCTTCCCTCCACCCCCTGCCCTCGATGGCAGGTAGTCCCATAAAGCACACGTCATCTTGATAATTATGAAGATCATAATAATTTTTCTTCACTCCTAATAAGAAAATAGAGGATTAAAAAGGGAGGGGTGTGATACTGGCATGCCGCAATCAATGAATCCATCTATTCAGTCAGCTAAGGGCTTTAGACTAGAGATACAAGTCTTTGCATGTGCTTTCTGTAATACAATCTATTGAATATTTCAGCATACTTATTAATTTACCATCAGTAGTTAAGTATGAAGGTAGATATGCATTATCTGATATTCAAAATATTTAGCTGCTGGTGTTTGGGAGGAGGGCACAGAGAAACCAGAATTGACTGATCCTGCTATGTGCCAGGCCCTTTAGAAGTATTATCTCACTTTATCCTCAAAGCCCCCCAGGAGGAAAGTGCTATTCGATTGAGGCAGCCTTAGGGATGAAGTGACTTGCCTAAGGAGACAAGTTCTGGAAGTTTCTGAGGTTGGATTTGAACTCAAGTCTTCCTGACTCCAGTTCTGAGGCTCTATCCACTGACCCACCTCTTCCTTAGCAGGGTAGATAGAGTCACACAAAGGGTGAATCATTAGGAGAATTCCATTAGACTTACAATTTAGTGAGCTTCTTTTGCCAGAAAATTCAGGGAAATGTGAAATATATGAAAATAAAAATAAAAATTTATCTGTTTTCTATGATTTAACTGTGAATGCAAGCCAATGATGAATTCTTTTTGTCTTTTTTTTTCCTGAGGCAATTGGAATTAAGTGACTTGCTCAGGGTCACATAGCTAGGAAGTATGTGTTTGAGGCCAGACTTGAACTGAGGTCCTTCTGACTTCAGGGCTGGTGTTCTATCCACTGCACCACCTAGCTGAATTCTTATTACTTGATTAACGATCAATGATGATTTTCTTAATTACATAAGGGATTTCTGGAATTAGGGTCTAAATGCAAAATGTTTCATAGAGGATTCAGTCTCTAACAGAGGGACAGATTCTTGGAATTAACTAGGAAGAAAAGGCATTTTTCAACAACAAAATTTTCCTACTTCCTTCAAGTCCCAGCTCAAACCCCACCTTCTGCAGGAAACCTTTCTTAACCTTCTTTAATGTTAATGCCTTCCCTGAAGATTGCTCCAAATCAATCCTGTTTATATCCAGCATGTATATAACCATTTGCATATTGTCTTCCCCATTAGTCTATCACAAGGTCCATTTTCTGTCAATTTTATTTCTGTAAGAATTGCTTATGTGGTTAGTTTTGTGTGTGTTTGAAACCAGTTGAAATGAACAGTTTAATTGCATGCTTGGTTAGAACTGAGAAATGTTTACTCTTGTAATCTAAGTGAATTGCTCACAGTGTGGGTTATTGGTATTTGTGTTTCTATATTATCACATTCCTTTATGTGGTTCTTGTGTTTGTGTACAATGGCTACTTGTTAATTAAGTGGTATTATTTTCTTTGAGTGTTCACCTTTAAAATGGGACAGATGTGTGGTACAGACAAAAGGGAAAATAGACACCAGTTTATTGGTTTTCTTTGCATTCCAAACAATTAGCACAGTGTGGGGCATACAGTAGGTACTTAATAACTGCTTCTTGATGTCTGGACTACGCATGCTTCTTCATTCCACAGGCTAGGATATAACATTGCAGTGTATCCAACGGTTCAAATTTACAATTTTGCTCTGGGATGAAGCCACATTCTGCTAGAGAACGAACATGGGAAGGTTTAGGTTAGAAATGTAACTTAAGTTCTGTAGAATCCATTAAACAACTAGTTTTATTTTAGTAGCTTTTGAAAAGGGGGGTGTTTCTTAGAGTGATGGAACAAGATCTACTAGGTCCTATTTGGGCTCAGAAAACTACAGGCAAGGGTATTCCACCCTCAGGAACAAGCTCCCACCTTAAGGCAACCCTGGACAGCTCCTGAGAGGAAGAAATGGCTCACAGGTACAGGCTTCCCCCATGGCAACCATGGACAGCTACCGAGAGAAGGCGATGGCCCATAGGTAAAGACTTCCTTTTTCTCTCTCACTCCCCAAGCCAAAAGGAGAACTCCACTCTGTTTTCCTCTGCTTTGTCTTTTGGACAGAGAAGGGATGCTCAGAGGACTGAGAGTAGACAATTCTCCTCTTGGACAGGCGTCACAAAAGCTGGCTCCCGAGTTCCCTCCTGACAACAGCCTCCAACAATCTCCTCACTAGAAACCAGTAAGTGATTACTCTTTTCCTTTACCAAGGTGTCCCAGGAAGGAATGGACTTTTTCCTTGTCAAGACCAATGCCTTGCATGGAACCCCCTTCCATCTTCTCTGGGCAATTTCTCCCTAGTCATTCCCTCCCTGCAGGAATTAATTCTTCCATATCTCCTGGTTGCTTCCTAGCTGCCTACAAGCACACCCTCCACATTAAATTCTGAAAAACAAATCTAAATCGGCCCTGACCTTACTGTTCCCTTCAGCTGTCCTTTGTTTATAGGCAATCTCCTGGATAAGACCATTTGTGTTTATGACTTTCTCTATTTTTCACTCATTTCCCCTCTCCTTTCTCTCTGGTTCCTGACATCCTCACTCCATTGAAACTGTTTTCTCCAAAGTTGTCAGTTATCTCTTTTCTTCTCAGTGGAATCTCTTTTCTTGCTACTCATCCTTTTTGAGTTCTTTCTCCTGCCCTGAATGCTATTGACCAATGCCTCCTCCCAGTTGGTCTCTCTCTATGGTTTTTGTGATTCTGTTGCTTCTTGGCCCTCCTCCTGGCCACCTCCATATTCTTCCCAAGTCATTTTTGCAGGATACGCTTCCATATCACACTCTTGAACTGTTTCCTGCACAAGATTGTTTGTGGTGCCTTCTTTTCTCTCTTTAAACTCTCGGTGATCTAAGTATTCATTTAGCTTCTCCATACACAGGACTCCAAAGTCTATGTAACTAACTTCAATCTCTTTGCTGAGCCCTCGAACTCCACCATTAACTGTCAGTTTGACAGTTCTATTGGTATGTTTGTGGCCATCTCTAAGTCATCTTGGACAAAATAGACTTATTATCTCATGTCACAATAATGTGTCTTATTTCTTTGGAAGGCACCCCAGGCACCTACAGTCAGCATCTCAGGGTCTTTCTCCACCTGACCCCTTATGTCAATCATTTACTTATTTTTTTCCAGTTCTCATTTCATTCCATCTCTCTCATCCATCCCCACCCTATCATCCACCCAGTTACAATTCATAGTTAGTTCATGTCCTAATCATCTCTCCCCTGGATAATTGCAGGTGCATCATCCTGTCTCCAAACCACTCTCTACAGTTTCTAAAATGGCATTCCTTTAGCCCAGGTCTGACTAAGTCATTCTTCATGTTTCCCCCGACCCCCAAGTTCAGAATCTTATTTTCAAATTCAATTTTATTTTGTTTCCAGCTTCAATTTTTTCCCTCCCTTCTTTCCATCCACTACCCAGTGAGAAAGTGGGAAAAACAAAGCTCATTATAATATATAAAATTATGTAAAATAAATCTCCTTATTTGCCATGTTCAAAAGAAAATCTCTTTTGACCTATTTTCTGAGTCTATCCACTCTCTCTGGACAGGGATAGCGTAATTCCTCATGAGTCATCTGGAATTGTGTTTAGATGTTGGGGGTTGATGCAGATTTCTGGGTTTCTCCTAGCTTCCTTCATCCTCTGTCTCTTTTGTCTGCTCTCTCCCATGTACTACCTAGTTGCCTCCCATATAACTTTTAATAAACCTGGTCATATTGCTCAAGAACCTCAGTGAGAAGCCAGGACTGCATTGAAGTGCAGGCAAGAAGTGTGTCTTGTGGAATATAAAAATTGGCTGTACTAAGAAAAATGGGTTGGGATTCATATGTGGCTAATCATGCTTCTTTCCAACAATCACTGAATACGTGACCTCTTAGTGTACTGTTTTCTTATTGTAAATAAACCCATTCTTTGCCACAAACCTCATGCCTGTATTTATTTGGGTTTGTGAATTCTTTCACAAAGCCTAGCATTGGCCAAAGGGATCCCTTTGCTCTTAGGGGATCTCTCAGCCCTTATTTCTGACACCTCATCATGAACACACATATTTTTTTCCATGAGGAAACTTCCTGCAAAACTGAGAATTTGAGGCCCTGCTGCTGCAGAGATAGAAGTTGTCTTAGCACTGTGTTCTTCACTATCATTGTATCTTTAAGTTTATTCCCATTTTTTTTTTAACCTCTCAACTCTTCCAGGGACTTTTTGTGTATTTGTTGGAGAGTGAATCCCAAACTATTTTGAGAAATATCCCATATAGATTGATCATGAAAAGGTGATCCAAATCATTATTGATCGGAGAAATGCAAATTAAGACAACTCTGAGATATCACTACACACCTCTCAGATCTGCTAAGATGACAGGAAAATATAATGACAAATATCAGAAGGGATGTGGGCAAACTGGGACACTGATGCATTGTTGGTGGAGTTGTGAACTGATGCATCCATTCTGAAGAGCAATTTGGAACTATGCTCAAAAAGTTATTAAACTGTGCATACCCTTTGATCCAGAAGAGTTATTACTGGGTTTATAACCCAAAGAGATACTAAAGAAGGGAAAGGGACCTGTATGTGCCGGAATGTGTGTGGCAACCCTCTTTGTAGTGGCCAGAAACTAGAAACTGAGTGGATGCCCATCAGCTGGAGAATGGTTGAATGAATTGTGGTATATGAATGAGATGGAATATTATTGTTCTGTAAGAAATGAGCAGCAGGATGACTCAGAGAGACCTGGAGAGTCTTACAGGAACTGATGCTGAGTGAAATGAGAAGGACCAGATCATTGTACATTTAAATAATACTATGTGAGGATCAATTCTGATGGACGTGGCTCTTGTCAACAATGAGATGATTCAGACCAGTTCCAAGAGTCTTGTGATGAAGAGAATCTTCTGCACCCAGAGAGAGAATTGTGGGGACTGAATGTGGACCACAACATAGCATTTACACTCTTACTCTTATTGTTTGTTCACATTTTTGTTTTTCTTCCCAGGTTATTTTTACCTTCTTCCTAAACCGATTTTTCTCGTGCAACAAGATAACTGTATAAATAAGTCTACATATATTGGATTTAACACATACGTTAACAGATTTAACATGTATTGGACTATCTGCCATCTGTGGGAGAGTGTGGAGGGAAGGAAGAGAAGAGTTAGAGCAGAAGTGTTTGCAAGGGTCAGTTGTGAAAAATTGCCCATACATATGTTTTTGTCAACAAAAAGCTATAATAATAATAATAATAATAATAATAATAATAATAATAAAGGTTGATCATGATCCACATTTGAATAAATGTCTCTCCCCCAAAGTTAGATTATTTTTTTCTCTTTATGAAGGGGCAGCACACTGATGGGGCGCTTAACTTTTTAATGGTGGGGAGATAGCTACTTTCAGGCTCATTCATTGAACCAGAGATAACAGTCCCTCCCTGGGTATCCAACCTGACAGTTCTAGTGTGAGATAGGAGAGTAAGATATTGGAGATACTGGGATATATTTATATGACCGGGAGTTTTGCTTTCAGGACCATAATTCAGCTGTGATCGTCACCAAATAAGGATCCTGGATAATAAGGCATGGAGATATATACAGATATAGATGTAATGTGTGGGCTAGCTCTCTGGAGAGCCTCAGGATCAGTCAGAGTCAGGATCAGTCAAAGTCCTTGGTCTTTAGGAGAAGTGAAGGAGGCAGCAAGCTGCCACTGGACTTGCCAAAGATGAATCCTGGAGTCTGGAGTCTGGAGCCTGAAGTCTTCTCTCCTCAGCATGCTGCGGCAGAGAGACTCTGATCTCTCACCCTCGGCCCTCCAATCCTTCCCTACAATTACCTCACCACATCACATCAGCAATCGCCAATCATGAGGGGGGGCCATCACATCACAGTATCATATAGAATGATTATCTCCCATTGAGTAGGTAATTAGCCTTAAGTACTCTGCTGTTCTGGATTCAAGTGCACCTTTTCAGAGTTCCAGCCCTCTACATATAGATATAGATAGATAGATTTTTTTTTGTTTGTTTTTGAGGCAATTGGGGTTAAGTGACTTGTCCAGGGCCACACAGCTAGGAAATGTTAAGTGTCTGAGGTCTGATTTGAACTCAGGTCCTCCTGATTTCAGGGCTGGGACTCTAACCACTGCACCTTCTAGCTGTACAGATGGATATATTTTTTAACACCTTCAGTTTTTTTTTTTTTAAATTTTGAACTTAAAAGACCAAAAAGTCAGCATTTGTATAGTCGCAGCAGAACCAAAGAAGAGGATTCTTTATCAAACCGTGAATCTCTTTTATTGTTTGCTTTTTAAAAAAGTAAAAGCGTGCAATACATTTTGCACATTGTTTTCAAAGCTCACACTTCCTTCCGATCTCCTGTTCCCCCCCCCCCCCCCACCTTTTAAACCTTGGAGTCTCTATTGCAATAAAGATGTTTCCCTCACCCCTTCCCCCTTCCAAACCCCGCTCCCAAAGAGGAAACTTAGAGGAAGGAAAAACAGCAACTTTGTAACAAGGAAGTCAAGTGGGACAAAGCCAACCCGCAGAGCGCAAAATGTCTGCCCTTTTCAGTACCCGGTGTCCACCACCTGTCTACCAGCACGTGGAGACATGCTTCCTCCGAGCTCCTCGGGAGTCCTGCTTAGCCACTGCCCTGGTCAGAATTCTTTGATCTTTCACTGTTATTTTTCTTTATAAAATCGACAAATTGTTCTCTTGTTTCTGCTGGCTTTGCGCTGCCGGTTTCTCCTCAGTTCTCTGAAGTACTTTCTTTCCCCGGTTTTCAAGGTGCAAACAGATTTGATTAGACACGTCCCTACCCATTTCTCTGTCCAGTCACTGCCCTGATGGCCCCGCCCTTAGCTCCTTCCCTTCCTCTTCACCCCCCCCCCTTCTCCTGACCTGTCCTTTTTTATGCCCTCAAGTCTTCCTTTATCTTTATTTGCCCGTTTCCTAAAATGTAATACGGGGGAGGGGGGGCAACAGCCCCAATAGTCCCTACTGTTAGGAGGATCAGATGAGATCCTATTTGTAAGTGCTTAGCACAGTTTGGCACACAGTAGGCGCTTAATGAGTGCTTGTTTCCTTGCTCCTGTCCCCCTCCTTTCCTCTCCTGCTCCTTTGGAGGTAGGTGGGCGCTCTGACCTCTATCATATAGGATTTCTTCGCTCTTACAACGTTGGGAGAAGTGTTCACTGGGCAGGACCTGTCCGGTGCTGATCAGGGTCGGGACTGTCCGCCCCGGGCGTGGTGCCCGAGCCGGGAGGGGGCGCAGCTCCCAGCGGCTTGGGGTCCCCTCTGCCCCTCCCCTGGGGCCACCAGCGTCCGGCTGCCTGGGCGGGGCAGGGGCTGCGGGGCCGGGGCTCCTCCCTCCCGGCCCGGGCTCAGCGCAGGGCGGCGTACAGGCTGGGCTCCGCCCGGGCCGAAGGGGGAGGCTCCTGGGCCCCCGCCCTGAGACTGCCGAGGTTCAGCTGGGCGTACGTCACTTGCCGAGGGTCCTCCCCGGGGGGCGCCTGCGGGAGGAGAGGAGGGGCTGAGGGAGGGGGGCAGCCTGAGCCCACCTCCCGCTGGGTGTGGGTGGGAGCCTCCCCCATGGGCCCCCCTCCTCCCCCCGGGCTGAGAGACTCACGGCTGTGTCCTCCGGTCCGGCCTCTGTCCGGCTGCCGTCCTCCACAGCAGCGTCTGAGGCAGAGAAGCAGGGGGGGCTCAGCTCAGGTCCGGGCTCTGCCCAGGGCCGGGCCTTTCCCTCCGACGCCCCTCCCCCTCCCGCCCTGCCCCTCACTCACACAGCGTCTCCTCCATGGGGGTCGCAGCGGGGTCTGAGCTGGGGAACCAGAAGGGACAGAGTGAGGGGGGTCTGGGAAAGGGGGCAGGGGCGATGGGGGCGGGGCGGGGGGCCGGGTGCTGTGGGGGAGGGGCTGGGAAGGGGGCAGGGGCGTGGGGGAGGGTCTATCTGGGGCTCCTACCTCTTGGGGGTCTTCTTGGCCTCCGCCCCTCTGCTCCCGTTGCCTGTGGGGAGAGTCGGGGTCAGCCTTCCCCGGGGCTCAGGCCCCGCCGCCCCCGGCCCCAAGAACTCACTGATCTTGGTCCAACAGCGGCGACAGCAGAGGAGGAGGAGGAGGAGGAGGAAGAGCAGGATGAGCAGCGCCGAGACGCCCAGCAAGATGCTCCCATGTTTTTTAGAGAGACCTGGGGGGTCGCGGATGAAGACCAAGGGGGGAGGGTCTGAATGACCCCGTACTTTGGGGAGCCCCGGCCCAAGGGAGGGGGACAGAAGCCTGTCCTCGGGGAGGCCCCAGGCTTCTTAGGATTCAGGCCTCCGGACTTTATTAAGCTCCCCACACACCCCCAGAGCACAGGGGACAAAACAGAGCAGCCCCTGCCCTCGGGGGGAGTAAGGGGGGTTACATTCTCCTGCTACCCAAGGGAAAAGGCTTCTCTCGACTGAGGTGGGGGAGGGGCAGGAAAGGCTTCCTTGGGGGTGGGGGGGCTCCTGAGCTAAGTGTGGGGGACCTTTGCCTTGTCAGAGGAGGAGGTGGGGAGGGAGAGTGTGCGGGGTGTGGGGGGGCAGTCTGGGCAAAGGCCCAGAGGTGGGAGGAGAGTAACAGTCCTACAAGAGGATTGGTCAGAAATGGGGGCCATGGGTGGGTGAGCAGGCCTGACCGGGCATCCGGCCCCGCCTCCCCCCTCCCTGTTGGACTCCCCCAGTTACTCACCAAACAGCCAGTTCTGGTCTCCAGAGCTCCCAGTGTTTGTCTCTGTGGATGAGGAAGGGTCAGCGTCAGGGGCTGGGCAGGGGAGGCCTGGGGGGAGCCCCTGGCGTGAGCCCCAGCTCTGCCCAGACTTTCTGCGTGTGGGATGTTGGACAAGAGCCTCCCTTCTCGGGTTCTCACTTTTCCATCTGTGAAATGGGCGTGTGTGCTTATGATCTCTGCTGTCTGGCGGGTTGGGAGATTTGATGCTCCCATGATGCCTGAGTGCTCTCTCCTGGCTGCGGCCTGAGCTTCGGGGACAGGGGCTTGTGGCTATGCTCCCTCTCCCCTTCCCGTGTCTACACCCCAGGTCTGCCCTCCTGGCCCCTGGAAGCCCCTGGACCAGTGCCCTGAGCAGGCAGTGTGGTATCCCCGGAGAGGGGAGGGAGCTTAGGAGGGCTGGGAGGGAGGGGGAGGGCCGGTATCTCTCACCTGTGACCCTGAGCTCCAGGGGGTCGCTGGGGGCTGACCACTGATGGGGGAAGCGACTCCAAAAGCTGTAGCATCGGTACGTCCCTCCGTGAGTGGAGTTCACAGCAGGGATGGAGAAATTGGCCTGAGAGCCCCGAGCATGGGGCTGGGCCGGGGCCTGGGTGACCTGTTCTCCATCCTTGTACAGGGCAGAGCGGTCATGGGACAGCTGGGAATAGCACTGAAGGGTCACATTGTGTCCTGGGGCCACCGTGGAGTTGGGCCAGGCCGAGAGGGAGGGTGAACGGTATATACCTGGGGGAATAGAGGCAGCAGTTAGGGCTCTAAGGCTTCTCTTTCAGGGTGGGGGCAGATCTGGCTGCTGGGGGGGGGGCCTGGCACCCCAGCCTGGGGCTGAAGGAAGAAAGGAAACCTCCCAGCTTCTTGGGTAGAAAAAGGGTCTTGGAAACCTTGGGGGGAGGGGAAAGTGGATAGGGAGGGAGACAGAGACAGAGACAGAGAGAAAGAGACAGAGAGAGAAAGAGAGAGAGAGAGACAGAGAGACAGAGACAGAGAGACAGAGACAGAGAGAGACAGAGACAGAGGGACACAGAGAGAAAGACAGAGACAGAGACAGACAGAGAAACAAATTTAGGTCAGTTCTGGGAAAGGAGCCACGGTCCCCTCCCTGGCAGGAGGCTGGGAGCCCCAGATCCTGGTCCTCTCTCACAGAATCTCTCCACTGAGGGGGTGGGCGTCTCTGTGGGGGGCAGTTATGGCCGGTTATGACCCAAGTGGGCTGGCTCTCATCCCCAAAGCAGAGGCTGCTCTCACTGCGGACCCTGGGAAGGTAGATAAGAGGCTTGGCTGGAATTCCCTTTTCCCTTCTATCCTGACCTCCCACAGAGACCCCTGGGACTACCCAGAGGACACACACCCCTTTCCTTCCCCCCCCCTGCCAGGTCTGGCCTGGGGGAGGGCACAGAGCAGCAGCCGGCCCCTCCACTCTCCTCTGGCTTGAGAGAGGGAACCACCAGCTTTGTCTGGGCTCCTGAGCCCCAAGCTGAACCTCCCTCATCCAGTCTGGCCCAAGATGGGACCTGACTGAGGCAGCTGGAAGTGCAGAGACTGGAGCCCTGGCCTGGAGTCAGGAAGGCCCTGAGTTAAAATCCAGCCTCAGACATTTCCCAGCGAGTTCATCCTGGGCTAGTCACTTCCTCTGTGTTTGCTTCAGTTCCCACCCCTCCCTCTGCCCCCGCCATGTAAAATAGGATAGCCCCCATCAGTCAGAGTTATCATGAGACAGTAATGTAAAGGGCTTGGCACACAGTAGGTGCTGTATAAATGCTGATTCCCTTCCTCCACTTCTAGTCCCAGGGGAGAGCAGAGGCTGGAACAAGGGAGAGGACAGAAGGGCAGGGTCAGGGGGCAGCTTGGGACCAGGCTGGGCAGGGGAGGAGCTCAGGGGCTGCTGGGACCCCGTGCCAGCCCTGCCTGAGGGGCGGAGTGACCTGGACTTCCTCACCCGTGGCCACCAGCTCCAGGGGCTCACTGTGCTCTGACCAGTGGGATCCTTTTCTGTAGCAGCAGGAGTAGGTCCCTGCGTGATACATTGTCATTGATGGGATGGAAAACTCAACCTCATCTTTCCGTGGCAGCTCGGAGCCAATACGTTGGTATACAGATCCCAGATCTTTTGCCAGTAAGTATTCAGCAGCCCCCGGTGACCCCTGGCACCTCAATGTCACCCTTCGACCTTGGGGCGCCAGTGACCCATTCTCTGTCCTGAGGGAGGGTCTGGGGAGCTTGTCTGGAAGGGAATGAGAGGTGTCAGCCCCAGGGGATCCCCTGCTCTCTGCTCCCCAAACTGGGTCCCCCCTTCAAGCCCTGCCAGCCCAGTCCAGACCTCCTCCCACCTCCCTCTCCTGGGGAGCTGTCTGCTCTGGGGGTGGAAGGGGAGGGACTCACCTGCCTGCGCCCTCATCCTGTGGCCCAGACACAGCCCTGGCAGAGAAGAGCCTGATTACTGTCGGTGAAGCCCCCACACCCTCCCCACCCCTATCTCTGAAGCAAGGAGACAGGACCCAGAGCCTGGCTCAGAGACTCCCCCACCCCCAACTTCCAGCTCCTCCCCTCTCCCCCCTCTTGGTGGCTGATCTCTGGCTTGTCAGGCCCTTCTTCCCCACAAAATGGGGGTGGGGTGGGCGGGACCTGGGGCTCTGTAATGTCCCCTCCAGCGTGGGGGCTTCTTGGGACTCACCGAGGCACAGCAGGGCAGAGAGGGCGGGGCTCATGGTGGTCCCAGTGGGAGGGGGGCTGCTGGCCGACCAGGACGGAGGCACAGGACGGGAGCAGGGCTGGCTCTGCTCTGAGGTTCCCAAACTCTGGGAAGCTTCACTTCCCCTTCCTCTTTGTGGGTGCTGCCTCCTTGCTGGCCCCATGCTGTGGGGGAAGGGTGGGGGCAGGCACCTTGTGACAGATGGAACAGTTCTTGCTTTTTTGACGTTGATTCTGGCCCCAGAACCTGGGAAAGCTCCCCGGGGAAGCGTGAGGTGTCGGCCTCCCAGACCCCCCGCCTCCCAATTGGCAGGAGTTGGGCTCCCCAGGGGTCTGTGAATCTGACTCTGCGGACACGATCCTGCCCTCGGCCCGACCCTGGCTCTCTCTGAGACTGGGCTCAATCCCCAGTCCGCAGAGCCTTCCCCGGGTACTGGTCCCTAAGGGGTTAAAGGTTAACCTCCAAATAAGGGGCTGATGGGGGGGCTGCTTGGGGAGCTGCTACCTTAGGGCCCAGGGGCGGCTGTTCTGGAGTTTCCCCAAGAACCTTATTGTGTCCATCCCATCCTCGGGACTGCCTGGGCCTCTGCCTTCTGTGGATGAGAGGCCTGGGACTCCCCGCTTGCCCCAGACTGGAGGGTCAGGTCCCAGGACGGGCTGATTACTCTCTAGTACCACTGCTTATGAGCCCCCCTCCCCCAGGGCGTTCCTGTAAAATATTTAGCCAGTTGAAGCCTCCCTAACATCACTGAACCAAATGACGTCAATTAGCAACCCCCCCCCCCAGTCCTTTGAGGCAAACGGAAAGGGCTGACTGAGAAAGGGCAAGCATCTTTCCTTGAGGGTGCCCGGGGCTCTGGGCCTGACTCGGGACCGAAATCCTCCTGAGCCCTCGGAGGCCGCAGCCAATGCCATCTCCTGGCCAGCTGCCGTGTCACCTGCTGGAACCCCCGTGGGGAGTAAGGGCTGAGGAGTGTGAGTGTGTGTGAGTATGTGTGAGTGTGAGAGTGTGAGTGTGAGTGTGTGAAGGTGTGTACATGTGTGTATATATTTATTAGTGTATACACCTATGTGTGTATATGTATCGTTACTAGAGCGTGTGTAGCACATGTATATGTGAAGGCATGCACAGGATTGTGTATAGCTGTGTGTAAGCTTGTGAGTGTGTATGTTTATGTGACTGTGTGTACACGTGTCGATGGGTATGTGAGTGTGAGCATCTCTGAGTACACGTGTGTCCATGTGACTGTGTGTACACGTGTCGATGGGTATGTGAGTGTGAGCATCTCTGAGTACACGTGTGTCCATGCGACTGTGAGTGTGTCTGCACCCACTCGATCATGTGGAAAAGGTGGCAGGCCCTTGGGATAGCCCCTCCCTAAGCTGTGGGCACTGTGGCCCCCGGCCCCTCCCTGAGAGACGCCTCCCTTCCTCCTCTTCACCCCCTCCCCCCACCCCTAATCTCAGGGACTTGCCCGAAGATGCAAAGCCGCCCTCCTCCCCATCGCCCCCACCTCCGCCTGAGTCGGACCCAGCTCTCCCCCGGCTCCCGCAGGGCCTGACTGATCGGGGGCCCCCGGAGGACGGGCCTGGCTGGGCGCTCCCTCGTTACAGCAATCTTTCCTTCATGCTCAAAACCTCAACTGGGATTGTGGGAGAGGGGAAGAAGCCATTGGAGATCAGCTCAGCTCCCCAGGGGGCTTGTCCTGTGACTAGGTTGAGGCCCTTTGGGCCAGAAGCAGATACATGGTCGTTTTAGGGGACACTCCAGGATACCAGGGAACCTCCTTTTAATTTCCTTCTCTGGAACTTCCTTTCACTTTTTTTTTTGGGGGGGGGAGGAGGGATCTGCTTTAGTCCCTTGGAACTATTTTTCACCTGGGATTATTTTACATACACACATATGTATCTTATATATAGATCTAGATATGCCTATATATACACATATAGATATATACACCCATATATAGAGAGGTTATATATCTTTAATTAAAATATTACATATCTTTAATTAAATTAAAATAAATATCTACAATTAATATAAAGATATTATGTATCTTTAATTAATAAATTTGATTAAAATTATATATCCTTAATTAAATATAAATCTTTAAATAAATCAGACCTCGAATGATTCCTTTTCCCAGATGCACAAGCAGAGTGCGACAGCAGCTGAATTTGGCCACTTTCTCTATTAGGAGACTCAGTAAAGGACTGACATCTCTTTCCCCAACCTCCTCCCCTCCCAGCAAAGGACTCAGGACTCTTTTCTCCTTCTTATCAAACCTGTGCCTTCTCTGTTCCTTCTAGGTCCAGCACATGTCCCAGAATCCTCTGTTCTCTTCTTCCTTAGTATCCAGCACAGGGGCTATTAGACCTGGTCAAGGAAGGATCCTGGATTGGCTCTGCATAAATCAAGACGAATAGGTCCCGGGACAGGAACTCCTCATGTAACTCTCTTCTCTCCCCTCCCCCCCTCCCTCATTGTATCTCAACCATTCCTGAAGACTGAGGACCATGTCAGGAAGTTGGGAGAGATGTCCAGGACCTTTTTATTTTTTAATTTTTTTATTAAAGCTTTTTATTTACAAAACATATGCATGGAAAATATTTCAACATTGACCCTTACAAAACTCTCTGTTCCAAATTTTCCCCTCCTTTCCCCCACCCCCTCCCCTAGATGGCAGGTAGTCCAATACATGTTAAATATGTTAAAATATATGTTAAATCCAATACATGTATACATATTTATACAGTTATCTTGCTGCACAAGAAAAATCAGATCTAGAAAGAACAAAAAAACCTGAAAAGAAAAATAAAATGCAAGCAAACATCAACAGAGAGAGTGAGAATGCTATGTTGTGGTCCATACTCAGTTCCCACAGTTCTCTTCCTGGCTGTAGTTCACTCTCTTCATCACTGAACAATTGGAACTGGTTTGAATCATGTCATTGTTAAAGAGAGCTACTTCCATCAGAATTGATCATCGTATGGTCTTGTTGTTGAAGTGTATAATCATCCGCTTCTGCTCATTTCATTCAGCATAAGTTCGTGTAAGTCTCTCCAGGCTTCTCTGAAATCATCCTGCTGGTCATTTCTTACAGAACAATAATATTTCATAACAACGATATACTATATATACCACAATTTATTCAGCCATTCTCCAATTGTCTGCCATAAAGACAGTAAAAAACAAAAATGGCTTTTACAGTGCTGAGGAAGAGAGGGGGAAGACAGGAAGTACTAATCAGAATCGACTCAAGTACGAAATAACACACATATTCAATGGGGGCATAGAAATCTATCTTACCCTGCAGGAAAATAGAAGGGGAATAGGATAATGGAAGCAGTGTTTTGTGATAAAAAAGAGGGCACATTGGAGGAAGGAGTGATCAGTAACAAAACACTTGTGAGGAAGAACAGGATGAAAGGAGAGAGAAAAAATGGAAGGGAATATAATTAGCAGTAGTAATTGTAAAAGAAATTTCGAAGCAAATTTCTCTGTTGGAATATTATTGTTCTCTGGGACATGATGAGCAGGATGCTCAGGAAACAAACAACAAACCTGGAAAGTCCTCCATGAATAAAGTGAAATATACTGTATACAAAGTAATAGCAATGTTTTGGGATGACTAGCTGTAAATGATTTTGTTATTCTCAGTGGTACAATCATTTACAGCTATTCTAAAGGACTTATGATGAAAACTCCTATCCATATCCAGAGAAGAAACTGATCGAGTCTGAATACAAATCAATGCATTTGCTATTTCTCTCTCTCTTTATTTTTAATTTAATTTTTCTTGAGAGTTTTTATTCTCATTAGGGTGGGAGATCTAGTTTTCTTTCACAACTTAACTTTTATGGAAATGTTTTACATAACTTCACATGACGTTTCTTAATTGTGAGTGGGGATAAAAGAGAGAAACTAGAACTCAAAAATCTTAAAAAACAAATGTAAAAAATGTTTTGAATGTAACTGGAGAAAATATTAAATAAATAAATAATAAAAAAAAGAATGACATAGCACACTCCAAAATCTATAAAGAAATAAGGAAAGAGGGAACAGGATAAAGTGGAATATAGAAGGGTATGTAGTTTAAGAGGAATGGGATAAAGTGTGTAAATTAGCATTAATAAGATAAAAAGAGAAGGAAAAGGTGAGGGGAGAAGATAAGGGAGTGATCCATGGTGAGGTGCAATGAAGAGGGTAAGTAATAGCAAGGCAAGTTAAAGCATAGAAGTAAAGTAGAAGTGGTAGCAGAGATAAGAAGAGCTATACACAGATACAATAACAATGATTAGGAGTAGAATTTATTAGAAAAAAATAATGATAGTAATCATTGATCTCAGACAAAATCAAAATTAAAAAAATTCAATCAAGAGAGAAATCTACATCACATTAATATTGCTTTAGATGTATGTCAATATAAAAATGTATCTATGTGTGTGAATATATGCATATATATGAGTGTGTCTCTGTGTGCAGATGTTTATCTAGCTATATATTAATATATTTGTGGTTAACTATTGGGGGAGGTTGAAGGGAGAAAAGAGGAACTAAGAAAAAAGTAAAAAGTACACAGCAGAAAACATAAGAAAACCTATAAGAAAGCAAAGATGGACAATTATGAATATATTCTTCTATTATTATATATATTTTCTTGAAATGGAAATTCATGGTTTGCATCCTTTTTGGTGTTCTGTGGGACACATGAGAATTTTTTGTTTTTGTTTTTCTATTTTGTTTTTTATGTTGCATTTAAGTTTTAAATAAACAAATAAGTATGTTTTAAAAAAAGACACCAAGGAATAATAAAACTAGAAAACAGAAGAGATCCTGAAACACTTTTTTGGATAAACAATTACTCTTGAGAAGAGTCAAGGAGAATATAATAATAGTTGGCATATCTGAAAATTATGATAAAAAGAATCTAGATAGAATATTACAAGAAATTATTAAGGAAAATTATCTTGAACTTCTAGAACAAGAGGAAAAAGAAGTAGAAGTAGAAATATTTATGATTTGCAAGTTCCCAAATTCCCAGATTAAAGAAAAAATATTACAATCAACAAGAAAAAACCCTAATTTAAATACTTTAGGAAGTACAGTCAGGATTTCAGAAGATGTAGCAGCTTCTACTCTAAAATCCAGCAGGTCTTGGAACATTATATTTCAAAGAACCAAAAATCTGAAGTTGTGTCCAAGAATAACTTATCCAGAAAACTTGAGTATAATTCTGAGTGTAAACAAATGGATATTTGATGTATTGAAAGACTTTCAAAGATTTGTGACAATAAGACCAGAACTCAATAGGAAATCTGATATAAAATATCCAGAAGAAATATAAGGAAAACATAGAAGAGTAATTATAAGGCACTCCTTTGTTTTTTTTTTTCTTTCTTTTTTTTGGTGAAACAATTGGGGTTAAGAGACTTTCCTAGGTTATACAACTAGAAAGTATTAAGTGTTTGAGGCCAGATTTGAACTCAGATCTTTCTGACTTCAAGGTCAGTGCTCTGTCCACTGTACCATCTAGCTGCCCCTAAGGCACCCCTTAAGGCCACACTTTATTTATTAATATATATGGAAAGGTTATCACTATTCTAAAAACTATACTCATTATTTTGAAATATGAATGAAAGTTGAGATTTGAAAGAAAGGTTGAGGTTGAGTTGTGTATGATGAGCTGATACTAAAAAACAGAATTGAATATGAAAAGGTAAAAGGAAACCCTTATTAAAATGATGTGTGAGAGGAAGAATTAAGGAAGTAGGTCACAGTGAGAGACTGGTACAGTTGAAACCTTACTTTCAGATGGGTTAAAGAGAAAACAATGTGTTCATCTGAAAGGATCTAGAAGTCTTCTGAATATGTAGAGAGGTAGGAAAACTAGGGGACAAGATTGAGGGGGAACTTTTAGAGAGATGTATATATTGGGGTTGGTAGATTGGGGAAAGAGGGTAAGGGAACTTTTGGATGGGTCTATGGGATGAGTATTGGAAGAGTGAAGAGAGAAGATAAGATAATAGGAATAGGGTAAAAAGAGAAGCTGAGAAGAAAAATATTGAATAAAAATAAGATGGATGGAAATTCACAAGTAGTAATTATAACTTTAAATGTGAATAGTGTGTCTATAGCAGCTCTCCTTGTGTTATCAAAGAACTGGAAATCGAGGGGATGCCCATCAATTGGGGAACAGTTGAGGAAGATGGGATCTATACATGTGATGGAATACTACTGTACTGTATGAAATTTCTTAGAAAAGCATAGAAAGTTTTGCACAAAATAATGAAGAGCAAAATTAGTAGAAACAAAAAAACCCCATCGTATTCAGTAACAGCAATATTGTTTTAAAAAAGACTGAGCGACTAAGTCATTTGAACTATTATAAATACATAAATTAAAAATAAAGGATATATGAAGAAAACTGCTATCTACAGCCAGAGAAAAAAACGAATAAATACAAATATATATAGAATAATCTTTCATACCTATATACCTATTTGTCTGATGGTAGCCATCTTTAGGTCTGGGTGGGGTGGTGAGGGAAGAAAAAAAAGAAAAAAAAGAAAATTTACACAATAATTTGTATATATATTTAAAAGGAATAGCAAGTTGTACATAGTAGATTTTCAATTTAATATACAATTGTCTGTTTTATGATACTGTTATGCAAGTGCTTGTTTTATTCTATAAATTAAACAGAGAATACCATTTGACTTAACAAGATATTGAGAATATTTTGCAAGAAGTTGTAGGGGAATGCAAATTGCATGAAAAGAAAAGAAATTATCTGCTGTCTACTGATTAACAGTGAATGTAGACCAATAATGAATTCCTAATTGCATAAGGGGATTCCGGAAGTGCTTAGAGTCTAAATGCAAAACTTTTGACAGAGGAATCAATCATGAACACAAGGACAAATTCTTGTAATTAAGTAGAAAGAAAAGGTCATTTTTTTCCTCACAAGGAAATGGCCTTCCCTGCTTCCTTAAAGTCCCAGCTGAAAGCCAAGAAGGTTTTGCCAGTTTCCTTTAATGCTATAGCCTTCTCTGGAAAATGCATCTAATTTCCCTGGGTAGTGGAATAGCATCAGCTAAGTCCTACTTGGGTTTACTGCAGGCAGGCAGGGACTTGCCACTGCCAGGTACAGGTTACCCGCAAGGGCACCATGGACAGCTCCTGAGAAGAGTAAATGGCCCACAGGAACAGACTTCCTCCAACGGCACCATGGACAGTTCCCAAGAGACAGTGATGACTCACACACAGATACACAGGCTTCCTCTCTACCTAAACCAAAAAGAGAACTCCACTTTGCTCTCCTGTGGTCTGCCTTCTGAAAAATGAAAAGGAATGCTCGGAAGGCTGAGATTAGTCAATGGTTCTTATATATGGGCTGCCATAAAAGCTTGTTCCTCTGACCTACAAGTTAATTCAACCTTTAGAGACTGGGATTTAAAATAAAGACTTCAGAAAAAAGGGGAGAACCTGAATCTTCTCAAATCCTTGTTATTAATAATGATTTCTTTCATCTTCATGGAAGTAAACTAACCTGCTTGCCCACAATCCCTTTTGATCCTTCCTCTCCTTTTTTGTCCATTTTAAACAATGGGATCATTTTTTGGTATTACTATTGTAATAATGATGTGCCTCTTCTCTAATTCCCCCTTTTGTGCCAAATCCCTTTTCCAAATGAAAAACCTAGAGATAAGAAAAAACAACAACTCAAAAAAGCTAAACTAATCCACAAAGTGACTCTGTCCACTGAATGTCTGTCCTTTTCTGTACTCAGTATCTACCTCTTCTCTACCAGCAAGTGCTCATAGGCTTCATCTGACCTCATCCGGAGTCATGCTTAGTCATGGCCTGGTCAGAAGTTTTTGGTCCTTCATTGTTATATTTCTTTATAATATTTTTGTCTTGATATTTAAATTGCTTTCTTGGTTTCATTCACTTTGTCCTGCATCTGTTTATGCTATCCAGAATTCTCTGAAATAATTTTTTTCCTAATTTCTCATGGTGTAATAAGAGTCCATTACAAATTGCCATCTCCATCCAGAGAGAATTATAGAGACTGAATGTGGATCGAATCAGAGTGCTTTTATCTTTTTTTGTTTGTTTGCTTTTCTTTTTCATATTTTTTCCCCTTTTGGTCTGATTTTTTTTAACAATATGGCAAATAGAGAAATATGTTTAAAAGTTTTATACATGTTTAACCCATATCAGATTGCTTGCTGTTCTGGGGAGTGGGCAGGTGAGGAAGGGAAGCAGAAAAAATTGAAATACAGAAATGAAGTTGAAAACTATACACGTATTTAGAAAAATAAAATACAATTGAGAAAAAGAGTCTATTCTGTACATCCCATCCCATCCCAGTTTTTGTTCAGCCATTGCCTAGTTAGATACTTCCCTTCCTCTTGCTAGCCCTGGTCTCCTGTCCTGTCCTCTCTCTTCCTGTCCTATCTCCTTCCCCTCCCCTCCTCTCTCCTGTCCTTTTCCTTAAACTATACATACCTCTATTTCCTAAAACCTAAAATGGGGGTAACAACAGCAGCTATCTCTCAAGATTGTTATGAGGATCAAACAACATTTCTGTAAGGTGCTTAAGCACAGGATCTGGCACATCTTAAGTGCTTAGCAAATGCTTGTTTCCTTCTTCTACTTTGCCTTCTTCACTCTTCTCCTTCCCTCTCCTCCTCTTTTACAGGCTTCTTAAATTCCTACCTGATAGAAGAGACTACTGTACCACTCCCCCCATGTCTTCTAAATTTTAATCCCTTTTTCTTCTTGATTCGCTGTCATTTTTCCTGTCTAGTTCCCGTGTATCCTTACTTGTTGGAATGTTTTCTCCTCTTTCCCCATTAAACTGTGAATTCATTAAGGATAGGACGTGGATCTTTTGTATCCCTAGACTTAGCACAGTGATGTCACGCAGCAGGCACTTAACTCATGCTTGTTCAACTACTGACTGGCTCCAAGTCTCCCCACCTTTCCAAGAAGACTCTTTTAAGTCCTTTGAATGGTAGGGCAGTTTTTCTCCTGGTTATTCTGTAAAGTTCTCTCTAAAATGTACTGTTTTCTGTTGAGGTTTTCTTGGGATCTCTGGGAGCAGCTTTCGTTTCAAGTCAGTAATCATCACACGTGTAGCCAGGAGTTACAGTCCAAATCCTTTATTGTCTCCTTCAAAGTCCTATGTCCTTCACTTAGGGCTCAGCTAATTTTCTTAGAGGCCTATGTCTCTCTTTGGTTCTGAGAGCTTGAGCTCCTGCCTCCTTCTCTGCACTCTGAATCTCTCTGAATCCAAAGGTTTGTGCTTCAGCCTTCAGCCACCACAAAGGTGGACAATGGAATGAATCTGTCTCTGCCTCCAAGAGCTTCTAGTGCACTTGTCCTTTCTGGCCCTGAGAACTTCTTGCTTATATGCTGTACACTTAGTACAAACCAATCATTATATCATTAGGAAACCATTACTTGTTTAGGATTAAATCAATGCTAAACTAGATTTAACCATTGTCTCCTCAATTCTGCTTAGTACCTTGTTTCAAGCTCTGGCCCATAACACCTCCTTGTAGGATTAAATCAATCATACTGAACCAGGCTAAATTAGATAATTATTGTTTCTATCAATTCCACTGACTTAGCACCTTGTAAGAATCCTTTGTTTCAAGTTCAGAAATCTGGCCCATAACATGATTCCTCATTTTCCATGACTCTATCTTGTTAGTACTGTTTTTGACATATGGTCTACCCCAAAGATATTTTTCCAAATTTCTTATGGGCAAGATTACACCAGAGTTACAGAAAAATAATTCTTTTATATATTGAAATGTTAAGCCATTGACATTAAAGAAAAAACAGATACTTCTTTTAATATCATAAAAGTTTAACATTTTGTAAGGATCCAAATTAAACGATTATTAGAGGATTCATGAATAGCCTAATTGATGAAGAAGATCCCCAACGAGTCTCCAACGAGTTAGGAAACTTTTGGCTTCTTATTATAGAATGTTTAAGGCTGTAATTAAATTTTTATATCTTATGAGAAAGGTTTGTTCAAATGAGGTTAATATGAACAGAAGACAGGATTTTAGGTAACCAAAATTTGCAGGAGGAATGATACTTAGTCCCAAATAATAAAGAGGAAATAAAAAATAATTCTCATTAGAGTTTGGATGTTTTAGGGATGTGAGAGCCGGTTTATAGTTCTGGAAACCATCTTAGCCAGCAGCCTCCTTTTCACTGTGAGTATGAATATATTAATGAGAGGAGAGGAAAGAAGAGAGGGGACAGTGAAAAGCATATCTTGGGAGGATCATGAGTCTGGGATAGATGCCTGGAGAGCCTCAGTCCTGCATTTCCAGAAGGAGGTGAGAGAAATGATTAGTTTTCTATTATATTTTGAACCACTTAGTAAATGAAGATTGAGGTTTTTCCTTTCTACTTCTTCATGCAGGGACCAGTGTCTGTAGACCAGTCAGTTAATCAGTCTTTGAAAGAAATAAGTCTATTCTTGCAGACCCTCCTTTAGAATTTAGGGTGACCCAGCTTGTGAAGAAAACCAAGAGAAAACCAAGCAGAGAGTCCTGAGTAGAGATGGATTCCTTTGTCCAGATTTGTTAGAGGCTGCTGAGAGTTATGATCAAGTAATGTTCTCAACAGGAGGAGCTGGAGACTTTTAGCCCACCTTCTCATTAATATGTCTACCCTTTCATTAGTTGTGTTCACCAATCCAGGCTGATTTTCACCTGTCAAAGGCTCCTCCTTTCTAAAGATATTTAAACATTAAGGGATATGAATTGTTTCATCTTTGTTTATCAAGAGAAAAAACTGGTCATCAAGTTATTGATTATCAGCTAGCGTAATTAATAAATTGATTATTAATAACTCAGAAACTCTATCTCTTGAGCTCTTCATTGTAGCTGTGGTCTTTCTTGACAATTTGTCCCTAGGGTTTCTGGCCAGAGTTCTGTGGCCCATAAAACTATACACAGGAGCAGAGTGATTGAGAACTGCACTAATAGGAGTTCATTTTATATCAGAGGAAAATGAAAGAGAAGATCTTGTCCAAGGTCAAACAGCCAGTTCGGATCCTATTGCCTGGTTTCCTACTCCAGGCTTTGTTGGGCCTAGATAAAAGCTCAGAGGAAGGAGATGGATGGAAGGCGCTCTCTCTGATTCCCCCAATAACCAGTCACTCATCACAGAGACACTTTTCCTTCCTATTCTGGTTGCTTTCTCTCCAAACCCAGACCTGAGCACATTGGGAGTCAGTAGGAAGAGTGGGGTCCTTACAGGGATTGTCATCTTCACCCTAGTCTCTCCCTCATCTCTATTGGAGGTAGGGGAGTTCTCTGACTCCTACACTTATACTGACAGATCCAATGGAGGCAGGACCCTGTTAGGTGATAATAGGCTTCATCTGACCTCATCTGGTTTGCCCCTATTCTGGTGACTTGGCACTATAGGGGGCACATTCTATTGGAGCAAAGCCCTCTTTGTGCCAGAGATCAAGAGGGAGGAACCCTACTCCCAGCAGTTTGTAGTCCTTTATGTCCTTCCCTTGGGGGTGATGAGCAGGTGTTCTAACATCTGGCTTGCCTGGTTGATTGGGCAGAACTGGTTTGTCCTCAGAAAGCAGAGGCTGGGGAGGGGCTTCTCCCTCCTGGGCCTCCTGGGCTTGGGCTGAGCTCACCGAAGGGTAGCATAGAGGCTGGGCTCCACTGGTTTAGAGGAGGGAGAGTTATTGGTCCCAGCCCTGAGACTGCAGAGGTTCAGCTGAGCGTAGGTCACTTGCTGAGGGTCTTCCCCTTTGGGAACCTGGCAGGAGGAGATGAAAGGCTGAGCAGGGGAAGGACCCTGACCCCCACCTCCCAACTGGGTGTCAGCATGGGGAAGCCTTTCCTTATTTATTCCCCCCAGTAGAGATATGAGTGACTCACAGCAGTGTCCTCCTGTGTGGCCTCCTCTGTCTGTCTGCCATCCTCAACAGCAATGTCTGGAGGCAAGAGAAGCAGGGGGGATCAGGACCCTGGCTCTGCCCAGGACCAGGCCTTTCCCTCAGACACCCAGCCCCTCCCGCTCCTGTCCCTCACTCACACAAGGTCTCCTCCGTGGGGATTGAAGCTGAGTATGAGCTGAGGAACAAAAAGGCACAGAGTGAGGGGGAGGGCCTGGGAAGGGGGGCAGGTACAGTAGGGGTGGGCCTGGGGGGGGCAGGTGTGGTGGGAGAGGGTCTGAGAAGGGGGAGGTGTGGTGGGGGAGGGTCTATCTTGGGCTCCTACCTCTTGGAGGTTTTCTTGACCTCTGCTCCTCTGCTCCCATTGCCTGTCGGGAGAGTGAGGGTCAGCCTTCCCTGGGGCTCAGACCCTGTGCCCGGCTGCCCCCAGCCCCAAGAACTCACTGATTCTGGCCCGATGGCGGCGACAGCAGAAGAGGAGGAGGAAGAGGAAGAGCAGGATGAGCAGTGCTGAGACGCCCAGCAAGATGCTTGCATTTTTCTTAGAGAGACCTGGGCAAGTCATGGATGAAGACCAAGAGGGGGAAGGGTCTGAATGACCCTGTTCTTTGGGGAGCCCTGGCCCAAAGGAGGGAGACAGTACCCTCTCCTCAGGGAGGCCCCAAGCTTCTTAGTAATCCAGGGCTCCAGACATTATTAAGCCCTCCCCCTGTGCTGGGTCACATCCAGAGCACAAATGACAAAACAGAGCAGCCCCTGCCCTCCCGGGGGTGGGAGTGGGGGCTCCTAACATCTGAGGTGGGGGAGGGGTGGGAAAGGCTTCCTTAGGGGGGTTCCTGAACTAAATGTGCCTTGTCAGAGGAGGAGGTGGCGAGAGAGAGAGTGCAAAGAAGGGGGGTGACCCAGACCAAGACCCAGAGGTGGGAAAAGAATAATACAGTCCTACAAGAGGATTCATCAGAAATAGGGGGACCATGGATGGGATGGGCAGACCTGATTGGGCATCCAGCTCTGTTTCCCCATCTTCTCTATTGTGAATCCTCCAATTGCTCACCAAACAGCCAGTTCTCAGTTTCAGGACTTGAAGTGGCCTTCTCTGTGGATGAAAAAGGAGCAAGGTTAAGGGCTGGGCAGGGGCACCCAGAGAAGCCTAGAGGACTCAAGGAAGTCCCAGCTTTGCGTAGACTTGTTGGGTATGGGACATTAGAAAAGGGTCTCCCTTTCTCTGGATCTCACTTTTCCATCTGTGAAATGGGCATGTGTATGCATGACCTCTGCAGTCTGTCCAGTTGTGAGATTTGATTGCTGTCCCCAGGACCTTGAGATTTCCTCTCTGAGTTTGGGTCAGAGCTCTGAGCCTGTGTTGATTCAATGAGAGATAGTGTTGGGCAGAGGAGAGATGGGAGGTGAGGAAGTCACTCTTTTGCTTCCAGCTTACAGGAACTGAGGTGCAGCTTCTAGGGGAAATATAGCAATAATCTTGAGGTCCTCTGACCTTAGAATGCTATGGTTCTAACACTGTGTCTGTCAATATTTCTAAAGTTTTCCGATCTTAGGATAGTCCCACAAATATGGCTGACTATCGGATAGATAATTTGCTAGTCAGTGAGTGATAAAAAAGTTCCTGAGATGATACTGAATAGACCACTCCTCAATTCTACCTCTGGACCAAAAAATTAGTATATTAGTGATATTAAGAACCAGATCTCTCTGTCTTTTCCTAGAAATTTGTCTTCTTGCTTCTGGTTCTTTGCTAAAATCCTTTTGAAACTTAGCCCGCTTCCATTGTCATTACAATTATAGTAAACTTTGCCCCTTGATTTGGAGATGGACTCAAGCCTGCAAATCCTTTTGAGACACCTCACAACACTGGTCTGTGATCACAACCTCTTGGGGTTTCCTTTTAAACCTCAACATTTCATGGCCCTGTATGGGGAGAGTCTGGCCTCCCCTGGCTTATTCCCTCTTTATCAAGGTAAGTCTCCTTTTCTTTTCTCCCTCAATCCTACAGCTGGAACATCCCAAGCAATTGGGAGAAGGCTTATCTGGGTTGTTTTTAGCTCCATCTTCAGATTTTCCTTGACTGGGGACGCCCAGACCTGGAAATTCGTGCAATGCTCGACAAAATAACTTTCCCCTGTCTTCCTGGAATGCCAGAGAAGGAGACACTGTGCTGTAGGATGACTTTTGGCAAAAAAAAATTATGGCTTTTGACAAAAATGGGACAGTCCTCTTCCATGTCATTTTTGTCTGTGTCTGTGTCTCTGTATGGAATGTCTGTCGTGTTTGTTCTGGAAACATTTAAAATGCAACCAGCAAGAAAAAAACATTTCTATACTATAGTTAGAATGTTGGGAAAGATTTCTTAACATCCTTGACTCTCCCCTTAAAAGGGGAAAAAGCCTGACTTTTTCTATGGACCCCAGCTCTGCCCAAACTGGGGGCTACAGAAATAAAGTTAGCTAATTAAAATTATAGAACTGCTAAAATAATATCTTAGCAGATTCTCAAGGCTTTGAGAATAATTATTAAGACATTTGGCAATTAGTCATTTTAAGATCACAAGAAAAAAATCCTGAAACATTGGGCATGATTTCAGGAATTTATCCCATTCTGAAAGAAAAGAAAAAGAAGAAACAAATTCAGTATAGCAAGTTTTGTCTAACCTTTCCTTGACTCCTATCTTGTGTGGAGGCCCCTTCTGCTTCATTGAGAAAGTACCCCAGAAGTTATTAAGGGACCCTCTCCACAACCCTGATCATTCAGCACGTGCCACTTTCTGGTGACCTGAGTGAATCTCAGTTCTGGGGATTGCTAACAAGATCAGTATAGTCCAAGTCCCTCTGTTTCCTAATCCCTCTCATCTCAGATCAGATTAAAAAAAGAGAATGCTAAATAATGTTAGGGAAATTCAAACATTGCCCCATCTATACAACTGGGAGAAGCAACAACATCCATGGGGACCCCACACTACCTTGCCCAAACACTTCCCCAACACAGCTTGGGAGAGTGGGGATGGAATGGGGGTCAGGCCCCACAATCAGCATTCCCTGATTCCTGGCAGCTGAAACTACCATCAGAGGGAGATCCTGGCACCAGTCACTCCAGCCTTCAGTGGGTTCTGTCCAACAACTGGAGAATCCGGGTGCCCTGGCAGCACCCAGCAGGGCAGTGTGAGGTGAGAAAGCCAGTCAGCCTCTGCATTTGGTAAGCTCACCATTCTCTGTTTCAGTGGTAGATATGGATTAGCTCTGTAATTTATGGCAAATTATTTTATCTCTGCCCAGTTTTCTGATTTATAAAGAGAAATAATCGTTGTTGTGAAGATCACATGATTGTAGTAGTGCTTAGCATAAAAATGCTATATAAATGTTAACTGCTTTATTGGATATAATTTGCTTACTATTTGAAAACTTTACATGGCTTTTTAGATGTGACCAACATACAATACCAATGTTGAGATAAATGATGTGTGTGTGTGTGTGTGTGTGTGTGTGTGAAGTAATTTGGAAGCAAATTCAACCAATTAAGGCTTCCTAGAACTAGAAGGATAGTGAATAGAGGAAAGTGAGTCGCTTTTTCCCCCATCCCTCTTCCTTCCTTCCCTGACTGCAGCAGGGATACATGGACAAAGGGGTGAGAGGGAGAGAAAAAAAATGTGCTCAGCTAAGTGAAATTTGTCATACGAGATATGTCATTTGAGATAAAAACAGTTTTAAAGGTGCTCTAATCAAAGCCCACTAATGGGATATATAAATTATAATCTACTGCACTGATAGTGTACAGAACATTTAAGAGTTTGGGAACTTTAGGAAAACAAAAAAGCAGTTCACTGCTACCTTAAAATTGCTGGCCAAAAGCCTGCTTTTTAGTTATTGAGAGTCAGATTTCTGAGAGCCCTGTCAGTAAAAACTGGCAATTTAACCATTTTCCTGGCTCACAAAAGAGAAATGGTTCATGTGAATTGGAAAATAACCAAATGGCGATTCAGTTTGTCTGGAATATTTAATTAGGACTTAGGGAGTCTTACAAACTAAAGTTAAGTCAATTTTAAAATCCATCTTATCTCAATTTTAAGAAGTCTTGTTTTCTCCTAAAAGGGAAACTTATTTAAGGGAATAGAAATCTTTCCTGAGAACTTCCAAAGCTTCAACAGCTTGAGGACAGAATAAACTGAGCAACAAAAAGAAGGTGGAAAGTTTCTTTAGCCTTGCACAGACCACCAAAGCACTAAGAATAGTTGGGGTGGGCAACAGGAAGCTCAGCCCCTTCCCTGGGGTCTCTGTCAATTCCCCTTAATTTGTAACCTGGTCAGTTTTCTTGGAACCATCAGAGTAAGGAAGGTCATAAGTCTTGAGAAATGAGCCTGTTTAGGATTTATAATTCCTAAAGAAGGAATATATTTATTAAGAATCTATAAACTGGTTTAATGATTAATCCTTTGCATCAGAATGAATTTAAACATATAAAACATGTTAAACAAAATCTTCTATGTGTGTAAGTCCTGCTAAACTTTTATAAATAATGTACTTAGCCCTAAGTTGTGATTACTAGAATTTGCTGTTAGACATAAAGTCTCCTGGAATTATAACTGATATTCTTTTGAGTTTTGAATTTGAATATGATTGCCTGATGAGTCATTAAATCAATAACCTGCTATTTGAGGGAAATGCCATAAGTTACTCAGAAAGACACCTTCCCGAACTATTATAGGTGAACGCCTTATCTGGGCAAGAGTTGGGAGGACAATCTTAGCCTCTGCTTAAGGTCAAATCCTTCTGACTCAATTTCCCAGTTCTTTTTTTTTTTTTTTTTTGTTTCCCACCTGATTATTCCTAAATCTGGCTCTGAGGTGGAATTGTTACTGCCTGATTGATTGTCAACGTTATTATAATCATGTCCCTGCTTTTTCTTCTTATAGCAGATTTCTATAATCAGAGCAAGTGGTCAGTAGAAGCCATGAGAATAATCCAAGTATCCCAGAGAACACAGTGATTTTCTACTTTAGACCTTAAAGTTGCTTTTTTTTTGCATACTATTGCTTAAAGACTCACAATTTCTTTTTGCTTTTGAATGGGCAACTCCTGGGGAATGGAACCCCCTCCAGTTAACATGGGTGGTCTTAACTCAGGGCTTTCCTGACAGATCCCACACATGTGGACAGGCACTGGCTATCCTGGATGTAGATGATGCCTTGATCTGCAACCTAACCCAAGAGGCTTCTTTGGCTGTGCCATTAAACGCCCCTTAACTTTCTGGCGTCCTGGGGAGATTAAAATTTCTTTTTCTAAGGCCCAAGCTGCTGAACAGTCTGAATTAACTCCCACCTCCTACAGATAATCTTATCACTCCTTGAACCTCTTGTAGAGAAACAGCCGATGCAGGCATGGCTACATTTTGGAGGTTTCTCAAAGAAACTGGTTGTCTTTGGGGTGCCGCTTGTGCCTTAGAGCAGTGACTGCCGCAGCCACTCTAATTGAGGAAGCCTCTAAGCTCCCCCTCAGACAACCACTGGCCTCCCCTGGCTCAGGTTCAGAGCATTTTTGCCCTCACCGGAGCTTTAGAATTGGGGAAAGGAATGACAGTGAACAGCGATACTAATTCCAAATGTCTTTCATGTTTTGCATGTATGGGGCTACATGGAGAGAAAGGGGACTTTTGAAGGCCAAAAAAAAAACCCATTTAGCATGCAGGAATAATTATACAATTACTGCAAGCTGTCCATGGACCCAGAGAGGTTTCTATTATGTTTTGTAAAGGACAACAGAAGAGGATTCACTTTAGGACAAGGGAAACAGGCTTGCAGATTCAGCTGCCTGTGCTGCTTCCTGTTTGCTCTTGACTATGGCATCTTTAAATCCCCAAGTCCCTGAGAATACTCCTTCGTATAGTTCCCAGGAACAAGCCTTAGCTAAAGAAAGGGGGTACATCCTTTCTCTTTCTGGGTGACTTCAAATACCTTCAGGTCCACTTCTAATCCCAGAGGGGAGCCAGTGGAAACTTCTCATTGGCCCACACCAAGTTACTCACTCGGGAAAAGTGCTCTCCCCATCCCTTGTGAAACCTATTTTCACTGGTCACAAGCCAGGAGAAACAATTAAACAGGACTGCCCTGTCTCGTTTGTGCCCAAGTAAATCCTGAAAGAGCTTTTAAACTTCCCCCATCCTGAAGCCCATCAAAAGGTTTCATACACACCTCGGGGAGGACTGGCAGATAGCTTTTACACCTATGCCCCTTTACACGGGCTTCAAGTTGCTTTTGGTTTTTGTTGACATCGTTACTAACTGAGTAATAGCCTTCCCTTGTAAGACTGAAAAGGCTCAGAGCTTTTGCTAAAGGAGATTAAGATTAATTATTATCTCCACTCTTCCTCTCATTCTCTCTACTCAGTGCTTAATGCCTTTTAAACACCATGGTGCTTGCACCCTCGGCCACCAGAGCACTCCTTTCTCTGTGTGTAACGCCACTGTTCCATCCATCGCCCTACTCCTTTGAGGAAACAAAAGTTTCCTTAAAGGGGTTAAAGCTTTTTTTTTGTCATTGGAGAATCTGACAGGACCTCAGAAAAGATGGAATCTTCATGAAGTACAGAGACTTCTAGACTGATTCTGCTGGACCAATAAGTGCTGATTCCCTTCTCTCACCTCTAGCCTTACAGGGAGAGCAGAAGACAGGGGAGAAGATGGAAGAGCAGAGGCAGAGGGAAGATTGGGGCCAGGCTGGGCTGGGGAGGGGCTGCTGGGACCCTGAGCCACCCTGCATGAGGGGTATGGGGCAGGCTGGGCTTTCCTCACCTGTGACCACCAGCTCTAGGGGGTCACTGAGCTCTGACCAGAGGAATGCTTTTCTGTAGTGGCAGGAGTAGGTCCCTGCCTGGTCCAAGGGCACTGATGAGATGTGAAATTTGCCCTCCCTTCCAAACGGTTTCACGTTCATGATCTCTATCCTTCTAAGCCCTTGATTTTTCACCAGGCCATACTCATCAGCCTTCCATGGTCCCAGGCATATGAGGGTCACACTTTTCATTAGAAGGGCCAAAGAACCATTCTCTGCCATGAGGGAGGGTCTGGAGAGTGCGTCTGGAAAAGAATGAGGGCCATCATTCTAGGGTTCCTTTTTCTATGTTCTTCTTCTCCATCCCATACTGGGTTCTTTGTCATCTTAAACCCTATCAGTCCAACCCAGATCTCCCCACCTCCCTTTCCTGGGAGTATTTTTCTGCAGTGGGCAGGAAGAATGGGTGGGGAAGGGGAAAGAACTCACCTGCCTGTCCCTTTATCTTGTGGCCCAGACATAGCCCTGGAAGAGATGATACTGATTACTCCCAGTTTCCCATATTCTGCCTACCCAGCATCCCCAGAAAAAGGAGTCAGAACTCTGTGAAAGTAGCTGAAGGCCCCCGTAAGAGTTTCATCTTTTCTCTCCTTCCCTCCCACCTTGCTGAGTAACCTCAGACTGGCCCCCTCCCTTTTGGGCTAAAGGTAATCCTCTGTATAATTTGGTGTGTATCTGGCATCAATGAGATCTAAAGTCTCTTTGAGTTGGGTGTCCCCTCTCCCCAGGACTCACCAAGGCTCAGCAGGGCAGAGAGGATGGGGGTCATGATGGTGCCCATTGATAGTGGGAGGGGAGTTCAATGGCTGGTCAGGCAAATAGTGTGAGCTGAAGGATCGGGGTCCATTGCGTTCTGAGGCTCTCAGGGTTCAGTCTCAGTGAGAAGACTTTCCAGCTCCTTACTCACTGTGGTTTCCTGTCTATTGCCCCATGGAGGGGGTGGTTTGGGTCTCAAATCAGGTGTCATCATCAAGGAAGAAGGTCAGAGCAGGACTGAGGAACTGTCTTTTGGGGACAAGTCCCATCTACAGAACTTTCCCTGGGAGAGACCCCAAATGAGGCTTAATCTTCCCTCTCTTCCTCAGCCATGTCAACAGTAATTGGTGGCAGGGAAATACCAGCTGGCTTTTATATGATACTTTACAATTGTCAATGTGGGTAGTTCTTAATTAGATTCTACTCTATTCCAATCAGTCTTAATCAGTTTGATGGAATCATGTCAAAGTTCTGTACATAAGGCCCCAGAGCCATGAGCTGCAGATTCTAAGTTCATTTGATCAATGATCAGAAGTTAATTATAGGCCCTCTAGCCTTGTTTTTTCTTTGTCATAGGGACCAAACCCAGTATGGCCAAAATCATGGAAAGCCACCCAAAATATTTTCATACTTCTGGACCAATCTCTTGTTCAGTAGGAAGCGGTAACTATCTTATGAGCACTTAGGTCACAAAACCCGAGATAATTTGTACCACTTCCTAAGGAAAAGTCTGTTCATCTTATGTGGAGATATTCCTTGCTTCGCCCATTTGTGACCCTGCTGACCTATTATTTTGCTTATTTTAGCTTATGCGTCATATCAATCAATGGAATTATTCTATATTTTTATAGATGTTCTGGAGCTACAGGATATCGAACTCTAAAAATTAGGCTCTAAAAGGAGGAGGCATCTCAGATCACGAGAAAGATTTGTGGTCCACTTCATTAGAGTACCCTTTAAGAAAGTGCCATTGACTCAAAGATCTGTCTCAGTCTCTTTTATTGTAGGTGGGACACTTTTAATCACCACACCAAGGTTTTTGACAAAGAAGATCTCGTTGTAGTCTCATTGTAAGGCTGAAGGGGGGTCAGGTGTTATTAATATCTTTATTAATTCATATATCCTCATCAGTAACTTATATTTGGAGGGTGGCAGAAACCATTTTTAACAAGAACTTTATGATTACTTATACATAGATGAAGTGAACTCAGAGTTAAAAATGAAGGAAAATCACTGGAATGAAAATTTGGAACAAAATCAACAAGTGAGAAGACAAAGTGATGATTCTCATCTCATCAAAACATTCTGAAAACCAACATAGACCAAATGAACAACTCCATGTGACAGAGAATTAGAATAAAACAGAGAAATCAAAAATAAAAGAAAGTGTCAGATATCTATCCAAATCAATTAATTTGGAAAAGAAACCAAGTTGAGAGATTTTAAGAATCTTTAATTTGAGAATTTGGGAGTATGGCATAGATACGGAATTACCAGGTTCTCTATAATTCCTTTATCAACAGACAGAAAATTGCCATGAAATGAATGTATAAAAGTGTCAAAAATAAAGGGGTTAAAGCTTTTTTTTGTCATGGGAGAATCTGACAGAACCTCAGAAAAGATGGAATCTTCATGAAGTACAGAAAATTCTAGGCTGATTCTGCTGAATCAATAAATAGCAGGCTCTGGAGCAGCTCTGTCTGGAAGCAGACTAGACCTCAAAAATTTTATCTTTTACATCATAAACTTTCATCTAAAGAAGAGAAGATGTCGTGTCAGGGAAGATTGTTCACCACTATTTCCAGAAGTCAGGCCTAGTAGTGCTTATGGGAAGTTATCTTTGATTTTGGCTGTGAATGAGGGGAACCTGGTGCCTAAGTACAGGCCTGGTGAGTGTGATACTAGGGAGCAAGAACATTTTCAGGAGAATGTCACTGGGGGCCCTAACAGTGACTTAGGGGAGGAGAAGATTCCCTGAGGTTGTGTCCCCAGAAAGAATTAGGAAAACAACAGTAAAGGGGCTGGGGGGCTTAGGGTAACACTATTCCCAACTCAGGATTAAAACTTGATTATAATAATAAACTGCTAAAATTAAATAAAAGACAATAAAAATAAAAATGAATAAGCAAAGGAAATAGAACCCAACCATAGATATTACTCTGGTATAAAAAAAAAATCTGGGTCCATATTCAGAGGAGGATAGTGAAGTAAAAAAAAAGCTACTCCTACTCCGAAGAATAATGTCAAATGGTTCAAACCAAAAAAAGAGCTCTTGGAAAAACTTAAAAAAGAATTAAAAATCAAATAAGAGAGATCAAGGAAATATTAGGAAAAAAACTTAAAGCAATATAAGAAAATTATCAAAAGAAAGTTAGCAAATTAGAAAAAGAGGTAAAAAAATCTTAGGGAAGGAAATAACTCTTTGAAATCTAGAAATGGTTAAAAGA
The DNA here is from genome assembly GCF_902635505.1 of Sarcophilus harrisii. NCBI lineage: Eukaryota > Metazoa > Chordata > Mammalia > Dasyuromorphia > Dasyuridae > Sarcophilus > Sarcophilus harrisii. Next base: position 601,592,766 of record NC_045428.1, read on the forward strand.
ATCAAATAACATAATAAGGTAGCAAAAATAATAAAAGCAAAAAACTAGAAAAACAACTGATCTAGAGAATAGATGGAGAGATAATACAAGAATTGTCAGACTGTCTCAAGGGAGTGATCCAAAAAAAAAAAAATGAACCTAAGTACCATATTACAAGAAATTATTTAGGAAAATTTCCCTGAAGTTCTAAAATAAGAGGGTAAAGTAGAAATAGAAAAAACCCTACCATTTATCACTAAAAAGAGATCTTTGGAGAAAAACTTACAGGGATCTTGTATGCAACTTTCAAAAATCCCAGGTTAAGGAGAAAATATTGCAAGCTACAAGAAAAAAAAATTAATGTTGTGAGCCTTGTGGTCAGGGTTTCATAAGATCTAGCAGTTTCTACAATGAAAGACTATAGGTCTTGGGATAGGAGATAGGGTTTTATCCAAAAATAACTTGGTCAAAGTTGAGCATACTCCTGAATGGATATGGATTGATTTACTGAAAATCTTTTGGGTATTTATAACAAAAGATCAGATCTCAACAGAAAATTCAATATAAAAATCCAAAAGCAATAAAAGGAAAAACCATAGTAATAAATGGAGTTTAAAAAAATGGTAAGTAGTGTTTATCTAAAACTATCAGCATTACCTGTAATAGAGATAAGCTAGAAGCTTTTTCAATAAGATCAAGGGTGAAACAAGGATACCTATTATCACCACTATTATTAAATAGTGTACTAGAAAGTTTAACTTTATCAATAAAATAAGAAAAAAGAAATTGAAGGAATTAGAATGGGCAAGGAGGTAACAAACATACTACTCTTCAGGGATGATATGATGGTGTGTTTAGAGAATCCTAGAGAATCAACTTAAAAACTAACTGGAATAATTAAAAAAAAAAACTTTGGCAAAGTTGCAGGATATAAAATAAACCCATTCAAGTCATCATTATTTTTACATATTACCAAAGAGAATTCCATTTAAAAGGATTGTAGACAATATAAAATATTTGAATATAAAATTCCTGTCAAGACAACCCAGAAAGTATATAAATAATAATTATAAAACCTTTTCCCATACAAATAAAGTCAGATCTAAATAACTGGAAAAAATATCAGTTGCTCACCCCTGCCAAACTAACAAAAAATCATTTTATAGAGCTAGAAATCACAATAATAAAATTCATATGGAAGAACAAAAGGTCAGGAATATCAAGACAATTAATGAAAAAAATGTAAAGTCTTAGCAGTACCAAATCTAAAACTATATTATAAAGTAGTAAATCATCAAAATGATTTTGTACTTGATAAGAAATAAGAGTGTTGGATCAGTGTAATATTTTAGGTATACAAGACATGGTAGCTGTCTTGTACTACTATAATCACCTGCCATTTGATAAACCCTAAGACTCTAGTTTTTGGGATAAGAACTCACTATATGACAAGAACTGCTAAGAAAAGTGGAAAATCGTTAGGCAGAAACTAGGTGTAGCTCAATACCTCATGCCATATACCAAGACAGGGTCAAAATTGGTACATGGTTAAACATAAAGGGTGATACCATAAGCAAATTAGGAGAGCAAGGAATCATTTATCTGTCAGAGCTATAGAGAATAGAAGAATTTATGATGAAACAAAAGATAACATTACAAAATGCAAATTGAATACTTTTGATTATATTAAACAAGCAAAATGAATGCAGATTCGAATCAAGCAGAATTCTGGAGAAAATTTTTTTTACACTAAGTGTCTCTAATAAAGGTCTCATTTCTCAAAAATAAGAGAACTGACTTAAATTTATAAAAAACAAAATTCGTCCTTAAACTGATAAATAGTCAAAGGATGTGAATAGGTAGTTTTCAGTTTGAGAATCAAACTCATTTTTAGTCACATGAAAAATACTCTGAAGTATTACCTCACACCTATAAGATTAGATAATATGACAGAAGAAAAATAATAAATGCTGAGGAAATTGTGGGAGAATGAATTGCTGGTAGAGTTGTGAACTGATCCAATTATTCTGGAAAGCAAATTGAAACTATGCCCAAGGGGCAAATAGACTGTATATTCTTTGGTCCAGCAATAGCACTAATAGGTCAGTATCTCAAAGAGATCATTAAAAAAAGGGAAAGGACCCATTTATACAAAATCATTTATAGTAGCCCTTTTTGTGGTGGCAAAGACTTTGAAATTGAGAGGATGCTCATTAATAGAGAAATCACTGAACAAGTTTTGGTGTATGAATGGAATGGAATGCTATAATGATTTAAGAAATTATGAGCAGGTAAGTTTCAGAATACCTGGCAAGAGCGATATGAACTGACGCTAAGTAAAGTGACTTGAACCAGGAGAACACTATACACAGTAACAGTAATGTTGTGTGATGGTCAGTATGACAGATTAATCTATCCCTGCCCCTCTGCCTCCACCCACCAAAATCATCATTTCCTATACAACACATCAGGACTTGCACAAAGAGTGGGCAGTGCCATTCTTTCTCCAAGCATATATATTAAGAGTATGGTCCAATTACTATTTAGCCTCACGTGCTTGGGACCTCAGTGCATCAACTCGAGCTTCAGCCCATTACAAATCTGAGAAATATAAAATGATACCTCAAGGTTATTTTAATTTGTTTTCTCTAATCAGTAATGATTTAGAGAATTTTTTCATATGACTATAAATTGCTTTGAATTCTTCTTTGGAAAAATGCTTTGTCAATTAAGGAATAATTCATACTCTTAAAGATTTCACAAAGTTCTTTATATATTTGAAATACGAGACCTTTATCTGAGGAACAAGATAGAAAAACGTTTCCCCTGGTTTCCGGCTTTCCTTCTGATCTTGGCTACATTTGTTTTATTCGTTTCAAACCCTTTGAACTGAATGTAATCAAAATTATCCCTTTGTTCTCTGTCTCCTGTTCACTCATAAATTGTTGACATATCTGTAAGTCTGATAGGTAATATGGTCCATGTTCTTCAATTTGCCTTGTAACATTTGTCTTCATATCTAGGTCATGCATACATTTGACCTTATTTTAGTAAAGGGTATAAGAAATTGGTCTGTGCCCAGTTTCTCTCAGACTGCTTTCCAGCTTTCCCAATGATTTCTAGCTAATATTGCATTTCTGTCTTGCAAAGTTAAGCCTTTCTATATGTGAAACACTAGGTTACCATATTGATTTGTTGCTTGTGATGTTTAAAAAGTTTGAGAGACAAATTGCATTGGTTATTAATAATTTTATTAACATTTCTAGCATATTACCAATAAAACGAATCTAGAATAACATGACATTCTGGAATGCCAAAGACCAATGATGGTGATGAGCTCAAAATGTATACCTCTTTAGGACCACGTGTAGTGTGGAACCCAGAAAGCCTTAAAGGATTAATAGGGAACTGCCCCCCAAAACCAGTTTGATTATCCTAGCCCTGCAGCTGTGAATCATAGCACGTTATGAGAAGCTAAGGGAATGTTTTGATTTTCACAGAGTTAAGGAGCTGCAAATCAGCCTTTACTGTTGTCTTACTCTCTGAGCAGAGCTAACAGACTCCAGGAACCACTATGATCCTGGGAGTTAGAGATAAGTGGCTGGAGGTTGCAAAACATAGTTACTGATGCAGGTGCTGCTTGCAAAAGAATATATACTTTCCTTTTAATAACCTTGCTGTATTTAGAAAACATATATATCCTTTTTTCTTATAACTTTTTATTGACAAAACATATGCATGGGTAATTTTTCAACATTGACCCTTGCAAAAACTTCTGTTCCAACTTTTCCTCTCCTTTCCTCCACCCCCTCCCCTAGATGGCAGATAGTTCCATACATGTTAAATATGTTAAAGTATATGTTAAATACAATATACGTCTACATATTTATACAGTTGTCTTGCTACACAAGAAAAAGTGGATTTAGAAAGAAGGTAAAAATAACCTGGGAAGAAAAACAAAAATGCAAGCAAACAATAAATAAATGAATAACACAAAGAGTGGAAATGCTATGTTGTGGGAAAACATATATTCTTGTAGGAATGGAATAAATTAGAGTTATTTATTGATGCACAGTCGCTTCTCCTCTCCTTGTATCATTCATTTTAACATGACATGATCTACTCATCTGATTAGAATTAGCTTCCCAGCCACCTCTAACAGTGGCCTCCAGCAATACTCTCAAAGGATTGGTGTTCCTGAAGGTGGCAATGGATTCTGATTGCAAACAATGAGAAAAAATAATATCACAATGAGAACTGGACATATTTTGGTGAGGAACTGGGGGCTGTGAATTTCAGTATATAATTTATTTCTAAATTACTGGACCTTGGGCATTCTCATTAAAGAATTTATCCCCCAAACTTAGGAAAAGCAAAATGGACTTCATACCTGACTGGGGTCTGAACAAGGTTGAAGAGAAAGTTAATTCAATCTCATTAATAGCAATGTCCTCAGAGACTGAATAACCTTTAGGCTTCTGAAAAAATCCTGGTCCTAATCAATAATTTATAAATCAGAAACTGAATAATCATTTTTCTTTTGCTGTAAACTGTATGTCTACTCTGTTCCACTGATCTTTCTATTTCTTAGTCAATACCAGATAATTTTGATAATTACTGCCTTATAATATAGTTTAAGAACTGGTGCTACTGTTTTTCCAAATGAATTTTGTTTTATATATATATATATACACACACACACACATATATATATATATATATATATATATATATATATATATATATATATATATAAAACCCTAACCTTAAATGCATGCTAGCTCAGTAAAATAATTTTGGGGGGTAATTTAATTGTGATGGCATTGAATGTATAGAATAATTTGGTGAAATTGTCATTTTTTTACTGGTCCTGCCTATATAGGCACCCTCAATATTTCTCCACTTGTTTAAATTGAATTTTATTCATATATAAAGTTTTATACGATTTTGTTCATATAGTTTCTGAGTTTGTTTTTGGCTGCACTACTCCAAGATATTTTATGTTGTTTACCATCTTTTTTACTTACACACATACACACATACACACATACACACACACACACACACACACACACACACACACACACACTATTGACCACTGATAGACAATGTTATAAAATCTACAGATTTTTATGTCTCCTGGGATGCTTTAACATTATGAACTTGTATATTTTCCTCTTTCATTTTTAAGCGATGTCAATGATCACCTCTACTGGGAATTCAGGAAAGGCTTAGAATTAGGGAGAAGAGTGTGAGTGTATGTGTAGGGTAATAGTATTAGTAATGGGGAAAAGGGGGAGGTCTGGGGGGAAGTTGGCCATTGTCAGCTTGGGCCTGGGGAAAGGATGGCCATTATCACCTCTGGCCAGGGTCAGATGGCAGGACAGGCAGGGCCCTTCCTCTGTCTGGCTGTGGACTGGACTCTGGGGGTGTTTGGGATCTATACCTTCACTGCCCCCCCAGCTCCACCTTCCCCTCTGTCAGAAGATGGGGGAGCTCCCCCTGGGCATCCCCTGCAGCCATTCCAGGCTTCAGCCAGCAGGAGCCCCAGGAGGACGAGCACCAGCCCGGCCAGACTGAGGCGGATGATGTTGCCCACTGTGTAATCCTGGGCTGCAGGACCTGGGAGGAGGAGAGTAGTCACTGGGAGAGGGACAAGGCCCCCAAATCTCAGGCCCCCATTAGTGGAGGCAGGATTCCTCCCACCCCAGGCCCCACCCCAGCCCCTGTCCCTGGGCTGGGAGTCCTGGTCACTCTTGGGCTGGGAGCCTGGGGAAGGGGCTGAGGTAGCCTCCTCCCTTCTCGTCCCCCTCAGGGCTTCCTCTTCAGGCCCCTGAATCAGGCCCCAGTGTGAGGGAAGAGTCGTATCCTCAGGGAATTTCCAGTTAAAACAGGGAGATGTGGCCTGTCCTTAGGGAGCCTCCAGTCAGAAGGGGAGAACAGTCCTAACCTCAGGGAGCCCCAGGCTTATCAGGAACTCAGGTCTTCTGCCCTTTACTTAGTCCTCCCTCTGTGCCAGACCCAGGGAATGAACGAGGAAACAGAGCAGTTCTTGCCCTCCAGGGGGTTCCGTTCCCAGGAAATAACTGTTAGCATGCACACAAATGCAGCCATGGGGTCTCCTAACACCTGAGAGGGGACATGAAAGGCTTCCTTGGGGGGGTGGTTCCTGAGCTTAGCCTGGGAGGGATCTTTTGTTTTTAAGAGGAGGAAGTGGGGAGGGAGAACATGCCAGACAATGAGGATAGCCTGGGTAAAGGACAATAACAAGGTGCTGCTGCAGGAGGAGTGGTGGGAAATGAGGAGACCCTGGAAGGGATGGGGATACCCTGACTGGGCATCCAGCCCTTGCCTCCCCCTCCTCTCTGTTGGTAATCCTCTAGTTACTCACCAAACAGCAAGTTCTCAGGGCTTGGAGGGACTGTCCCTGTGGAACACGAAGGAGGCAAAATTCAGGTCTGGGCAGGGAAGCCCGGTGAGGCTTGAAGGATTGGAGGGTCTGGAGGTAGCCCCTAGTGTGAGCTCTAGCTCTGACCAGTCTTGCTGGCTATGGGATGTTGGGCATGTCCCTCATTTCTTTGGGTCTCACTTTCCATCTGTGAAATGGGTGCATGCCTCATGATCTCTCCTGGCCTTTCCAGTTGTAAAATCTCATGTTCCTCTGGTTTCCACAAGCCCTATTTTAGCTCCTGTCTGGGCTTTTGGGGTAGGGGAAGGAACCAGAGATGGGAAAAGTCTGAGGGATATGGTGGTATTTGACCTTTCCCTCCCTACTGGCTTTACATCAGCCCCACCTTGGATCTTCCTCAAACCCCTCTCTTGGGACCTAGTAGACGTATTGTATGTGGGATCAGTATATCTGGATAGGTAGGGGAGGGGTGGGGTTCAGTTCTAGTGGGACCAGAGAAGCTCACTGTCTACGTTCTCTGAGCATTAGCCATTTCCCAGACTCTCCATCCCCTTCCTCTGAGCCTTCTCTTTTCCTAGCCCTCCTGGTTCCTGGGGTCTTCCAGGGCACAGCATGAGCAGACATCATGTTGCTCCAGGGCCAGTGAGGGGGCTTAGGAGGGATGGGAAGGATTGGAACAGGTGAGGCACTCTCACCTGTGACCTTGAGCTCCAGGGGGTCACTGGGAGCTGACCACAGGTAGGGGGAGTCCCTGAGAAAGGCGTAGCATTGGTAAGTCCCTCCATAGGCAGATGTCATAAGAGAGAAGTGGAAGGTGGTTTGGAATCTCCCTTCATGGGGCTGTGCCTTGCCTTGGGTCAGCTGTTCTCCATCTTTATACAGGGCGTACATGTCGAACCATAGCTCTGACCCACACTGGAGGCTCACGTTCTGTCCTGAGGCCACCGTGGAGCTGGGCGTGGCTGAGAGGGAGGGTGGGTCATAGAGACCTGGGGGAGCAGGAGACCCGGAGTTAAGGCTCTGATATCCCTCTTGGGGGGCGGGGCGGAGATTTGGCTTGTGGGAGGACTGGCCTGGGGTTTGAGGTTTACCTCCTCTCCAGAAGAAAATAAAATATTGTGTGTGTGTGTGTGTGTGTGTGTGTGTGTGTGTGTGTGTGTGTGAGAGAGAGAGAGAGAGAATATGTGTGTGTGTGTGAGAGAATGTATGTGTGTGTGTGTGTGTAAGTGTGTGTGAGAGAGAGAATGTGTGTGTGTGTGAGTGTGTGTGTGTATGTAGAAGAAGTACCTTGGACAGCTCTGAGAGAAAAAAGATATATGGGTGGATGAGTTGGGGAGGAAGAGAGACATAGACAGGGAGAAAGAGGGGAAAGGAGGGAAGGATTAAAATACAGAGAGAGAATGTAGAAAGTAGAGAGAGAAATAGAGAAAGACAGGAGAAATGGAGAGACTCAGTGGCAAAGAACAGAGGACAGAGAGAAAGGGAAGGAGTCTATCTCATGAGACAATCATGTAAAGTGCTTGGCACACAGTTGGTGCTGTATAAATGCTGATTCCTTTCCCCTATCTCTACCCCTAGAGAGAGACAGAGGGAGAACCAGGGTAGAAGACAGAAGGGCAAAGCTGAGGTCAGACTGGGCTGGGGGGAGCTTAGGGACTTTTGAGACCCTGAGCCAGTCCTGCCTGAGGGGCATGGGACGGGCTGGGCTTTCCTCACCTGTGACCACCAGCTCCAGGGGGTCACTGAACTCTGACCAGAGGAATACTTTTCTGTAGCGGCAGGAGTAGATTCCTGCCTGGTCCAAGGTCACTGATGAGATGTGAAATTTGCCCTCCCTCCCAGATGGTTTCACCCTCATGATCTTTTTCCTTCTAAGCCCTTGAGTTTTCACCAGGCCATACTCATCAGCCTCCCATGGTCCCAGGCATATGAGGGTCACACTTTTCATTAGGAGCACCAAAGAACCATTCTCTGCCACGAGGGAGGGTCTGGGGAGTGCGTCTGGAAAACAATGAGGGCCGTCAGTTCTAGGGTTCCTTTTTTATGTTCCTCCTCTCCACTCCATACTGGGTTCTTTCTCACCTTAACCTCTCAGTCCAGCCCAGACCTCCCCCACCTCCCTCTCAGGGGCAGTTGTCTGCTTTGGGCAAGAAGCATGTAGAGGAAGGACTCACCTACCTGTGTCTTTATCCTGTGGCCCAGACACAGTCCTGGCAGAGAGGACACTGATTACTCCCAGCTTTCCACATCCTGCCCACCAAGCACCCCCACAGGAAGGAGATAGAAGTCCCAGAGGCAGAGTTTAAGTGTGAGTGAGTCCTGGATGCCAGAAGATGCTTCTAAGAATTCCAGCTTCTCTCTCCCGCTTTCTTGGCCACCTCAGACCGGCCCCTCTTCTCTGTCAAACTGGGTGTGTATCTGGCATCAATGGGATCTAAAGTTCCCTTGAGTTTGGGGGGTCCCCTTTCCCCAGGACTCACCAAGGCTCAGCAGGGCAGAGAGAATGGGGGTCATGATTATGCCTGTTGACAGTGGGAAGGGAGATTAATAGCTGGTCAGGCAGACAGTCTGAGGCCGAGGATATGAGCAGGGTCTGCTGGGCTCTGAGTCTCTCAGGATCCAGCCTCAGTGAGAAGGCTTTCCAACTCCCTACTCATTGTGGTTTCCTGTTGATTGCCTCATGGAGGGGGTGGTTTGGGTGCCTTAGGTCTAGAATCAGGTGTCAGCATTAAGGAGAAAGGTCAGCACAGAACTGAGAAGCTGCCTTTTGGGGACAAGTTTTACCCCCACAGAACTTTCCCCCTCCCAAATGAGGCTCAGGGTTCCCTCCCTTCCCTAGTCATGTACAGTGGACAGTAATTGGCGTTAGGGAAATAACAGCTAACATTTATATGGTGCTTTAAAGTTTGTCAAGATCTTTACAAAGAATTTATCAGTAAGCTGAAGGAGACAGGTGTTATTAATATCCTGATTAATTAATTTAAATATCCTCATCAGTAACTCATGATGGAGGGGAGGGGAGTATTTTTATCTATATCTAGACACAATGAAATTAGAGATAAAAAATGAAGTGAAGTTACTGGAATGAAAATTTGAAAAAAGAATAAACAACTGAGATGACAAAATGGTGATCATCATCTCATTAACATAATCTGAAAATCAACATAGGCCAAAGAAATTAATGACTGCACGTGACAGATTGAAGTATGAGAACAAATTAATGATCAGTAAAGAAAATGTCAGAGGCAGCTAGGTAGTGCAGTGGCTAGAGCACCAGAACTGAATTCAGAAGTTCAAATCTGGTCTCAGACACATAACGCTTACTACCCTGGGCAAGTCACTTAACCCCAATTGCCTCAGCAAAAAAGAAAAGAAAAATGTCAGATGTCTATTTAAATCAACTAAGTGGAAAAGAAGTCAAGAAGAGAGATTTTTAAGAATCGGTGAATTTGGGAAAATGGTGGAATAGGTCAGAAATTTCCAGACTCTCTAGATTTTCTCCACAAACAAGGAAATTTGAAACAAAATGAATATAGAACAGCATGGTTCAAAAAGCTGTCCTCTTCAGACAACTTGGGAGAACCTCAGTAACGATGAGACCTCCAGAGGTTGAGCTTTGGCCTGAGTGAAATATAAAAACCTCTAGATTGACTGCTCAATCAAGAAAGGGCAGCTCTGTCAAGAAGCAGACTGGACCACAAGACATTTCACCTCAGAAACTTTATCTCAAAAACTTTAATCTAAAGAAGAATAAACAATGGGTTGGGGAAGATTGAAGGACACCTCACTCTTTCTAGAAGGTAGGTCTAGTAGTGCTGATGGGAATTTATCCTAGGCTGTGACTGTGGATGAGGGAGAGTGAGCACAGGCCTGGTAAGTGGGATATCAGAGAACAAGGATGTTTTCAGGACACTGTGGTTGGGGCTGTAAGTGTGGCTTAAGGTAGGAGAGGAGTCCTTGAGGTTGAGCCCCCCCAGAAAAAATTCAGGAAATAACAATAAAGAGAACCTGAGGCTTAAAATTACGTTATCTCTAACTCAAGATTAAAATATGATTATGATAATTAACTGTGAAAAGTAAACAAAACAAAATAAAAATGAGAAGGCAAAAGAAAAAGAATCCAACTATAGATAGCTGCTTTGGTATAAAAGAAGCTCTGAATTATATTCAGAGAAAGATAAGGAGGTGAAAAAACCACTCATGTAATATAATGTAAAATGGTCCAAGCCCCAAAATAACTCTTGAAGAACTTAAAAAGGTATTAAAAAATGAAATAAGAGAGACTGAGGAAAAATTAGGAAAAAAATAAAAGCAAATCAAGAAAGTGTGAGAATAAAGTTAACCAATTAGAAAAAGAGATACAATCTTAAGGAAGAAAATTCCTTGAAAACAGATTTGGGCAAGATGAATCAAATAATAGTATAAAACACAAAGAACTTTTAAAAAAGATAAGAAAAAAGGAAAATAATAGAAGGATTTGGAGATCAAGATACAATATAAAAATTGTCAGATTACCTGAAATTTGTGATCAAAAAAAGAATCTAGATAGACTATTACAAAGAATTGTTAAGAAAAATTACCCTAAAATTCTACAACAAAATGGCAAACACAAAAAAATCTACCATTTGTCAACAGAAAAAGATCTCAGGAGGAAAACTTACAGGAATGTCATATGCAACTTTTAAAGCTCCCAATTTAAGGAGAAAATATTGCAAGTTACAGATAAAAAGCACTTTAAATATGAAAATACAGTCAGGATTTCATATAGCTTCTATCATAGCAGCTTCTATCCTGAAGGTCTTGGAACATTATAATTTGAAGAGCAAAAGTGTGGTGTTCTTTTTTATATTATATGATGGTTCTCTGTGAGCAGGTTTCTTGGGGAGGTTTTCTGGAGGCAGCCTTAGTTTCAGTTCAAAATAATAATCACCCCAAACGCAGCCAGGAGTTAAAATCCAGTCCTTTATTGTGTCCTTCAAAGTCTTGAGCTTCACCCCTAGTTCCCTCCAAATGTCTCCAGCCAGCACAACGATGGAATATGGAATGAATCTGTCTCTGGCCCTGAGAGCTTCTGGCTTATATGCTGTACACTGAGTACACATCAATCATTATATCACTGGGAAACCATTATTTGTTGTAGGATTAAATCAGTTTTAAACTAGATTTAAACATTGTCTCCTCAATTCCACTTGGTACCTTGTTTTAAGTTCTGGCCCATAACATCTCCTTGTAGGATCAGATCAATCATACTGAACGATCAATCATACTGAACCAGGCTAAATTAGATAATTATTGTCTTTATCAATTCTAATGACTTAACACTTTGTAAGGATTCCGATACGAAAGAGCTAGCATTGTGTCCAAGAATAATTTACCTAACAGAGTTGAGTACAACCCTGTATGGGAAAAAAGGGCATTTGACAAACAGAAAGACTTTCAGGTGTTTGTAACAAAAAGACCCAGAAATCACTGGAAAATTCAGTATAAAAATCCAGAAGAAATATAAGGAAAGAACATAGGAATATATGGGGCTTTCCTTAAAATCATAAGTAGTATCTCTCTAAAACTATCAGCAAGCATTATCTGTAATGGGGATAAGTTAGAAGCCTTTCCTATAAGATTGGGGTGAAACAAGGATGTCTGTCATCATCATTGTTATTCATTATTGAACTAGAAATGGTAATTTATCAATAAGAAAAAAGAAATGGAAAGAATTAGAATAGGCAATAAGGAAAGAAAAACATCACTTTTTGCAGATCTGAAGCATCCAAGAGAATCAAATAAAAACTATGTGAAATAATTAACAATTTATCAATATTGCAAGATATAAAATAAATATAAATCATCAACATTTCTATGTATTATTAACAAATCCCAGCAGCAAAAGATAGAGAAACTCCATCTAAAATAACTGTAGATAATATCAAATACTAGGGAGTCTACCTGCCAAGACAAACCCAGAAACTTTATGAATATGATCACAAAGCATTTTGTGATCACACAAAAAAGCTAGCTCTACATAACTTGAAAAAGTCAGTTGCTCATGAAAAAATAAAATATATTATCATATAATGTATATAATAATATAATAACAAATCTATAATATTATGTTAACGTAATATAAAGGATAGTTATACTTAATCTAATTTACTTTACCAGTGCCAAATCAATCAAACTCTCAATCAAATTATGTAATGGGGCTAGAAATAACAATAATAAAATTCATCTGGACAAATGAAAAGTTAAAAATATCAAGGGAATTAGTGGAAAATGAAAAGTAAGGTGGCTTCACAGTAGTAGATCTAAAATTATATTACAAAATAGCAATCATCAAAATGATTTGGTACTATGTAAGAAATATAGTGGTCAAGCAGAGGAATAGATTAGGTACACAAGACATGATAGTAAATGACTTTAGCAATCTACTGTTTGATAAACGGAAAGAGTCTAGTTTCTGGGATAAAAACTCACTATTTGACAAAAACTACTGGAAAAAGTGAAAAATCACATGGCAGAAACTAGGCAGAAACCAACATCTTACACCATATACCAAGAAAAAGGTCAAAATAGATACATAATTTAAACATAAAGTTGTAAAGGGCTGAAACTCTGAGTTGAACTGGGGTCAGACAACTGAGCACTTAAGGCTAATTACAGATTGGACAATACTCTATTAGCATATGCTTGGAAAATGGCCCTTCCCACTATTCTGTGCTGGTTTGATCTTTTGTTGTATACAGAGAATTGTGAGGGATTAGGGGGTGGAGTAAGACAAGCCAGAGTCACTTTGGCTGTGGATGAAGGGAAGGGAGGTTGTGGAGATCCTGCATCCATCCAATTCACTTCTACCCCTAAAGATCAAGGAATTTTGCTTATCCTGACTCTGGCTGATTCTAAGGTATTGAATAAGAAATACCTTCTTATTAGTAAGTTCATTTCAAACCATTTCAAGAATGTGACTCTCTCCATGGGAACTTAGCCTTTCTTTAACCCTATGAGACCGGGAATATGCCACATGTGTTTGGCTTCACCTCTACAATCCCAGGAACTAGCCACTCCTTGGGACACAATGGATGCCAGTGAGGGTTGGCCCCCCTCCCTGACAGCAACATTTATCAAGCCATATCTTGGAAGCCCATCTGGCATTTCCTTCTCCTATACCTAACTTTCTATATGTAAGCAAGTTAGCTCTGTGTCTTCTTTGTTTTCAGGCTCTATAAATTCAGTCCCGTTTTAATCCTCATTGGGCTTCACCCACAGAGATCCTATTCTGCCTGGGATAAGACTTTTCCCGATCGAGTTTGAAGGCTGCAACCGGGACCCCCAGCCACTTTTCAGTGACCCTTAGATCGGTGATGTATCTCTCTCTCTCTCACTCTCTCTCTCTCTCTCTCTCTCTCTCTCTCTCTCCTATTTTAATCATAGTTTTCCTTATTCTTTGTCTTTTATGTATTATTTACTGTATTGGTTGTTATTGTAGGCAATCTATTCTGTGTATTGTATAATTAAATTTTATTTTCCCTTTAATTGAGTTAAAAAGTGTCATTTATAGGAGCAATCTGAATCTATCCTTAAATTAACAGAATAGGTATCCAGGGTGCTAACTCACTCTTCACATAAAGTGATGCCATAGGCAAATTAGAAGAGTAAGGAAGAGTTTACCTGTCAAATCTATGAAGGCAAACGAGATAGATAGCATTACAAAATGAAAAATGGATAATTTTGATTAAATTAAAATAAAAAGCTTTTGTATGAAGTGAACCCACCCAAGAAAGAAAGAAAAGCAGAATGCTAAAAAACAATTTTTTTTTACAGCAACTGTTTCTGATAAAGGCCTCATTTCTGAAATATATAAAGAACAAATTTATAAAAATACAAGTCATCCCCCAACTGATAAATGATTAAAAGATATGCAAGGAAGCTTTTCAATTAAGAAATCAAAACAATTTATACCCCTATGAAAATGTTCTAAATCATTATTGATTATTTAGAGAAATGTAAAGAACCTTCATATATTTTTGTAATCCCTTTATATTGGCTAAAATAATAAAAAGGTAAAGTCACAAATGTTGGAGGTGATATTGAAAAACCAGGACAGTACTTCCTTGCTGCTGGAACCATGAACTGAGCTAACCATTTTGGAGAGCAAACTGAAATTATGTCCAATGATTTATTAAATTGCTATACTCTTTGATTGAGCAATACACCTAGAAGGTCTATTTCCAAAAATAGGAAAAAAGGGAAAAAAACCCTGTAAGTTCTAGAATGTTCATAGCAGCTCTCTTTGTGATGGCAAAGAACAAGAAATTGCAGGGGTACCCATCAATTGAAGAATGGCTAATGTGATTATGATAAAATGCTACTGTTCTCTAAGAAATGATGAGCTCTGTGATCTTAGAAAACATGGAAAGACTTACATAAAATACTAGAGTGAAATGAACAGAACCAAGAAAACAATGTATAACAGTAATAGCAATGTTATTTTAAGCATGATTGAATGAATTATAGTTTGACTATTATAAATATCAAAATTAATTATAAAGGACATATGAAGAAAAACACTATCTTCATCCAGAACAAGAATTGTTAAATGAAAATGTGTTTAGTTTTTGTTTTGTTTTGTTTTAGCATATAAACACTGATTGTGTCTAATGGTAGCCATTTCTCAGGCAGGGGCAGAGAAGCTAAGAGAAAAAAATGGAAAAAAGACATTTACATGATAAATGTATTCTATTTTTAAAAGAGATAGCAAGTTGTATACAATATATTTTCAGTTTCACATACCATCATCTTTTTATTGTATTAAGTTATGGCAATGCTTGTTTTGTTATATAGATTAAAAAGAATAAAAAATTAGTGCTCTCTGAAGACTATGATTAGAAAAATGTCTGGATGCTATATTTCAAGAAATCATTAGGAAAATCCACCTATATTGCAATTATAGGGCAAAATAATGATGAAAAAATCATCTATTCTTCAAAGAAAATCAAACTAAAGAAAATTACAACAAAAAATCCAGATTTGTCACATTAGGCCTGCAATGGGAATTGTTTACTCAAGACCTAAGAATGACTGAGTTCAGTTCTACCTTTTCTGGTTTTTAGGCTTAAATGCCCTCCCCTGCCATAAGTCAATGAACCTTTCCACTAAAAAGGACTTTGGTTTGCAAACCTGTTTTCCTTACTTTGAAATTAAACTTCTGTCTATGACCTGACTCTTCTCACCGATTCCAGGCAGGTTTACAGCTGATTACAAGAAAGAAACTTAAAAACGAGATATTCATATAGAATAAAAATAAAAACCTAGAGTAGAAGGTATTAAGCTTCAATTGATGCAAAAAGGAGAAAGTGGCAATCATAATATCAGACAAAATTCACTTTAAAATGGATTTAATTAAAAGAAATAAACAGGAAAACTACATTATTAATGAAGGTATTACAGATAATGAAGTGAGTTCAGTACTAAACGTATATGCACTAAATACTATAACATCCACAAATTTAAAGAAAAAGCTAAAGGAATTACAAGTAGAAATATGAAGCAAAACTATAAGAGTGAGGATTTCAACCATCCCTTCTCAGAACAATATAAATCAAATGAAAAAATGAGAAAAATGTCAGGAAGTTGAATAGAATCTTAGTTATGTTAAATATGAAAGAGACATTGGGAAAATTGAATAAAAGAAAGGGTGTTATTTTTTTTTCAGCAGTATATGGCACCTTTCCAAAAATTGAGCATATATCATGACATAAAATCCTATAGTTAAATGCAGAAAAGTTGAAATATTGAATTTATCCTTTTCGGATCATAATATAATAAAAATGTATGTAATAAAGGACCAAGAAAATAAAAAATAAGTGGAGACTAATTACCCTAGTTTTTAAGAATGAGTGGATTAAAAATAAATCCTAGAAACAAGAATTTTATGAAAGAGAATGACAATAATGAGATAAAATACCCAATCGTATGAAGTTCAGTAAAAGCATAATCAGAAGAAAATTTCTATCTTCAAAAGTTTGATTTAATAAAATAGAGAAATAGCAAACCAATGAAATAGTTGTACTATAAAAAACCCTAGAAAGAGAACAAATTATAAATCCCCAATTAAAGACCAAATTGGAAATCCTCAAAATTAAAGGTTAGATTAATTAAAGTTAATGTAAAAATCCATTGACTTAGTAAATAAAACTGGAACTTGGTTTTTATAAAACAGCAAACAAAATAAACAAATCATTGGTTAATATGACTTTAAAAAGAGGAGATGAAAAACAAATAACTGGTATAAAATGAAAATTATGAATATACTACTTATAAAGATGAAACCAAATCAGTTTCTGGAAGTTATTTTGCCCAGATATATACCAATCAATTTAATGGAATGAAGGAATATTTTTTTAAAAATGACCTAGATTTACAGAAGGGGAAGTAGACTATCGAAATAGACCTCTATAGAAAACTAAGTTGAAAGAACTTAAAAAAATGTATTTTCTAAGTAAAAGCAGAAGCAGATGCATTTACAAGTGAATTTTATCAATTTTTTAGAGATCAGCAAATTCTAATATTAAATGTATTATTTGAATAGTAGGCAAAAAGCAAAGAAAATGTGACACTAATATCTACACCATGAAGAGTAAAAACAGAGAAAGAAAATTATAGATCAATTTCATTAATGACTATGGATGTAAAAATCCTTAATAAAATACTAACTAAAAGATTACAATATTCTATTTAAAGGAGTATACATTATGAGCAAATGAGATATATACCAGAAATACAGGAATGATTTAACATAAGGAAAACTAATAACATAATTTCCATCAGAATTCATCCTCATACAGTATCATTGTTGAGGTATATAATGATCTCCTGATTCTGCTCATTTCATTTAGCATCAGTTCATGTAAGTCTTGCCAATCCTCTCTGTATTCATCCTACTGGTCATTTCTTACAGAACAATAATATTCCATAACATTTATATACCACAATTTACTCAACCATTCTCCAATTGATGGACATCCATTCATTTTCCAGCTTCTGGCTACTATAAACAGGGCTGCCACAAACATTTTGGCATATACAGGTCCCTTTTCCTTCTTTAGTATCTCTTTAGGATATAAGCCCAGTAGAAACACTGCTGGATCAAAGGGTATGCACACAGTTTGATAACTTTTTGAGCATAGTTCCAAATTGCTCTCCAGAATGGCTGGATGTGTTCACAATTCCACCAACAATGTATCAGTGTCCCTGTTTTCCCACATCCCCTCCAACATTCCACATTATCTTTCCCTGTCATGCTAGCCAACCTGACAGGTGTGTAGTGGTATCTCAGAGTTGTCTTAATTTGCATTTCTCTGATTAATAATGATTTGGAGCATATTTTCATATAGCTAGAAATAGTTTCAATTTCTTTGTCTGAGAATTGTCTGTTCATATCCTTTGACCATTTATCAATTGGAGAATGGCTTGATTTCTTATAAATTAGAGTCAATTCTCTATATATTTTGGAAATGAGGCCTTTATCAGAACCTTTGACTGTAAAAATGTTTTCCCAGTTTATTGTTCCCTTCTAATCTTGTCTGTATTAGTTTTGTTTGTACAAAAACTTTTCAGTTTGATATAATCAAAATTTTCTATTTTGTAGTCTGTAATGGGCTGAGGTTTGAGTTGATGCACTGAGGTCCCAAGTACGTGAGGCTAAATAGTAATTGGGCTATACTCTATTAATATACATGATTGGATAAAGAATGGTCCCTGCCCACTCTCTGTGCAAGTCCTGATGTGTTGTATAGGAAATGACGATTTTGGTGGGTGGAGGCAGAGAGATAGGAAGAGAAGCTGGGAGAGATTGAGCCTGGGTTCCATACTCCTAGCTGCTGGTCGTGTGGCTGCTGGTCGAGCTAGCTTCTTGACTCAGCTACACACATTGCTATCACCGATTCTCTTCCACCTCCGATCCTTCTTCACTGAGAATGAAGACTGACGATTTTCCCCTAACCTGAATTCCTGACTTTGACTGATTTTAAAATACGCAATCTTCACAGTAGTCAATAATGATCTCTAGTTCTTCTTTGGTCATGAATTCCTTCCTCTTCCACAAGTCTGAGAGGTAAACTATCCTATGTTCTTCCAATTTATTTATAATCTCATTCTTTATGCCTAGGTCATGAACCCATTATGACCTTATCTTGGTGTACGGTGTTAAGTGTGGGTCGATGCCTAGTTTCTGCCATACTAATTTCCAATTTTCCCAGCAATTTTTGTCAAATAATGCATTTTTATCCCAAAAACTGGGGTCTTTGGGTTTGTCAAATACTAGATTATTAAAGTTATTGGCTGTTTTGTCCTTTGAACCTAACCTATTCCATTGATCAACTAGTCTATTTCTTAGCCAATACCAGATGGTTTTAGTTACCACTGCTTTATAATGTAATTTTAGATCTGGTACAGCTAGGCCACCTTCATTTGACTTTTTTTCATTAATTCCCTTGAAATTCTTGACCTTTTGTTTTTCCATATGAACTTTGTTGTTATTTTTTCTAGGTCATCAAAATAGTTTTTGGGGAGTCTGATTGGTATAGTGCTAAATAAATAGATTAGTTTATGTAGTATTGTCATCTTTATTATATTTGCTCACCCAATCCAAGAGGATTTAATATTTTTCCAGTTGGTTAGATCAGACTTAATTTGCGCGGAAAGTGTTTTGTAATTTTGCTCATAAAGTTTCTGATTTTCCCTTGGCAGATAGATTCCTAAATATTTTATACAATCAGTAGTTACTTTAAATGGAATTTCTCTTTGTAACTCTAACTGTTGGGTTTTGTTAGTGATATATAAGAATGCTGATGACTTATGTGGGTTTATTTTGTATCCTGCTTTTCTAATATTTTGATTTCTATTTTTCTTATTCTCCAAGATGGCAGCCAATCTCATATATGTTTTAGATGAAGAATCATATTAAATATATTTCCACATTAGTCATGTTGTGAGGGAAGAATCAGAGCAAAAGTGAAAAAAAAAAAACACGAGAAAGAAAAAAAACTTTTTACATTTGGGTCCTTTTCTATTTTAAAAAATCTTTTAAAGATACAAACAGTAGTGGTATTGCTGGATCGAAGAGTATGGATTGTTTTATAGTTCTTTGGACATAGTTCCAAATTGGACTCCAGAATGGTTGAATCAGTCCACAGCTTCACCACCAAAGCATCCCACTTTTCCTGCATAATTTTCCTTTTTTTGATCATTTTAACTAATCTGATAGATATGAGGTGACACCACAGAGTTGTTTTAATTTCCATTTGTCTAATCAATAGGGATTTGGAACATTTTTTCACATAACTATAGATGGCCTCAATTTCTTGATCTGAAAACTGACTGTTTATATCCCTTGACCATTTATGAAATGGGGAATCACCAATGTTTTGTTTTTGACCACTCCCTCCCTTATATCAACCTTCCTTCTTTCTCTTTCCCCTTTCTCCTTTTACTTCCCTAATGGATAAGATAAATTTCTATAACCAACTGAGCTTGTATGCTATTCCCTCTTTGACCCAAATCTGATGAAATTAAGGTTCAAACAATGCTCATCTCTCTTCTTTTCCTCTACTATTATAGATCTTTTGTGCCTTTTTGTGTGATTTAATTTATCCCATTTACTTCCCCTTTCCTCTTCTCCCAGCACAATCCATTTTTCTACCCTTTAATTTCTTTATATATCATCACATCAAAGTCAATTTATACCTACACCTTCTGTCTATTCTAACTGCCCTAATAAAGATGCAATTCTCAAGTTACAAGTATCATTTCCCCATGTAGATATATAAACATCTTTACCTTTAAATAACATTTTCTTTCTTTCTTGTTTACCTTTTTATGCTTCTCTTGAATCTTTTTTTAAATTTTTAAACTTTTTTTTGCTTCTCTTGAATCTTGTATTTGAAAATCAAATTTTGTTTAGTTCTGGTCTTTTCTTCAGAAATGATTGTAAGTCCCCTATTTCACTCAAGGTTAGTATCCTCCCCTGAAAGATTATGCTCGATTTTGCTTAGTTGTGATCTAAATTCCTTTGCCTAGCAAAATATCTATTTCAGGCCCTCTGATCCTTTAACATAGAAAATGTTAAGCCTTGGGTACCTGTGGCTTCTTGATATTTGAATTGTTTCCTTTTGGTGACCTGTAGTATTTCCTCTTTGACCTGATAATTCTGGAATTTAGCTACACTATTCCTTGGAGTTTTCATTTGGGGATGTCTTCCAGGAGGTGATCAGTGGATTCTTTTAACAACTACTTTGCCCTCTGGTTCTAGTATATCAGCACAGTTTACCATGATGATTTCTTGAAAGATGCTATTCAGGCTCTTTTTTTCATCATGACTTTTATGTAATCCAATAATTTTTAAATTATTTACCTTGGATCTATTTTCCAGATTGGTTGTTTTTCCAGTGAGATATTTTAAATTTTCTTCTATTTTTTTTCATTTCTTTTATTTTATAGATTGCTTTTTGATATCTCATAAGATCATTAGCTTCCATTTGCCCAATTCTAATTTTTAAGGAATTGCTTTCTTCAATTGGCTTTTGTACCTCTTTTTCCATTCGGCTGATTCTACTTTTGAAGGAATTATTTTCTTCAATCATTTTTTGTCCTTTATTTTCCAAATTGTTGACTCTCTTGCATACATCTCATTTTTTTTCTAATTTTTTTTCTATCTCTATTATTTGATTTTAAAAATCCTTTTTGAGCTCTTCCATGAAGGCCTTTTTTGGCTTGAGACCAATTCATATCCTGCTTTGAGTTTTCACATATAGGCATTTTGTCCTGTTTTGAGTGTGGTGTGATGTTGTGTTAATTTCCTGTCATTATAATAGGTTTCTATGATTATGATTCTTTTTTGTTTCTCTCCCTCCCTTCTCCTCTCTCCCCCCTCTCCGTCTCTCTCTTTTCTCTCTGTGTCTCTGTGTGTGTGTGTGTGTGTATCTATTTCATGGTTTTTAAAGTTAAGCTCTGCTCCTGGGGTTCAGTGAGTGCTATCCCAAGCTTTTTGTGCAGGGTCACTGGTTCTGAGAACTGAGGTCTTAGGTGTTTGGTGATTGCTGGAGTAGCCTAACCTAATCATACTTGTTAATTGCTACTCTGCAATATTGAGTATCTGGCATCAATGATACCTAAAGTCTCTTTGAGTTTGGTGGTTCCTCATCCCCAGGATTCACTGAGGCTCAGAAGGACAGAGGATGAAAGTCATGATGGTGCCTATTGATAGTTGGCGGGGAGACAATCTGAGGCTGAGGATGTGAGCAGGGTTCACTGGACTCTAGGTCTGTCTGGGTTCACTCTGCTTACTCACTGTGGTTTCCTGTCGATTGCCCCATGGAGGGAGTGGTTTGGGTGCTTTGTTTCGAGAATCAGGTATCAGCCTCAAGGAGGAAGGTCAGAGCATAATTGAGGGACTGACTTTTGGGGACAAGTTCCATCCCACAGGACTTTGTCTGGGAAAGACCCCCAGATGAAGCTCAGCCTCCCCTCCTCTCCCCAGTCAAGCACAGCAATGTCAGAGAAATAACAACTAGCATTTACATAGTGCTTTAAGGTTTGCCAAGGTCTTTACAAAGAGGATCTTGTAGTCTCACCAGAATGTGAGTGAGACAGGTGTTTTTAACAACCCCATATTCCAGATGAGGAAAATGAGGCAGAAGTGAATTGCTCAGGGGCCCAAAGCTAGAAAGTGTCTGAGGTGGGATTTGAACTCAGGTATTGCTGACCCCAAGCCCAGCACCATTTGGTTGTCCTAAAAAGAATTGAGGAGGATAGGGGTTTGAAGGAGTGGTGGGGAACAGGAAGTTCTCCAGCAGCATGGGGGCAAGATAAAATCCTGTGGAAGTGGGTAGACAATGTAACATAGAAGAGCCAATATCAAAGATCAATTTGAAAAACTCAACATGGATAAATTGTTTGTGTTTTTTATATGGAAATTTATATGGAAATGTATACTATATTTTTGAGAGTGACAGTAATAATCAGGTCTCCTCAGGAGCCCTGGGGGGCAAATGCCTTCTTGTGAACGTCAGGAAGCCGGGTCTGTATCTCCAGGCAGCAGGGGGGAGGAGAGCTGGGGCAGAGGGCGCTTGTGGGCAGGGCCAGCGGAGGGCAGGCTTGTCCCAGGAGGGGGATCCGATGTGGGAGAGGCTATGGGGGAAGCAGGGGTCCTGCTGCTGGTCAGGGTGGGCTTAGGGCCCTCAGAGCCATGATGGCCAAAGGCGTACGGGAGGAGGCTCAGGGGGATTGCTCCTGGCACATACTTGATAGGGATGTTGTGGACACTCGCCACCCAATGATGAGATTAGTGAAGACCCGGGCCCTCCCTCTGTCTGGGTGTGGGCAGGACTCCGGGAGTCTTTGGGATCTGTGCCTTCAGTGCCCCCCAGCTCTGCCTTCCCCTCTGTCAGAAGACACGGGAGCTCCCTCTGGGCATCCCCTGCAGCCTTTCCAAGCTTCAGCCAGCAGGAGCCCCAGGAGGACGAGCACCAGCCCGGCCAGACCGAGGCGGATGGCGTTGCCCACCGTGTAATCCTGGGCCGCAGGACCTGGTAGGGAGAGAGAAGTCACTAGGAGAGGGGCAAGGCCCCCGATCTCAGGCCCCCATCGGTGGGGGCAGGATTCCTCCCACCCCAGGCTCCTCACCTCCAGCCCCCCACCTCCCAGGCCCCCTCCCCGTCACTCCCTGGCTGGGAGCCTGGGATGGGGCTGAGGGCGGGGCCCTGGGAGAGAAGCCTGAGGGAGGGGTTGAGGCAGCCCCCCCTTCCTTGTCCCCCTCAGGGCTTCCCCTCCAGGTGTCTCTCCTGGGACCTTCTTTTTGCCCTCACTCCCTGTCCTCCGCCTCATCCTTTGTCTCCCGCCATGTTGGGAACAGCTCGGGGAGGGGGTAGAGCGTGAAGCTTGTGGTGAGGAAGCTCTTATGTCAGACAAATGGGCCTAAGAGAGCACCTGCCTCCCAGGCCTGATGGATCCAGTGAGGGAAAGCTGGCAGAGCATTTAAAGGGCTTCGCACAGGATTGCACTCTCACTATCCGGGTCACGGGGCCTTTGCTGAGCATATCTAAGAATGGTCACTGGCCCGGGGAGCTCGCACTGGGGCTGGGAGAAGCCTAAAAACGTGCAGCTGTGGGCAAGGTGGCAGGGGATGTTGCCCGGGCGGGAGGGGCAGCAGGGAAGGAAGCTCTGTTCCTGATGTGGAAAAGATTCCAATCTTTGATTCCCAACCCCCCTAGCTAATGTAAATTACCCTTTGACTCACAAATCCTGGTCCCTTTGAATTCCAATAGAAGGTCAGGACCTGTCCCAGCCCCACCCGGATCTGAGCCAACTTTGGGGCTACACCCCAAAGCCCCTCCAGCTAAGTCTCTGACTTAAAAGGACCACACTGGGGACCCCTCTTAGCAGAGATTCCAAACATGGTCGCCATGTGAGGACCCTCTGTCCATTGGACCCTCTGTCCAGTGCCCTCCTTATCTCTACCTTCACCTATCTCCTACTTCTAGACTCAATAATAAACCTCTTTTATTAATCTAGCTCTCTGGGCCAATAAATGCTTTTATTGGGAATTCCGCGCCACTACTACCACTGTATCCTTGCACCGAATCCAAGGGGGTTGCAGGGGAACTCTGTTTGACTCCCTGTACCCCAAACCCGCCACTAGACCTTAACTAAACCCTAATTTCATTTAGGTACCAAATGTAGACCTCAACACATGGTCCACACCTCAACATTTGGTTCCTGACCTCCCTGACACTCCCACAAGGGAGGACACCAGAGCCTCAAGGGAACTGGGGAATTCTGGGTGGGGAATTTCAGGCGAAGCCCAGCAGGTGCAAGGTCTGGAAGAGGGAGCTGGGGATAGTGTCGGGAACCAGGAATGAGGAAGCCCCCGAGTGAGGGAGGAGAAGACTGTGCTCAGGGAGCCTCCAGTAAGAGCAGGGGCACAGCCCTGGCCGGGAGAGCTGAGGATCCCAGGAGTGACTAGCACAGGGAGGGGTAAGGGTGAGGGGCTTGTGGCTATTCCCTTCCCCTTTTTCTGTGGCTGCACCCCAGTTCTTCTCTGGCCTCCTCAACCCCCTTTCTGGAACCCAGGAGACACATTGTCACATGGGGGCCCAAAATAACTGGGCAGTGGCAGATGGGGAGGGAGTCTAGAGGAGCCAAGGGGCAGAGGAGCAGGGTCTGCATTCTCTGAGCTTGACCCACTGTGCAGACCCTCCACTCCCTCTCCTCAGCCCTCCTGGGCCCTGAACCAGGGCCCTGAGCAGGCAGTGTGGTGCCCCAGGACCAGCAAGGGAGCTTAGGAGGGCTGGGAGGGAGAGGGAGGGCCGGGGTCTCTCACCTGTGACCCTGAGCTTCAGGGGGTCGCTGGGGGCTGACCACTGACAGGGGAAGCGACTCTGAAAGCTGTAGCATCGATACGACCCTCCATGGGTGGAGTTCACAGCAGGGATGGAGAAATTGGCCTGAGACCCCCGTGCATGCGGCTGGGCCGGGGCCTGGGTGACCTGTTCTCCGTCCTTGTACAGGGCAGAGCGGTCATGGGACAGCTGGGAATGGCACTGGAGGGTCACGTCCTGTCCTGGGGCCACCGTGGAGTTGGGCCAGGCCGAGAGGGAGGGTGAACGATATACACCTGGGGGAAAAGAGGCAGAAGTTAGGGCTCTAAGGCTTCTCTTTCAGGGTGGGCAGATCTGGCTGCTGGGGGGGGGGTGACCTGGGACTACCTAGACCCCAGCCTGGGGCTGAAGGAAGAAAGGAAACCTCCCAGCTTTTTGGGTAGAAGAACAGTATTGGAAACCTTGGAGGGGGGGAGGAAAGTGGGGAGAGAGAGAGAGAGAGAGAGAGAGAGAGAGAGAGAGAGAGAGAGAGAGAGAGATAGAGAGAGAGAGAGAAAGACAAAGAGACACACAGAGAGAGACAGAGACAGAGACAGAGACAGAGAGAGACAGAGAAAGGGAAAGGAGCAAGAGAGACAGACAAATTTGGGTCAGTTCTGGGAAAGGAGCCACGGTCCCCTCCCTGGCAGGGGCTGGGAGCCCAGACCCTGGTCCTCTCTCACAGAATCTCTCCACTGAGGGGGTGGGGGTCCCAGTGGGGCAGAGTTCTGGCTTGTTATGACGTGTGGGCTGGCTCTCACCCCCAAAGCAGAGGCTGCTCTCACTGCGGACCCTGGGCAGGTCCCTGGGAAGGACAATAAGAGGCTTGGCTGGAATTCCCCTTTTCCTTCTACCCTGACCTCCTACAGAGACCCCTGGGGCTACCCAGAGGAGACCCCCCCCCCTCAGGTCTGGCCTGGGGGAAGGCACAGAGCAGCAGCCGCCCCCTCCACTCTTCTCTGGCTTGAGAGAAGGAACCACCAGCTTTGTCTGGGCTCCTGAGCCCCAAGCTGAACCTCCCTCCTCCACTCTGGCCCAAGATGGGACCTGACTGAGGCAGCTGGAGGTGCAGAGCCTGGAGCCCTGGCCTGGAGTCAGGAAGGCCCTGAGTTCAGATTCAGCCTCAGACATTTCCCAGTGAGTTGATCCTGGGCTAGTCACTTCCTCTGTGTTTGCCTCAGTTCCCACTCCTCCCTCCCCCCCCCCCCCCACCCAGTCAGAGTTATCTTGAGACAGTAATGTAAAGGGCTTAACACACAGTAGATGCTGTATAAATGCTAACTCCCTTCCCCCACTTCTAGCCCCAGGGGAGAGCAGAGGCCAGGACAGGGTAGAGGACAGAAGGGCAGGGTCAGGGGGCAGCTTGGGACCAGGCTGGGCAGGGGAGGAGCTCAGGGGCTGCTGGGATCCCGGGCCAGCCCTGCCTGAGGGGTGGAGTGACCTGGACTTCCTCACCCGTGGCCACCAGCTCCAGGGGCTCACTGCGCTCTGACCAGTAGTACTCTATTCTGTAGCTGCAGAAGTAGGTCCCTGTGTCACTCAGTGTCATCGATGGGATGGAAAACTCAACCTCATCTTCCTGTGACAGCTTGGAGCCGATACGTTGGTATCCAGATCCCAGCTCTTTTGCCAGTAAGTATTCAGCAGCCCCCGGTGACCCCTGGCACCTCAAGGTCACGCTTTGGCCTTGGGGTGCCAGTGACCCATTCTCTGCCCTGAGGGAGGGTCTGGGGAGATTGTCTGGAAGGGAATGAGAGGTGTCAGCCCCAGGGGATCCCCTGCTCCCTGCTCCCCGAACTGGGTCCCCCCTTCAAGCCCTGCCAGCCCAGCCCAGACCCCCCCCCTCCCTCTCCTGGGGAGCTGTGTGCTCTGGGGGGGAGGACTCACCTGCCTGCGCCCTCATCCTGTGGCCCACACACAGCCCTGGCAGAGAGGACCCTGATTACTGTCGGTCAGGCCCCCACACCCTCCCCACCCAGCCCCCCCCGGAGCAAGGGGTCAGGACCCAGAGCCTGGCTCAGAGAACCCGCCCTCCCCCCCCCCCAGGCTTCCAGCTCCTCCCCTCTCCCCCCTCTTGCTGGCTGATCTTCGACTTCTCAGGCCCTTCTTCCCCACAAAATGGGGGTGGGGCGGGCTGAACCAGGGGCTCTGTAAAGTCCCCTCCATTGTGGGGGCTTCTTAGGACTCACCGAGGCACAGGAGGGCAGAGAGGGCGGGGCTCATGGTGGTCCCACTGGGAGGGGGACTGATGGCTGACCAGGACATGAACTGGGATGTGACCAGGGCTAGTCCTGCTCTGAGGTTCCCAAATTCTGCGAAAGTCTACTTCCCCTTCCTCTCTGTGGTGCTGCCTCCTTGATGGCCCCATGCTGTGGGGGGAGGGATGGTGGGGAGTCACCTTGTGTCAGATGAAATAATTCTTGCTTTGTTGGTGCTAATTCGGGTTTCAGAACCTGGGAAAGATCCCCAGAGAAGCGTGAGTTGTGAGCCTCACAGTGCCCCTCCCACCTCTCTCCCAATTGGCAGGTGTTGGGCCCCCTAGGGGTTCTATGAATCTGACCCTGGTCCCCAGCCTAGAGCCTGCTCTCAGCCTGACCCTGCACCCAGCCATGGCTCTTTGGGACTGGACTCAACCCCCAATTTAGCAGACAGCCTTCCTGGATTCTGGTTGTCAAGGGGTTAAAGCTAAACCTCCAAATAAGGGGCTGATGGGGGGGTGCTGCTTGGGGAGCTGCTGTCTTAGGGCCCAGGGGCGGCTGTTCTGGAGTTTCCCCAAGAACCTTATTGTCTCCAGCCCATCCTTGGGACTGCCCGGGCCTCTGCCTTCTGTGGATGGGAGGCCTGGGACTCCCCACTTACCCCAGACTGGAGGGTCAGGTCCCAGGACAGGATTCCTCCTCCAATGGAGTGTGTGGAGTGCTGAGCAAGGACCAGCTCCCCTGGTGTGAGGGCTGTTCATCTCCCTTTGGGCTTTATCTGCCAGCCAGTCCTCACCTGTGGCTCCAGGACCTGTAACACCCACTGTCACCACACAACGTAAAACCATCCTGATAGAACCATATTGAGCGTGGGGGACGTCTGATATGTCTCAAACCTGGGAAAGGTTCCATGGCAGAATGGAGGATGAACACAACTTGTTCCACAGGCCACGAAGAAGGGTGAAGCAGAGTACTGGGCTTATACCCCAAGGAGATACTAAAGAAGGGCAAGGGACCTGTATGTGCCCAAATGTTTGTGGCGGCCCTCTTTGTAGTGGCCAGAAACTGGAAAATGAATGGATGCCCATCAATTGGAGAATGGCTGAATAAATTGTGGCATATGAATGATATGGAATATTATTGTTCTGTAAGAAATGACCAGCAGGATGAATATAGAGAGGCTTGGAGAGACTTACATGAACTGAAGCTAAGTGAAATGAGCAGAACCAAGAGATCATTATATACGTCAACAACGATACCGTATGAAGATGTATTCTGATGGAAGTGGATTTCTTTGACAAAGAGACCTAATTCAGTTTCAATTGATCAATGATGGACAGAAACAGCTACACCCAAAGAAAGAACACTGGGAAATGCATGCAAACTGTTTGCATTTTTTTTTCTTCCTGGGTTATTTTTACCTTCTGAATCCAATTCTCCCTGAGCCACAAGAGAACTGTTTGGTTCTGCACACATACATTGTATCTAGGATATACTATTCAACATATATAGGACTGCTTGCCATCGAGGGGAGGGGGTGGAGGGTAGGAGGGAAAAATGGGAACAGAAGTGAGTGCAAGGGATAATGTTGTAAAAAAAAAAATTACCCTGGCATGGGTTCTGTCAATAAAAAGTTATTATACTAAAAAAAATAAATAAAAGTAAAAAAAAAAAAAAAAAAAAAAGAAGGGTGAAGCAGGCTCAGTGAGTGCTTAGAGCTGGGTTAGACACAGAAGGTACCATGAGCATCCATTGCATCCCAGATCACCCCCAGCCATCCTGACTTTTGTCCTTGTTCCTGGACTCTGACTCTGGACAAGAGGGAGACTGAGACTTTGGGCATCTCTGCCTCATTTAAATCCATCAGCCACAAGTCACTGGTCATCACTCCTTTTGAGAATGAAACACCAAAAACTCCTCTGAAACCAGTGTTTATGAGCCCCCACCTAGTGTGTTCCCATAAATCATTCAGCCAGTTGCTGTTTCCCCAATATCAATTGTAAAAGTGAGCATTGATTGAAATTCTACTTTTAAAACAATCTATCACAATTACATAATCTCCTTACCTTTGCAACTTCCCCCTTCCCATTTGTTCCTGCAAAAGTAAAGCTGTAATGACCGCATTAGCATCCTGGATACCTCAGAATCAGCTGGAGTCAGGATAAGCAAAAGTCCTTAGTCTTTATTCTTAGTCTTTACACTCAGGATTGAATTGGATGGGAGCAGAATCTCTGTGACCTTCCTCCTTCCTGGTCTACCCCAAAGTGACCTTGGCTAGTCTTACTCCACCCCTTAGTCCCTCCTACAATTCTCTTTATACACCAGTCATTGAGCCAGCACAGGATAGTGGGAAGGGCCATTCTCCAAGCACATGCCCATAGAGTATTGTCCAGTTGGTAATTAGCCCTAAGTGCTCAACCAACCTCAGTGCAGTAACTCAAGGGTTTCAGCCCTCTACATAAAGCTCAAACTTTTCTTTTGTTTTGTCTCCACCTTTTACTCAGGTGGTTCTCAGTTCTATTATTTTAGTTTGTAGCTCAACCTCGGCAGCTGAGTGGAACATTGGTAAGTGCTTTTCATAAATATTGTCTAGTTTGATAGTCAAATTATAACAGAGGGTTGGGACTATTATCTGTCAATAAACATTTAAACACCAACTAATTGTCATACACTGTGCTAATCAATGGGGATTTAAAAAGGGGTCAAAACCCAATCTTTGCTCTCAAGATTTCCTTCTATTGGGGAAACAATATGCCAATAAAATTGTACAAACACAGATAAATAGGAAATAGTCAAGAGGAGGAAGTAACTAGAATTATGTGGTATCAGAAAAGTAAAAGATTAGATTCTAGCTGGGATACTAGGCTATGGGACTGTACCAAGAGGGACTACTGAGGCTACTTTGACCTTTGGTGCACAATAAGTTTTCTGCCATGTTGCAGAAACGCTCTTGATGAGCAAGGAGGAATGATTTGTAATCATGGGAACGGGTGAGCCTGAAGGTCAGAGTCAGTGGCTTGTGAGCAGTGATGCCTGAACACGGCCTCTCACCTGTGAGTGAGCTGCTGAATGGCTGGATGGGCTGTCCTCCCATTGACAGATACCATGCATACACAATGTCCATGGGCTGCTTCTCCGAATGGTGATTGGGCATTGCCTACTCACTGATCATGCTTGCAAAGATGTATATCAACAAGGGTGTGCTGTGTAATAAACTGAAGCTCTTTTCATACTATGGGTCTCCCACCTCATTCATCTCAACTCTGAGACCAAAGGGTTCATGCGCTTTGAGCTCTATAATGGCTGCAACAACTGGCTCCAGGGAACAGGGACAGGAAGTTAGAAAGGTGCCAGAGTGACCACTTTGCAGTCAAGCACTACTACATGGTCAAGATAATCTTTAAGAGAACTGCAGAGGAAGAGCCCATCGAACCGTGCTGTTTCTGGACCAGATAGAGAGTGGTGGACATGGTTAAGTAACCTAATGGGGCAGAAAATAAGCCCCCTACTCCCTTCAGACAGGGAAGCATATATTGGGACTATCTATAAATGTATAAAAGAGCAGGGGGTGCACAATTCAATTAGGAGACATTAGGAAATTCCTGGACATTGCTTACTGGCTGTTTCTCAATGGCCCCTTTGGTGGCCTATGACTTTAGCCAACAATTGAGTGGCAGGGGTGGGAGGCAGTAGGGGGCTTTGAATTCCTCTGAACCGTTCAATTGGCAAAAAGATGGAAAGACAGGTATAGAGGGTCACAGACGGTAGGAGAATTCTGGGTCAGGTATAAGACCCTTCAGCCCAGAGGAAACCTGCTAATAATGTCTGGTTCAACTCCCTATCTCCCCTAAGGGTTCTCTGCCTGAGAAGTCAGGGGCAAAGACAACCTGTGTTGAGATTGAAGCAGAGTGATATCAGGTAGCAAAGAGTGATACCAGATGGCAAACTACATACAATATAGCAAGTTTGTTTATGTGGTCCCACATTCACAGTATATACTTGGCACATGGCCAGTGTTTTGGTTACATAAGGGTATGAGAGTATAAAAAAGGGAAAGTCCTTGGAATAAACGAACTCTATTTTCCCACCATCCTCAGAAGTCCTGCCTCATCACTTCTCCATTAAGACGATTGATTTTAATCACCCCAACTTGGGGACTCTAGAAAGCAGGACACAACAGACAGGAACCATTTTTTTCTTTAATAATAGATGGCTTACATGTCAACTTGTGGGGTAGGGATATATTACATCAATTAAGGATGAAAATCACCATAGATTTTTAGGAGGGGTCATTGCTGGTAAGGCTTCCACCACTCCAAAAATGACATGGACTACCGACACTCTTGTATGGGTGGAGCAATGGCCCCTGAACAAAGAAAAAATAGCCACTTTACATCAATTACTACAAAAACAATTATAATTAGGACACATTGAGGAAACTAACAGCCCATGGAACTCTCCTGTATTTGTTATAAAGAAAAAATTTGGAAAATGGAGATTGTTAACAGATTTAAGACAAGTAAATTCAGTCCTGAAAGACTTTATAGGCAGATTTGCCATCCCCAAACATGATCCCTAGGGAATGGCCCTTATGGATAAGAGTAAAGTTTGCTTTTACTCTATCCCTCTTCACCCTGAGGACAGGGGTAAATTTGCTTTCTCAGTACCAACATATAATTTTCAAGGACATGTGAGGAGATTTCAGTGGAAGGTATTGCTACAAGATATGAAAAACAACCCTACCATATGCCAATGGTATGTTGATAAAGCTATTAGCAAGATAAGGAAACATTACCCCGATGCAGTCATCCTCCATTACATGGATGATATTTTGGCTGGTCATCCACCACCTGAGGATTTGGAGGAGATGTTACAAATGACAGAAAGAGAATTAAAACAGTTAGGTTTTTATTTTTTATTTTTTTAAATAACTTTTTATTGACAGAACCCATGCCAGGGTAATTTTTTACAAGATTATCCCTTGCACTCACTTCTGTTCCGATTTTTCTCCTCCCTCCCTCCACCCTCTCCCCCAGATGGCAGACAGTCCTATACATGTTAAATAGATTACAGTAGATCTTGGATACAATATATGTGTGCAGAACTGAACAATTTTCTTTTTGCTCAGGGAGAATTGGATTTAGAAGGTATAAATAACCTGGGAAGAAGAACAAAAATGCAAGCAGTTTACATTCATTTCCTAGTGTTCTTTCTTTGGTTGTAGCTGCTTCTGTCCATCCTTGATCAATTGAAACTAAGTTAGATCTTGTCTTTGTTGAAGAAATCCACTTCCATCAGAATACATCCTCATACAGTATTGTTGTTGAGGTATATCATGATTTCCTGGTTCTGCTCATTTCGCTCAGCATCAGTTCATGTAAGTCTCGCCAATCCTCTCTGTATTCGTCCTGCTGGTCATTTCTTACAGAACAATAATATTCCATAACATTCATATACCACAATTTACTCAACCATTCTCCAATTGATGGGTATCCATTCATTTTCCAGCTTCTGGCCACTACAAATAGGGCTGCCACAAACATTTTGGTACATACAGGTCCCTTTCCCTTTTTTAGTATCTCTTTGGGGTATAAGCCCAGTAGAGACACTGCTGGATCAAAGGGTATGCACAGTTTGATAACTTTTTGGACATAGTTCCAAATTGCTCTCCAGAATGGCTGGATGTGTTCACAATTCCACCAACAATGTATCAGTGTCGCTGTAAAACAGTTAGGTTTGATAATAGCATTAGAAAAAATTCAAAGATACCTCCCTTTTAGTTATTTGGGTTTCACTCTTCAACCTGAGGATGTATATAAAAAAACCACCTGAATTCTGAACTGACCAGGTTCACACATTAAATCAGATTGAAAAATTGATTGGGGATATTCAATGGCTTAGGCCCCAAGCTTGTATACCCAACACTCAGATTCTGTACCCAAAAGTCTGTATAAAATGCTAGATGGTGGAACTCGGTTAGATTCCAGCAGGACATGGACTCCTGAAGCCCTGGCAGGATAAAGCAGATAATACACATAATAGCAAAAGCAAGCATTCAGAGAATACTTCCACAAAAAAGCTACATGTCTCTGTTATTTTATTTTGTTTTATTTATTTATTTATTTAATTTTTTTTTTTTATTTACAAGATATATGCATGGTTAATTTTTCAGCACTGACAATTGCAAAACCTTTCGTTCCAATTTTTTCCCTCCTTCCCCCTCCCTCCCCCAGATAGCAGGTAGACCAATACATGTTAAATAGGTTAAAATATATGTTAAATACAATATATGTATTCATATCCATACAGTTATTTTGCTGCACAAAAAGAATCAGACTTTGAAATAATGTACAATTAACCTGTGAAGGAAATAAAAAATGCAGGTGGACAAAAACAGAGGGATTGGAAATGCTATGTAGTGATTCACACTCATTTCCCAGAGTTCTTCAGTGCGTGTAGCTGGTTCTATTCATTATTGAACAAATGGAGCTGATTTGGTTCATCTCATTGTTGAAGAGAGTCACATTGATGAGAACTGGTCATCATATAGTATTGTGGTTGAAGTATAGTATTGTTGTTGAAGTATATAATGATCTCCTGGTCCTGCTCATTTCACTCAGCATCATCAGTTCATGGCAGTCTCTCCAGATGGCCCTGTTATTTTAGCTCCTCTACACCCATAGGAGTTATACACCAACAACAATGATATTTATGAATGGTTATATATCTCAAAGACAAAAAGGTCACTAAAACCATATTTAGACGTGACAGCTGAAATAGCAAAGAAAACATTGCTCAGAATTATGCAATTAACAGGAGAAAGAAGAATTATATGGAATAACATAGACAAAGATAAATTGAATTACTTAATAGCTACTCAGGAAACTTGGAATCATTTTGTTAGGGTTAGGAGAGCATGAAAACTCCTGACCCAGTTGCCATTCTATGAACACTGGCAATGGATATTTCCCACAAAAGCAAAAACACATCCACTTAAAGGTCCTAATGTGTTCACTGACGCCATATCAAAAATAAAGCAGCCATATATTCCCCACAATTGGGCATCTCTAATGTATTCACTACACCTTACACCTCAACACAGCAAAATGAATTGATTGCCATTATACAAGCATTGAGAATAGACCAACCCATCAATATCATTTCAGATAGTCACTGTGAAGTTGGGGTGATCCAGAGGATAGAGGCAGCATATATAAGGCTCAAACAGGACCCATATTCTTATTGTTTCAGGAGGTACAAGAGGTTATTTTAATGAGAGTCCACCCTTTTTATATCATGCACATCTACTCTCATACAGATGGGCTGGGACCTATATTCGAAAGGAATAAAAGAGTGTATGGTCTGCTTACACAATGTATATTTCTATGCCCTCTAGAATAGCAATAAAAGCTCATGCACGTCTGCATCTGTCTTCCAGATCTCTCTGGAGATTGCCGGAGTCCCGGCAAGAAGTGGCAAGAATAGTAAGAAGATGTGCAGCTTATGTGCCATATTCTCAAAGACCTGTAGGGCTGGGGACTAAGCCCAGAGGTGGCAGGCCAAATGCTATGTGGCAAATGGATGTTACACATATGGGAAAAACATGCATTCATGTTACAGTTGACACTTATTCAGGCTTTGTATCTGCACCCTCTCAACCAGGGGAAGTTACTTCACATGTAATAAATCACCTGTTTCACGGTTTTGCCTTTATGGGTATCCCACACACCATCAAGTCTGATAATGGACCCTCAGACACCTCAAAAATATTAAAACAGTTCTTACAGAAACTCTCTATACATCATATTTTTGGCACTCCTTACAACCCCACAGGGCAGGCCATTGTAGAAAGGACTAATCAGACCCCGAAGAGATTCATCAAAAAACAAAAAGAGGGAGATGGAGGTAGGGTCACTCAGAAAGATATAGATAAAGCTGTGTACACAATACATGACTTAAAATTTGATTCAAATGATTTATATTCAGCTAGGAAATATTCTTTTGT
Organism: Sarcophilus harrisii; assembly: GCF_902635505.1. NCBI lineage: Eukaryota > Metazoa > Chordata > Mammalia > Dasyuromorphia > Dasyuridae > Sarcophilus > Sarcophilus harrisii. The sequence goes on from NC_045428.1 coordinate 601,627,764, forward strand.
GAACAGAGAGAATCACTCTTCATTAAGAAGGCCCCCTAAGAATGAGACCATGGTAATGAAAAAAGTTCCTGAAGGATGGGAGGCCCTCTAGGATTCTAATGTGGGGACCAGGATATGTTTGTATCCTCCACAGGAGGGATTCTTCGGCAGGGGATTCCCACCAGACATCTCAAAGTCGTCCATAAAGCAGAAGAGGAAAAGAAGGAAGAAGAGGTAATTGTTAAAAAGGAAAAAATGTGCCCTCAAGTCCACTAGCAAGATGTTTTCTCTATATATGGGTTTGTGTTCACATACAATCAGGACTGGCAACATGAGACAATCCTAGGCCATTGTCTCATGGGGGGATGGGGGAATGTAACACATGCTGGACCTACAGGGGACACCCTGTCATAGCGACACCCTCGTCCACGTAGGAGGGTTGTAGCTGTGTGTCTACATAAAGGGATCATCAGGCTGGCCCCTCATATCTGCGTGCTGTGCCCATACTCGCACTTGTTATATGATTGTAAACTGGACATTACAATCATGGCCTGAGGCTAAAAAGATGACTTCTAGACTCTCCCAGTATCTGTTTGGGTAAAAGGCAGTGCCTGGAAAGGTTTATGGAAAGCACAAGCCTCCATGGGACACACTCTTGTCACTTGAGAATCGGGCCAGCAGTTTGTCACATGGAGAAACATCTTGGGCCCTGGTTCTTGGACAAATGGCAGGAGAATTGGATACCTGTTTCATACTGGAGCCTGTCTGGGAGGGAAATGTGCGTTCATGCGGGGCGACTCTGTAACTCTTACCAAAGAAACATTGGAGTTTTACAATGTTACTTGTTGGATTGTACAGTCAGTGATTGTTTAGAGAATGAAATGCGACTGTGTTTGTGGTCACCAGGGCTCAGGTAGCCATGCTGCCTGTCAAAAGTGAGAAATGGTATCGCACTAAGGCTGATCATATGTTCGATACCATAATAGAAAAAGAAGGAAACAGACCTTAGTCCCATTAGAAAAAAGAGATGTATCTGCTGTGTCACATTAGGTATCACTCTGTGGGTTTCACTTAGAGCTTCCTCGGTCTCTCTGGCAATGTCCTTGTCTAATGTACACAACAGCCTAGTACAAGCTAGATGGAGAGAGGAACTAGCTAGGAATGGCTCAGTGGGTTTTGCCCAACAGGCTAAGACAGATGAACAATTGTATCAGGTGGTAAAAGACTTAAGGCAACTATCATCGGAAGCAGTTATTGAAAGTCCAGGCTCAATTAACCCCTTCGCTGCTCAATTGTGACACAGGACAAGATTGTGATTGGGGCAGCATCAAGAGGTATTTGAATGGTTTATTTCTCAATAACACAGTTGAAGGGGACATGGAAAGTTTATATAAACTAGCATCTGACATAGAAAAAGCTTCTCATGAAGATTTGACTCCAGATAAAACTGCTGAAAGCACCATACATTGGCTTTATAATACTTCTTCATGGTGGTTAAAATTCGAATGATGGATTGCCCTGAGTGTTGTTAGGTTGTCACTGCTTTGTTGTTGCCCTGTAATATTAGGATGATTTTATAGATCTTTCTCCACCATCTTTTCAGAGGTTGCAGCTCAAGAAAGGACTTTTTATCTAAAGGATTAAAGGGAGAATTGCTAAGCTATGGGATTCTATCGAGAGGGAGTACTGAGGTCATCTTGACGTTTGGTGCACAATGAGTTTTCTGTCACCTTGCAGAAATGCCCTTGTTGAGCAAGGAGTGATGTGTGGCATGGGAACGGGTGAACCTGTGGGGCACAGCCAGTGGCTCGTGAGCAGGGATGCTTGACAGAGTCTCTCGCTTGTGAGTGAGCTGCTGAATGGCTGGATGGGCTCTCCTCCCATTGGCAGATACCCATGCATGCACAATGTCCATGAGCTGCTGCTCTGAATAGTGAATGGGGATTGCCACTGTCCACACTCTGATCACGCTTGCAAAAATGCATATCAACAAGGCTGAACGGCATAATAAACTGGAGCTCTTTTTACAGGCTATGAGTCTCCCACCTCATTCATCTCGCCTCTGAGGCCAAAGGGTTCCTGTGCTTTGAGCTCTTGAGATGGCCGCAACACTGAGATTTAAAGGAAACCAGGGGATAACAGGTAGGGCAGAGGAAGGAGAGTATCCCATACCTGGAAGGACAGCCAAAGAAAATGAGAAATGAACGGTCTTGTTGGTGAAACAGCCAGGTGGCCAGTGGTTCTGGATGAAAAAGTAGATGGGTAAGGTGTAAGAATAATGGAAATGTAAGAGGAGCTAGGGCAGCAAGGACTTTGAAGATCGAACAATATTTTGTATTTCATTCTGGAGGCAAAAGGGGGCCACCGGAGATAACGATGTGATTGTAACCACCAAGTTACCTGGCCCGGGAGGTTATGACCTTGGAGACCATGTAGTGCCAACTTCAAGTTGTTTTTTCTTAGGAAGGCTGTATCTCTGCCTTTATATTATCTTGTCCTAGCTTACATTTTATGGCCAAGATGCTGGCTCCAAAAGATGCTTCACCTTTTATGGCCAGCTACCCATGGAATGAGATGCCAGCCTAACCATACCTCAGCTCCGCCTCCAAGCCCCCAAATTAGCATGTCCGAGACATCCTGCAGGTAGCGAGTCCCGGTAGAAAGATGGCGGCCTTTACCAGTCCCCGACTCCATCTCTAAGATCAGGGACATGAAGCATCTGGTTTTCTCTCACTTTTTCTTATAAAAATACCTCTTTGTCCCATGCTTTTTCATTAGCCCCATTTTGGAACTTAGCTTTCTGTTAACAAGGTTATAATAATAAAAACGTTGCCTCTTGATTTAGAGAGGGTCTAAGCCCACAAATTCCACTGAGACACCCACAACACCAGTCTGGAACCCCAATGTTTTGGGGATCCACTCCCCAAATCCTAACATCTGGTGGCTCATGCAGGGAAAGTTTGGAATTATCTCCTCCACTTCAAGATAATCTTTTTTCTTTGTCATCCTCCACCCTACAGCTGGAAAGTTGTAAACACATGGGAAGGCTTGTTGGGTCAATGGTGCACTTAGTCCCTGGCTAGGGATTCCTGGTCTTGGAAACACTTGCCTGTTTTCAGTCTCCCTGAGATACCAGATTTGGTAGGTTGCTAGAAGAACAGAAACTCTTTACAACTTGTGACAAAGATGGGGCAGTTGCCTTCTTACCTCCAGGACTGTCCCCTCTTGAATAACAAATTTTGCTCAAAAAGAAGAGGCTCATTTTTCTTTGTAACACCACCTGACCTCAGTTTACCTTGGAGGATCACGAAGAATGACCTGCTAATGCATCTCTTAAGTATAATACTATTCTCTAGCTTGATCTACTCTGTTGCCAAAGTGGACTGGAGTTCCATATGTTCAGATATTCTTGGCTCTATCTCAAAACCCTAACTTAAGATAACAGTGGGGGATATTACTGGTTAAATTTGGCGGAGGGCTTTTAAAGATGGAGACTGATGACTCCACTCTACTCTCCCAAGAGTATGGCCTCCTTCCCCCATCCCTTTTTTGCACTTCCTACCAGGAGATCCACAACCTCCTTCTGGGACCGCCCCCATATCAGGATCCAGATTCTTTGCCCAGTAACAATCGCCTAATTGCACAGTCCTTTTTTCATGAGTCCCACGGATCCTCACATCCTAACCCATACTCTACAATTTCCCAGCAACCCTCCATTCCTCAGTCTCTCCCATACAAGGAATGGGGCCTTTTTTTCTCCCTCCTCAAAATACTGATTTAGACATCCCCTTCTAAATTCTGCATGTGAGGAAAATGGCAGATTCTCAGGAAAGAATAATCAGGGTATGTGTCCATTTCTCAGTGAAAGACCATTTCCAAATTAAGGAAAATCTTGGCCATTATTCTGAGGGCTTAAAAACCATCGCCCTCCACTCTGATTTCACCAGGGCAGATGTCAGTATCATGGCCACCCTTTCTCCTGAAGAAAGAAAGAGAATCTTGGATTTAGCTCAGAAGGTTGACGATGACATGGCTGAGAATTTCCCCTCAGGTAGGTTTCAGTCAGGGGTATTGCTGCTCCATTGCAGACTCTGGGTAGAACTGCCAAGAGGGTAGCAGGGACATAGAAAGAAGAAAGCACTCACTGAAAACATGAAAAAGGAAATTAAGAAACAGGTCAATTATGAAAAACTTAAGGAAGTTACCCAGGAAAATGAAGAAAACTCTCTCTTCTTTCAAGGGTGACTTATAGAGTAAAAGGCTATCCACTTGGACCCCACTTCTCCTGAAGGGACCACTGCAGGAGGCATTTTAAGAGTCTGCCCCAGCCAATCAGAGGAAACTGCAGAAGTTAACCATGACTCCCCAAGCCCAGCTTTTGGAGAAGGTTTAGGAGTTTTTAACAACAGGGACCAAACTTCAGCCGAGGCTTAGAACCATAAGGTAGGGCCAGCAACTGGAAACTGGCTCATATTTTGGTTGCTGCCATATCCTGGCCCCAGAGGGGCCCTGCCCGAGGGTGTTCATGCTTCTGATGTCTCAGACAGGGCCATTGGACTTGAGACAGCCCTGGAAGGAAGCTCTCAGGCCCAGGCCTTGGGTGCAACTAGGATGATCCACAAAGGGATTAAGCTACCTATTCCCACTACCCCACTCTCCTATCTCCTTAGGAACAGGAGTGATGGGGCCTGGGATCTGACCAGGCTCTCCCTTACTCCATCACCATGGTCAATCCCAGGGTAATTTTGAATGTAGCAGGTAAGTCTTTTAATTTTCTTATTCTTAGGGGAGCCCCTTATTTTGTCCTACCCCCAGTACTCAGGCCTTACCTGCCCCTCATTCCATTATGGGGATTGAAGGGAAACTTAGGAAATGCTTTGAGACCTTCCCTCTGCCCTGGAAGTTTGGGAATCTGTTGTTTAAACACCTGTTTCTTGTCCTCTCCTTTACCCAGCCACCTTATTGAGATGTGACCTGATGGTGAAACTGGTCAATCTTCCTCAGATCTTCAGAAGTACTCTTTATATTTCTCTCAAGGCCTTCCCATATTCCACCTGAAATCTGGAAGGGGATGGACTTTACTGTTTGGGCCAGGGAATCCCAGGGCAAGCTACTTGCACCACCCAGGCCATAATGTGTCTGTGAGATCCTAATGTATTCCCCCTTTGGTGTCGGTACCCAACAAAACCCAAGGCCCAAAAGGCTTACTAGCCCTCTTGGAGAAATTCCTTAATTACGAACTTTTGATTCCATGCTATTTTACTTGTGATCCTTCCATCCTGCCAGTTAAAAAACTAAAAAATGGGGAGTATTGCATGGGACAAGACCTCAGAGCTGTCAGTAAGGCCATCATTCCAATTCATCCCATAGTTCCTAATGCTTACACCATCCTCACTCAGCTTCCAGGGGCTACACAGCGATTTTCTACTTTAGCTCTTAAAGATGCCTTCTTTTGTATACTACTCCATAAACACACAATTTCATTCTGCTTTCGAGCGGGCACCTTTAGGGGAACCAAACAAACCACGGAGAGGGTCAGTCCAACCAGGGTTTCTGAGACAACTCCCACTTATTTGATCAGGCACTAGAAAAAACCTGAAGGGATCTGGAAATGAGTAATGGTAGTTTTATCTAGTATGTAGATTATCTGCGGCCCAATCCAGGAGGCTTCGCTGGCTGCCACCATACAAGCTCTTAACTTTCTAGGCTTCCAGGGTTATTGGGTGTCCTTATAAGGCACTCATCCCCCAGCAGTTTGTTAAGGGTCTGAGCCATGAACTAATCTCCAAATCTCATTCCCTTTCTGCAAAGAGAAAGCAGGCTATCTTGTCACTCGGAAACAGCTGTGTTTGTTTCTAGGTAAGACAGGATTGTGTAGACTTTAGAAACCTGGACTTGCCTCTTTATGATTCTATTCCAGCTCCTGAATCACTCACTCTCCTTAGACTAAGGACCTGATCAGGTCCTGAAAGCTAAATTCACTGCGGCCCCAGCGTTAGCCCTGGCCAATTAAGAAAAACCTTCCAGTCTGTATGGTGATGAATGGTAGCCTTGGGAGCTCTAATTCAATTTAATTCAATTTCTAGACTCCAATCTTAGACCGCTGGTTTACTTTTCTAAGTAATTTAACTCTGTGGCCTCTGGGTGGCCCTCATATCTCACAGTAGTGACTGCTACAGCTCTTTTATTGGAGGAAGCTTCTAAACTCACTTTTGGTCAACCTGTGGCTAAAGCACTCCCTCTGGAACCTCCTCTTAGAGGACCAAACTCATTTCCCTCATCAGAGCTGTGGAGTTGGGGAAAGGACTGGGAGTTAACTTCCATCCTGATTCTAAACATGCTTTCCATATTTTACATGCTCATGGGCCTATATGGGAGGAAAGGGAATTCTTGACAGTCAAACATTAATCATGCAAGGGAAATCCTATAATTATGTCAAGCTGTCTGTGCACCTCGAAAGGTTTCTGTTATATTTGGTAAAGGACATCCAAAGGGGGACTCATTCCAGGCCAGGGGTACCAGGCTTGCTGACTCAGTGGCCCAAGCTGTTGCATGTCTTCCCCCAGCTCCTTAGGAGATGCTTATATATCCTCCCATAGTTCCTGAGAACAGGCCCTTGCTAAAGAAAGGGAATACACGCTCTTGCCCTTCCAAATATCCCCAGACCAACTTTTAATCCTAGAGCCAGTAGAAACTTTTCCTTGGCCTACACCAAGTTACTCACTTGGGAAAGATCATTCATTAGTCCTTGATGAAACCTATTTTCACTGGTTATGAGCTGGGAGAAATCATTGAGAGAGTTTTCCAGGCCCGTCCAATCTCTGCTCAGGTGAACCCAGAGGGTGCCACTAAAATCCTTTTAAAAAATCTGTTCAGGGGAGAACTTTATTCATGTGCCTCCATGCAAGGGTTTCAAATTACTTCAGTTTTTGTTGACACCTTAACCAAATGGGGAGGAGACTTTCCCTGTTTTGGCTCTTCCTGGTTTAGGTATAAATTTAGGTAGGAATTTGGTAGGACTCCTTCTTTGCCTATTTTCCCAAACAATTTATATAGTATTGGAATTAATTGTTCTCTAAGTGTTTGATATTCACTTGTGTGTATTCATCTAGCTCTGGAGATTTTTTTCTTAGGCAGTTCAATGGTGGTTTGTTCAATTTCTTTTTCTAAAATAGGATTATTTAAGTATTTTATTTCCTCTTTTGTTAATCTGGGCAATCTATAGTTTTGTAAATCTTTGTCCATTTCACTTAGATTGTCAGATTTATTGTTATATAGTAGGTCAAAATAGCTCCTAGTTATTACTTTAATTTCCTCTTCATTGGTGGTTTTATTTTTGATAGTGGTAACTTCTTTTCCTTTTCTAACCAAGTTAACCAAAGGTTTATCTATTTTTTTTTCATAAAACCAACTCTCAGTTTTATTTATTAATTCAATAGTTTTCTTACTTTCAGTTTTATTAATCTCTCCTCTGATTTTCAGAATTTCTAATTTGATATTTAATCGGGGGCTTTTAATTTGTTCTTTTCCTAGCTTTTTAAGTTACATGTCCAATTCATTGATCTTCTCTTTATTTTATTTATGTAAGTAAGATTCAAAATTTCCCCTAAGAATTGCTTAGGTGGCATTCCACAATGTTGTCTTATTATTATCATTCTTCTGGATGATGTTATCGATTGTTTTATGATTTGTTGTTTGACTCTGGGTAAGAGCTTTTCCTTGGAGGACTAAAAAAGTTCAGGAGGTATCAAACTTTTTACTGAAAGTGATTATACCTGATTTTGGCTTGTCTAGCTCTTCATGGAGTGACAATAGCCCAGCCTCACAGACAGCTCAAATTCTGGTAGAGAAACTTAAAATCAATTGTCATCTCCACTCTGCCTGGCACTCTCAGTTCACTGAGAAGGCAGAAATTATGAATCATATCTTTAAGTGAGTCCTTACTAAGCGGTGCCTGGAGATTTATGAAGACTGGGTGAAAACTCTCCTCATTGGACAGCTTAGAATCCCAGCTCAGCCTCTTGGAGCTCCCGTATGTGTGGCCATTCTTGACCTCTGATATTCATGTGTAAACTCAAAACAACAACTAGTCACTCAGTTTGTCACCCAGCTTGGTGTTGTGTGAAAGACTCTTTCTGTATAGGTATACAAATGTCTCCCAAGATTGGCAGATGTTCATTCCCAGATAGTTACCCCAATAAATTTAGGAGAGATAATATAGTTAAAATCCTGGAAGATTAAAAAAAACTGATCCCTTGACCCAAAGTGGCAAGGGAAACACTGAGTCATTGTGATCACCCCAACTCCTGTCAAACTCGAAGGCCTCCCCAGTTGGACCCATAATAAAGCTGTGCTCTCCTTCTGACGCCAAACTCATGCCAGTATACATGTGAGCCAGAGGAGAGCCTGAAGCTGCCTGTTCAGAAAACAGACATCCTTTGGACATCCTGAATGAATAAAAAAGACATTACCTGGGTGATATTTTTTTCTCAGTCCTCCTGATAATTTTATAAGAATAAAATGTTAAAATGACAAAATTCCAATGATCGTGCCTTCTGCCCTGGCAGCTTATCCATTTACTGTGCCCCATATGTGATTTCCTTCTTGTTATTACTGATTGTTTTTGCCCCCAATGAAGGGGAGGAAATTCAGGTAGGGCCAGCCAAGGATGGCAAAGACTCAGTGATCTGCCTTGCCGACAACCCTCAGGCAGGGCTCCACCAGAGACCAGTTGTCCAACCCATCAGGTCTGTCTTTTCCTTTTTCCACAGGCACCCTCCCCCCCAGGGAATCTCACTTTTTATTTTGGAGGATAGCGAAGAGCAAGGAGCCAAGCAGGTAAATTTATAGGGCTTTGGGGAGTACAAAACAAAAAACAGAAGAGGGTAAATGGATTCCACATATACTCAATTTAAATCATCTCCCTCCTGAGAGAGAAAGGCAGGGACATTTCTACAATCCTTGTCAGCTTGAAGTGTAATGCCTCAGTTTCCCTGAATTATTATACCCCAGTTTCCCTGAATTATTATATTATGCCCTGGATAAAAATTATTATGGCCACCCCCCACCTTCCTTATCCCATTAAGCTCTGGCCACTTTCACATTCCAAAGAGTCATAAAACTCCAGATGGCTCATCTCAAATGCCTGGGTATTGCTCACTCTCTCTTGCCTAGACTTGCTGTCTCCTACTTCTGACCTTCTTGATCCCTCAATCTGTCAGAACTAAATTATGATCCTCTCCTGAAATATGACTCATGCACTCACCTAGTGTTCTGCCCCATCTTGCCTTTGTTTCCCTGATAACTGAAGCCTATAAAAGTCTCTGGAATTGATTGCTCACTGCTGGATGCTTTGAGTCATGAGTCCCATTCAGCCGGCTGATTTCAGCTAGCCCACATCCTCCATTATTAAAATATTAAAACTAATCTCTGTCTTGCCTCACTTTCTTCAGCATTACTGAAGCAGTTACAGAAGCAATGACTTTTGCTCCTTTGGGTCCTAACTGCTTGAGGCTATTTACCAGGGAAACAATGTTCTTAGAAACACAACCATTAGGGATGATAATGGTGAAGGCTCTAAGCTGTCTTGTCTTAGAAATGCTATATCTCTGCCTTTGTATTATTTTGTCCTAATTTACATTTTAGAGCCATCTTGTTTTAGTTTATATTTGATGGCCAGATGGGGTGCTGGGAGATGCCTTATCTAACCACTCCCCAACTCCACCTGTAAGATGGGGGATATGAAGCACCAGGTTTTCTCTCATGTTTTCCTATAAAAATACCTCTTTGTCCCCTGCTTTTTTTGCAGGTTCCATTTTGAAACGTAGCCTGCTGTCAACAATTTCACATAATAAAAAACTTTGCTTCTTGATTTGGAGATGGTCTACAAATTCTTTTTTTTTTTATTATAGTAACATTTTATTGACAGAACCCATGCCAGGGTAATTTTTTACAACATTATCCCTTGCACTCACTTCTGTTCTGATTTTTCCCCTCCCTCCCTCCACCCCCTCCCCCAGATGGCAAGCAGTCCTATACAAGTTAAATATGTCGCAGTATATCCTAGATACAATGTATGTGTGCAGGTCCGAACAGTTCTCTTGTTGCACAGGGAGAATTAGATGCAGAAGGTAGAAATAACCCAGGAAGAAAAACAAAAATGCAAGCAGTTTACATTTATTTCCCAGTGTTCTTTCTTTGGGTGTAGCTGCTTCTGGACATCATTGATCAATTGAAACTGAGTTAGAGCTTCTCTTTGTCAAAGAAATCCACTTCCATCAGAATACATCTTCATACAGTATCGTTGTTGAAGTATATAATGATCTCCTGGTTCTGCTCATTTCACTCAGCATCAGTTCCTGTAAGTCTCTCCAAGCCTCTCTGTATTCATCCTGCTGGTCATTTCTTACAGAACAATAATATTCCATAGCATTCATATACCACAATTTACCCAGCCATTCTCCAATTGATGGGCATCCATTCATTTTCCAGTTTCTAGCCACTATAAACAGAGCTGCCACAAACGTTTTGGCACATACAGGTCCCTCCCTTCTTTAGTATCTCTTTGGGGTATAAGCCCAGTAGAAACACTGCTGGATCAAAAGGTATGCGCAGTTTGATAACTTTTTGGGCATAATTCCAGATTGCTCTCCAGAATGGTTGGATTCGTTCACAACTTCACCAACAATGCATCAGTGTCCCAGTTTTCCTGCATCCTCTCCAATATTCATCATTATTTTTTCCTGTCATCTTAGCCAATCTGACAGGTGTGTAGTGGTATCTCAGAGTTGTCTTGATTTGCATTTCTCTGATCAATAGTGATTTGGAACACTCTTTCATATGAGTAGTAATAGTTTCAATTTCATCATCTGAAAATTGTCTGTTCATATCCTTTTGGTCTACAAATTCTTTTGAGACACCATGACACCAGTCCAGAACCCCAATACTTTTTTGGATCCTTAACAATCAGAACTGTGTTTCTGGAAAATCCCCATTCTGGCTTTGGCCAAAAACCCTGAGGGTCTTCCCCTCCCAGATTTATTTATTTAGATTTTTTTTCTGACTAGGTGAATGAGGAGATTCTTTGCCTCAATTGTTACCAAGTCTTAATCACTAAATGAGTGTGACCACAGTCAAATTGAGACCCATTTGAAGATTTAGCCTAAAAAGGCCAAGGTTTTCCATTGCATTCAGGGCCATCTCCAGTTGTCCTGATTTATATCTGGTCACTGGACCTAGATGACTCTGGAGGGGAAAGTGAGGCAGGGGACCTTGCACAACCTTCCCTCACCCAAATCTAACTCACTTGCATGTCACGGCATCACCTCCATGATGTCATGATCCTCTTGGGGAAGGAAATCCCTTTAGTAGTTGAGTGGAAGATGAACAGGAAAGGGTAGAGACTGGAATCACAGACTCAGCAATGGGCTATGGCAATACTATCCCCAGTTTTCAGCTGAAGTGGTAGAAGCAGCTAGAGATGAAGGGACTTGCTCAGGATCAGAGCTAATAACTGAGGCTGGATTTAAACTCGTTTCCAATGGTCATGCACTACCTGACTGACAAGGCCATTATTTGCTTTTTTAAAAAAGCATGTAGCAAATTACACATATTGCTTTTAAAAACTGACCTGCTTGTCTACACTCCCTTCTGATTTTTTTTCTTTTTTTCTGTCCATTTTACACAGTGGACTTGTTTTTTGCATCACTCTAGCAGTAATGATGTTCTTCTCCCCTAATTCCTCCTTTCTCCTCCAATCCCCCTTCCAAATAAAAAACCTAAAGAAAGACAAAACCAACTTTGTTACAGGTCATTAAATCAAGCTAAACCAAACCAGAAAGTGACTGTCCACCAAATGTCTGTCATTTTCGTTACCCAGTGACCACTTCCTTTCCACCATCAGGGAGTCAATGGACTCCTCTTCAGGAGTCATGCTTAGTCACTGAATTAATCTGAAGTTTTTTGCCTTTCATACTTATGTTTCTTTATAATATCATCTGCATTCAATGAAGTAGAGTCCTTTTAAGCATTCTTGATGAAAAGACCAGAGCTGAATAGAAAATTTGACTTTCAGATACAAGATTCAAGAGAAGCATAAAAAGGTAAATAGGAAAGTAAAATCATAAGGAACTTAATAAGGTTAAATCGTTTACATTCTTACATAGGAAGATGATACTTGTAACTCAAAAGAACTTTCTCATTATTAGGGCAGTTAGAGTATATATAGACAGAGGGCACACGTGTGAGTTGAATATAAAGAGATGATATCAAAAAATAAAATTAAGGGGGGAAAAGAGGAATGTTCTGGAAGTAAGGGAAAGGGAGAGGTATGGTAAGATAAATAATCTCATAAAACAGACAAGAAAAAGCTTTTACAGTGAAGGGGAAGAGGAGGAGGAAAGAGGGAGTGAGTGAACCTTACTCTCATCAGAAAATGCTCAAAGAGAATAACATGCACACTCAATTGGATACAAAAATATCTTATCTACAGAAAAAAAAGGGGAAAAGGGAAGATTAGGGGTTAACAGAAGAGAAGCCGATTGGTGAGAGGGGGTAGCCAAAAATAAAACTTTTTTGAGGAATTACATGATGAAAGGAGAGAGAATAAAATAAATGTGGTGGCAGGAGGAATAGAATGGAGGATAATAGGAAAGCAATTGTGAAAAAAAATTTAAAGCAAATTTCTCTGAAAAACATCTAATTTCTCAAACATGTATAGAACTGAATAAAATGTATAAAAATAAGAAACGTTCCCCAAATGATAAATGATTAAAGGATATGTCCAGTTTTCAGATGAAGTAATCAAAGCTAGCTATAGCTATATTAAAAAATGTTCTTACCCATTATTGACTGGAGAAATATCAATTAAAATAATTTTGAGATATTAACCCATACCTATCAAACTGCCTAATAGGGCAGGGAAACAAATGACACGTTAGAAGGGATGTAAGAAAAATGAGATATTAACGCACTGTTGGTGAAATGGTGAATTGATTCAACCATTCTGCAGAACAATTTTTAGCTATGCCGAAAGGATATAAACCATGAATACTCTTTGACCTAGCAATACCACGTTCATATCCCAAGAGAGATAAAAAAAACTCA